>NC_067408.1:89681030-89987113 GCF_009764475.1 Pristis pectinata | reverse complement strand
ACCGATGTCAGGAATAATGTTTATGGCTCTGAATGTGCCGCAACTGCAGCTCGAGTAAGTTTTTGTGTGGGGTGGGGAGGGAGGGATTAAAGAAAATGGTAATGTACTGGATCTTTTAGTTATAGTTAATGTGTTTGCAGGTAACCGAGTGAAATTTGTCTTTTTTTTCCTAAGCTTATGTTACTGAATAGTTCTTTATGCTCAAGTATGAATTAGGCAATTTAAATCCTTTTAACAAATACCGGTTCAGTTATTTAATAATTCTACTTTTGCGGTTCAACTTTGTTATCTTGTAATGCTGTTTAAAAATAAGTTTTCATATTTGTCAATTGATATTTCTCACTGAGTAGTTTATTCTCCTGAAAATTTAAAAGACTTTATTCAGAACTTTTTAATTTTTCCATTGTTGCGAATGTGTTTACTTGGAAAGTCCCACTAATTTTATAAGAAATCCTTTTGAACTTGCTCCCATCATGTGCTGGTTAATGTAAATCTTTGTATTCTATCTGAAAATCTGAACGACAAGAACAAAGGAGAAAAGAAGCAGGAGTAGGCTATTTGGCTCCTTGTGTGCTGTTCCACCATTCAATAAGATTGTGGCTGATCTTTCATCCCATTATTTTGCATTAGCCCTTTGAGGTATTGAGGGGCTTTTTCCTGTGCTGTATTGTTCTATCCCATGATTGCTTTAATATTTTAAAATGATGTGTTTGAATATAATCAGCCCTGACAGGTCTTTTGGACAGAGAATTCAGAAATCACTACTATGATGCACCTCCTCCATCACACGTATCATCTTTCCTTCGGGAGATGAGAATGGTACTCCGTATTCCAGATGCAATCTCACTAGGGCTCTATGTAATTAGATCAAAACATCTCTACTCTTCTGCTCAAATCCTCTTGCAATAAGAATAGGGTTCCCTTGGTCATTGCCTTACATCCTACCATATCGAAGGCCTTCTGAAAGTCCAAGTACACCATACTAACTGCTTTACCCTTATTTATTCTACTAATTACAACCTCAAAAAAAACTCCAACAAATTTGTGAAGCATGGTTTCCTTCATAAATCCATGTTCATTTTCCTCACTACTATTATTGTTCAAGTGCGCTGTCACCAGTAATGGATTCCAGCATTTTCCCTACTTCTGATGACAGGCTAACTGGCCTATAGTTCTGTTTTTTCTCTCTTGGGTAGTGGGTTTACCTTGTGCTACCTTCCATTGCTACCTTTGCTGATGATATATAGATAAGTAGTGAAGGGTAGATAAGGAATCTAGAGATAGGATATGGATGGGTTATATGAATTTGCAAATTTCTGGCAAATGGAGCATTATGGAAAAAAAGAGTTGTGAAATTGGCCATCTTGGCAAGAAGAAGCATATTATCCAAATGGTAAATGATTTGCAAAACATCAGGGTGCACTAGAATGCAGGTACAGCAAGTAATTGGGAAAGCTGACTGAATATTGTTGTTTATTTCTCGTGGAATTGAATACAAAGTAGTAGCTTGTGCTTCATTTACAGAGGACATTGGTGAGGCCACAAAGGAATACTGTGTACAGTACTGAGCTCCTTGTTTAGGGGAGGATGTGTTGAAAGGAGTTCAGAGAAAGCTCACTAGACCAATATCTGAAATGGGTGGGTTGTCTTATAAGGAAAGGTTAGATAGGCGAGGTTGGAATTTAGAAGAGTGAGATCTGACTTGGTTGAAACACATTGGATCCCAAGTAGTCTTGACAGGGTGAATGTAGAGACTATTTCCTATTGTAGGAAAGTCTTGCACTAGGGGTCGCACATTTAAGACTGAGGTAAGGTGATTTTTTTTTCTCTGAGGATTGAATACTCTTCTTTTAAAGGGCAATGGAAGCAGCAACTTTTGAATTATTTATAAAGGCAGAGATAGAAAGATTCTTGATAAGTAAGGGGCTGAATGGTTATTGGAGGTAGGTAGGAGTTGAGGTTGCAATCAGATCAGCCATGATCTTATTAAATGGTGGATTGGGCTTAATGGATAAGTGGCTAACTCTCATTCCTAATCCATATTTATTGTACAACACCAGTTGATGTAAATTGTATGGATATAGATAAAATGGCAGATAAACAACTGATACATCTAAATATTTAATTTTGGAAATTTTTTTTATTTGGATAAATGCAGTTGCAATGTACTGAAATGAGAAGTTATTTCAAATTTCAAGACATCAGAAGAGTAATCCTGGTAATTCTGTGGTTCTTATTGTTTGCAATACAACCAATTTGAGAAGGAAAGGAAACAATAAATATCAGAATCATAGACATAGATAGCACAGAGGGGGGTGATTTGTTTGTTTGTGGTTGTGCAAGTTCTTTGGTAGCACTTTACAAATTAAGCATGAAATCCAGGTTCTAGCTTAGACAAATGAGTGGTGATCTTATTGAAACATGAGATTCCAAAATGAGGTAAGTGCTGAGAGTTGCTTTCCTCGGGCCGCAGAGCAGAACTTTTCTCTTTAAATAAAAAAAATGAATTTATCAATATGTTCAGTTATTTATTTTTATCTTTATAGGAACTAGATGTTTTCTTCCCATCACTTGGCAGAGGACCATTAAATACAGCAAAATGTGTTGATTGCACTTTGTGTATTATCAAGCCACATGCTATTGCTGAAGGTAAGGTTCAGATTTCAAAAAGCATTTCACTGAAAAGAAAAATAAATCTATAAATATCTTTTAGAAATAAGGTACATAACATTATTTTAGTTTGCTTGCTTTTTCTATAGAATTATTTCCAAAAAAATTCAATTGTACATATTACTGCCAGTTAGATATCATAGACCTTATTAAGTCATTTTGTGGTCCAGCAGAAATGAATTGCATGTACCATACTGTTGATGATCACTAAAATTTTTTGTTCTTTCTAAAACAAAATAATTTTATTATCAAAAGCGATGTTGAAACTGATTTTTTTTTCATTGCCAGTCTGAAGGATTGCAGGCAGTACAAATTATTTCATTTTATTTGTGCATTTTAAGAACATCTTTTATATAATTGGAGGGGAATATGCCCTTTTTTTTGGTGATGTATTTATTAGGACATTCAAATTAGGAGCAGGAGTTGGCCATTTAGCCCCTCGAGCCTGCTCTGCTGCTTAATAAGATCATAGCTGATGTAATTTGTAATCTCAGCTCCGTATC
This sequence comes from Pristis pectinata, assembly GCF_009764475.1. Taxonomy (NCBI): domain Eukaryota; kingdom Metazoa; phylum Chordata; class Chondrichthyes; order Rhinopristiformes; family Pristidae; genus Pristis; species Pristis pectinata. The sequence goes on along the minus strand of NC_067408.1, from coordinate 89,983,940 downwards.
GCTCTCAATCTGTGGTAACCTTTCACTCCCTTGCTTATCAAGAATCTGTTTATCTTTGCCCAAAAAATACTCAAAGACTCTTTCCATTGCCCTTTGAGCAAGAGAGCTCTGAAGATTTGTGTGCCCTCTAGAGAAAGAAGAAGAAAAGGATACATGTCCACTCTCTCACGCTTCTAAATTCCAGTGGATGCAAGCCTACTTTAGCCTATCCATGTCCTTATAAGACAATCTTCCCATTCCAGATATTAGAATAGGAGTACTTATTGAGCAACTGTTTATGGATGTGTTCACAACTATCTTTCGACTCCCCAGGAAGATGAAATCTAACCAGTCCATTGTGTTTTAGGCAATAAAACATGCAAAATTAATCAACAATTTTTAGGAATAATACATAGACACAAGAATTGATAAACGATGCAGTATAAATTTAGAAATGCGTGAAGAGGAAGCTAATTGTTTATTATTTTAAAGTTCCAGTATAGGCATGAGAGGAGCTTTAATCTTGATAAGACAGCCATAGAAAGAGAAAATGCCCATCTGATTTCCACTGTTTCTGATAACGGAAGTCAGTTTGCAGTGTTGAGAAATGATAGATCAAGATGTAAGATCAGTTTTGGGAGAGATGAGGAATAGTAAGGGTAAGAAGTCAGTGACAGGAGTATAAAAGGCCCCAATATTTGCTAAACTCGGAGAAGAAAGTATGAATCAGGATCTAATGGGGGCTTATATGAATGGTAGTGCAATAATTGTGGACAAGTTTAATCACTGTAAAAAAATTGGGCAAAATAATCTTAAAAAGGAAGAGAGTAGCTTAAATAAATGGGTTTGCAACGTGAGCAGGACCTCTCGACAAACCTGGAGCAAAGTACTGCAGATACTGAAAATCTGAAATAAAACTAAACAAGCGGAGCAAAATCTGTGGTGAGAGAAATGACATTCATCTTTAGGTTGATGACCTATCATCACGACATTTAATCTCTTAATATTACTTCACAGTATCAGCATTCCTTTATTCAGAATTGCGTGTTCATTGCCACTGGCAATAAATAGGGTATTAGAGGTAATTTTAGTGATGTAGACATGTATTGCACTTTAATCCATACATTTCTAAATTGCTAAATCCAAAGAATTAAATTAGTAGGCTGGTAATGAAAGGTAATGCTTTGTTGATCAGGATTAAATTGGCCATTATACAGTGGGATGAGTCATTTTTGCAGAGACAATCAAAATAGGTTGCTGAATGTGGTGAGACTCGATAGCAAAAGAGGAGAGGGTCTGGATATTAGTGGCATTGGCCATTGTGAAGAAGAATCTTCATAGAAAAGAGGGCAGTGACCGAGAATGTATTCAAGTAACTTACAAAATTGTGAATTCAGGACAATGCCTGTGCTGTGATTTGAGATAATTTTGTTGGGAAGCCATGTACTTGTAACTGATCAGAACTACATATGAAATCCTAGACCATAACAAATGACTTGCCAAATGTGCAAGAGCAGAAAATTAAAAAAAATGTAGGAAAATCCAAACAAAAAGCTTGATACTTTTCAACTTGCTCTAATAATATGAAAGTACATTTGTCCAGTGTATCATGTAAAACATAATTTTGAACACAAATCTAGGAAAATTACCCAACCATGCACACAAAACTGAAAATTACTTGCAATTAAATATCATCATGTGTGTAGCAGGAAAATTATGTTTTTTTTAGATATAGACTGCTAATAAATCATCTTGTTCCATTTTCTTGGTAAGATGACCTGAATTTAAATTATCTACTTAGTTATCATTTAAGTTAATATCACAAAGAATTCTAGTATGGAAGGAATTTTTAAAATTAATTTTTGCATATTGAAACTTAGTGAAGTGTTTATAGGCTTTACTCAGCTGCAGTGCTAACTGCAAACTTTAGAGAAAATATTTGCCCGAGTAACAAGACTGAAATTTCATAAATACATTTGGTAATTTAGTACTACTTAGAGGGTCGATCAGAAGCTCTTAAGAATTGAGAAATTGTTTCTTTATTTATCTAGATAACAGATTATGTAGGAATACTAACTGCCAGGAATTGTAACTAAGGCAATAAACTATGAATCATTACTATTAAAAGTGATGGTTATATAGTAACGTTGTCAATACTTTTCAGATTATTGTAGAATATGGCTTTCCATGCTGCCTTGTTTAAAAATGAAAACATCTTATTTCCATTTGGGTCCTTTAGTAATACAGTAAGTGTGGGTGAGTGCACATAATGTAGTTTTATAGGTGAGGTGCTATCAACCAGTATGGTGGAGAGAATTTTTGATTTCTACATGTACCAATTTTTGGTTATGGTATTGACTGACTTGGCAGCCAGTTTGTCCATAGGAAGATTTGATTAACAGTGTTACGGACTCAGTGAATGTCCCTTTAAGATAGAGTGAGTGTGTGTGTGTGTGTGTGTGTGTGTGTGTGTGTGTGTGTGTGTGGGGGGGGGGGGGGGCGTGCTTACGTCAACAGAAGATAAAGGACGTAATGACGTTGTTGAAGAGGTCAGAAGAAGAAAGAGAGAGAGAAGGGAGAGAGACACCAGCCTGCTAGTTTTCTCTATCGATGGATGGGAAACAATAACTGTGTCTGCCACTGAAATCCATGTATGGAAATTGGAAGTAATCCGGTGGAGTTTACTTTGTTGTTGACCTGTAGAAGGAAACAGGTATTTGTGTGGACGACCACGATTCGGATGCTTTTCGGGGTGAGGAAGTCACTACCGAGTAAGCACTGAAGTGTCGTTTGGGTTCCATCGTGGAACATTTGGACTTCGTAATTACTCTCTATGTTTCTCTACATCTACGTCTTATCTTCAGACAACGGTGGTTGTTGAAGAAGCCTCTGCTCATGTTTTATGGCTTGCGGAACTGAACTTTAAGAACCATTCCTGGACTTGGAGTTTGGGACTTTGCCACACACACACACGAAGAGTTTAGTTTTAGGGGTTAATGTTCAAGGTTTAATATTTTTGAATTTCTAACATACTAACATTTTTACTTCTATTTTTCATATTATCATAAATAGTGATTCATAAAATAGTTTTTAACACTGAATCATGACTCGGTGTGTTTCTTTTGTTGCTGGTTCGTAACGACAGTAATAAAAGGGTCATTACTTATCTGCTTGCCAGCTTGTTTTTTTTTCTGCCTTAGTTCCATATCCACTAATATCTTTAACTATTAAGCATCTACTTATCTCTAATTTGAATTTTCAGTTGACCTACTATCTGCAGCTTTTTGTGGAAGAAAGTATGAAGAAGTGCTTTCTGATGCCTTTGTCCTAATTTAAGGATATATCCCCCTTATCCTGGAAATTCCCATCAGACAAAAAATGTTTCCCTCAGTATCAAATATATCAACTCTGTGTACCATCTCAAATACCTTGCAAGCCTTGTCAACACAACCTGCTTCATACTCTGCTCATTTTAGCCTTGGTATCTGACCTGCACTGAACACCCTCCAGTATCCTTCCTGTGGTGCAGACCCAGATCAATGCAATGCTCCAGGTGCAAAGTAACTGGAACTTAATCCTTATGAGCTTTTTTATTTTTTTTGAACCTTGGCACTAGGACTGCATTTGTGTCTGTACAAGCCACTTCCATCAAACAAAACAATTGGGTCAACTAATTATTGAGCCAATAAAGTATAGAGTTCTGCATATCATTGATCTGCATGCAAGGACCACCATAATGCACTAATTCATTGACAGTCTGGTATCTTTGCACCTTTCTAGAATAAAGGTGCTGTCTGGCTTTTTCAAGAGTACAACAAAAATTTGATGTTCAGAAGGGGCTGGACTTTGATATCCCTGCAGAGGAGATAGACTCCAGAGCTGAATTTGTTTCTTGCCTATTCTGAAGCCACAGAATCTGAACATTAGGAAGATGTAGCCAATTTACTGATTGCTGTAGGATAATTTTTGAGCAATATGTGAGCATAGTTTCAACTTATCTGTCATAACTGGGAGGCTCAACGTAACTTTCAAATATCTCAATGTTAAGAGCAGAAATGTTCTGAAGATCAAAGCTATAAATAAGCCTTGAAACTTTCTTCTCATTAGTAGTGTAACAGTCTTGAAATTTTAACCTGAGGACAAGACATTAGATGTAAACAGGTTTTGCTTTATTTCAGGATTGCTGACAAGTGGGAGAGGCCCCCAACAAAGTGGTTCCCTGAGCTTGGCATCTATGTACTCTTAGCCCACTCAGAATCTTTCACCTGTGAAAACTTCTCATAAAATTGAGCAAGAGTCTTTGGAAAAATTATGTCCTGAGCAAATACTTGTACAGGTCCTCCCCAGTTTACAAACCCTGACTTATTACATGCATACAAATGAGTGTTTTGGAGACCAGCCGGATGGATTTGCCGGCTACTGCAGGGTTGCAGGCCAGGTGGGAATTCGATTCGCAGCCTCATTTCTGATTTGCAAACTGTTCTGGTTATGAGCAGTTCACAGGAACAGAACCCTGCCAAAACCTGGGAAGGACCTGTTTTGAAATTGGGGCTTAGCAATCTTTGGATCCAGTGAATATGCCTCTATATATGAGACTGCCACCCACCAGTAAACTCCTGCAGATTGAATGAACTGACTTGGTTTTTGGTCTTTTATTCTGTGGGTCACAAACTAAAATCTCAGCGTGCTTGCTTCAAACTGCTATGTGTTGCTGAGAATGCTGCATTGGGTACATTCTACTGTGCTGCCAATTCTTTGCACAGTTTTGGAAAGATTTTGCAGTACCTTGATGCATTTAAGCACCCACCTTTAAGTGCACTGAGCTCATTTGTCAAATGCCCTTTGACCAAGGCGTGACATTTTCTTCTGGTTTCTCTTTATATGTCATGCAGAATTTAGCATTTAATCTTCATCTGAACTTTTTACAAACTCCCAATTGACTTTCTGAGCCAATGAATATAATTGAAGGTGCTGAATCCTTAAATACTATATGAGCAGAAACTTTCTCCAACCATTGAGAAGACAAAAGCAATACTCTTTTGTTCCAGCCACAAAATACATTCCCTAGTTCTTAATTCTGTCCTCCTTGACAACCAAGCTGCCAGCAACCTTGATGTCAGTTTTTCCAGGAAATGAGTTTTGGATGCCACATCTGCTCTTTCACCACCTATTTTATACCACTGTACTCTGCTTATGCCTGAGTGCACTTGTTGTCTGTATCTTTTACCCTTGACTTGATTCCTATGCACTCCTGGCCAGCTTCTACCATGAACTTGAGATTATCCACATTTCTATCATTAATGTCATAACTTGCATGAAGCCCTGTTCATCTGTATTCCCTGAGACTGCTCATCATTAGCTCCTGCTTAACTAAAGCCTTGATTTTTTTTTTCCTCAGAGTTCAAAATCTTCCATAGCCTTGTCCCTCTCTACCTCTCTAATCTCCTTTGGCTGACTGATCTCTGTGAGATATCATAATCATCCCCAAATTTAGATTCTCCACCATTGACAGGCAGTGCTTTTGACTCTAAATTCCTAAACTCTGAAGATCACTCTTTGAACCCTTCTGTGCCTCTACCTCTCTTTCTTCCTTTTAAAAATATTTAACTTGTTGGAACAAGGTGATTGCCAGTATTTTACTGAAAATAGTATCCACTTCTGTGACATTCTAATCCAGTCAGTTTCTTCAATTGAGGTCATTGAAACTTAATCTCAATTTCAATTTAAAATTTTTCCTGTATTGCAATAAATGAAAAACACTGTTTCTATAGGATACCACCAAAGAAAGTCAGCAAAAATAAGTTAATGACCTTAAAGTACGAAACTACAACCCAGAATGCACTGTATCCTCTAATTTTTATCTCGCTGTTCATGTCTGGTTCTATCTTGGGACTTAACCATGCTATTTTAAGGACATCGTGAGTAAATAGAGAAACTGGAAAAGGAGGTTTTGTTTTAATGATTGACATTAAGGGAGGATGCAGCTCTGTGGAAGTAATAAGCAAAGACTCTCTTCGTAGCATTGAGAAATAAAACTGTGAGCTGGCTATGGACTTTATATTAGAAACAATTAAGTGACAGAATGTATTGTTCAGATTATTGGGTGTATCAAAAGTGGAGTCGGTTGTAAGGAATGATTGGAAGAACTGAATAGCTCAAATCCAAGGCAGCTTCCTGGAAATTTGAGTTTTTTTTAACATGGTGAAAACACAGGAATGTTGGAAGTAGTTCAGGGGATGGGCCATTTATACAGAATTGCTAAAATACAGGAAATAAAATTAAAAATGATAATTGATCTAACATCTGCCTTTTGAGCCCAAGACAGGGGGGATATTGTCATAAAGTTGGAGGCAAAATATTAGAAAAAATCGGTTGAAATGTGGTGCTCTCTTCCACGAAACGCAATGCATGCTGGATCAATTAATAATTGAAAATTTCACATTAATAGATTTCTGTTTGTTGAAGCTAATGAGATTATGGCAGATGGATAGAATTAGAATACAGATCTCATTCAATTTTCTAATAAGTGAGAAAGGCTATTCCTGTTTCCATCAAAGATTAGAAATAAATTTCACTTGGAGGTATATTCCAACTCATTGTTACATCTGTGGCAATAATCAGCCAATTTGTCTCAAAGCAGCTATAGGAGATGGGCCCTTTCCAGTTTACTACGGTCCCTGTGATTCAGATATTAACCTTTTTAACTGTAATTCATTTATACTCCACTTGGCTCTGATCTATTTTTGCAGCTATTTATCCAATCAATATATTTGTCTGATGCATTTTGAGAGAGAGAGAGAGAGAGAGAAAGAGAGAGACACCAATTGGCTTCTGGGAGTCGTGAGGGAAGGAGCCTAGTAGAGTGCATTACTTGCATTGTTACTTAACATTTGCAAAGCTCTTATTTATTACAACATGGAGCTAACTAAGTGTATTTACTGTTTAAAAAATAAATTAATTAAACATTACTGCCACTACTCATTCCTTTGCCTGTACAAGTTAGATGTTACTGCTACTGGTTGCTTGATCCTTCACTGTTTTGTAAATTCATCGATGACTAAATCTCAATTCAAAACAAGTTGTTCTTCTGTCTTCCAAAGATCAGGATGATCTTGGCAATACAAGTGATTAAAATAGTAGGTGAAATAGGTTTTTGTATATTTTCTGAGCAGATTCCAAATTAAGCAAAATATCTGGGCAGTTATAACATCTGGGGGTAGGAAGCCAGAACTTGCCTGTTCATGTTATTTGAAACACAAACACAAAAAGTAGTTGGAGTAAAAGGGAGGAAGATTTCCTAATCAGCCCTCCACATAATTTAGCAAATGCAGCTCAAGCTATAGCAACTGATCTATGAACTTTCAGTGGGATATATAATACCTGGGAAACAGCAGCGATGCTGGCAGAAATTCTGACGTTAATCCTGCCTGCTTACCAGCTCACTTAATGTACATCTGCTGCTGCTGACCTAATTAAAAATGGGAGTGCCACAATGAAAACTAACTCTTGCTGAAGTGGCCAACTGATTCAGACTCCCCTTCTGTCACGGACTGACCTTCCTGCATTAATCCACCAGCAATGTTGACTAATTATGCCTGTTCTTCCCTTGTGGAGAGAGGACTGAAGGAATGCTGCTACTCCTAAGAATAGTATATGTAAAGAAAGAGATCCCTCATCCATTCCCCTGGCAATTCTATTACACCCCATACAATAAGCCAAAGTCCTTTCCATGGTGAACAATTGTGGGATGACTGATGTCCATTATGACGACATCTTTGTCACCTGAGGAGGATTTGTGTGGTGGCTTGATTAGGACAATCAATCTAGATGAATATTATTTTATTTTTAAATTATGAAAATTTTAGTGGTTTAAAAGTAATGTAATTTATTTTAAAGCATTTACAATTATGTTATTCTTAAATTATTGAATATTTCTAAATATCTTCAATCATCTATTTTATGGAGAGGATCTCTAGCCTGCTTTACACCTTCCCTGTTTCTGTCCTGAGAGGACAAGGGTCAGACAGCCAACTGCAAGAATTCTGAGCTGATGGGTCCCAATATATGGCTTCTACCTCCTGCCCATATTTCCAATTTTCCAGATGTACATGAGTTTTTTGTTTGCTTTAAACATTGATGCTACATCTCCATCGTGAAAAATAAATTGTGCTGCTTGCCAGATAAATATAAACACAAGGAGACCTTCAACTGATTTAAGATCCAAAACCAGCCATTAATTTATACTTCTGGCTTCCTATTTACTAGCTGAAAAGTAACTTTCCTGCATAACTAACAATGGTCTCAGTTGGAAATTTTATGCCACTCCTTTGTGTAAACAGCCCAGATAATTTTGTGTGTGTCCCACTAGTTTGTAGAACAGCAGTTTGATGAACAGTAGCACAAAAAAAATCTGACAATGTTGCTGATTAAGGCTACTATGCCTCTTGTTGATTTTATTCTTGTACGTCTTTTGGCTTTAGTTTTTACTTCTGCAGTGCAGAATGTGCTGAAATGATTGCCTGATTACACCTGGAGCCTTTGTCTGATGTGGTCATGTTAAATGCAACCCAAGTTTGAAAAGGCCTTTCACAATTGTGATGGGGAGAGTTGGGGACACAATGCTGCTTGCATCATGTTACCAAGGCTATCCTTCCCTTGGGCCCTCAAACTGGAGTCCTTCATTACTAGATTTTGGAAATTAATTCATAAACCGAAAAGTCTCTATGCCAGTTTGACATCAGAAGAACCAACAGCCTTAGAAATTGCACCGAGTAAAATGGTAACATATGTAAATTAGCTTGCTTAACTCTTGGCTGTTGAGTTTTCTCTTGAGTGTTCCTGATTAATCTCCATTATAAACCTGGTTTTCCTGAAAGAAGCTGACCCATTTGCAGGCCACTTTCAAAACAACCTGGGCTGGTTTGGGATAGGTGTTGAAAATTGTCCGCTTCTTTAATAATTACACAGCTTGGAGAGCATTGAAATTCTGGCTCATAATACTATAGTACCACAACTTTGTATGCTGAAAAACTTGTATTGTCTCACCTGAATTTTGAAGTTTCTACAAAAAAAACTACTCATAACTTGCAGTTTTAATGCCAAGGGAGTCCACTAATTTAAGACAAGCAATGCAATTAACTGAGTTAAGATTCAGTGCTTAACAATGCAAATAAACTAATCATTCAAATTAAACAATGGAAACATATCTACAATGAGGTTAAAGAACTCTCGGGGGGGGGGGGGGGAGTAGAATTGAAATGTTGACTTATTGTTCAGATAATTAAAAGTAATATTCCCTTTAGCTGCAACTTCTGGTACCATGATATTACGTACAGTATATCTTGACTTATTTGGATATGTCCTACTATTACCTTTGGATATAGTAAAAGACAAGGCATGGATTAACTACAGCTGAGTGAGCTAATGTTAGCAGCTTTTTTTTTGTCATAGTCTATATAATCATTTTCTAGCTTGTTGCTGCCGCCTATAAAGTGCTTGCCATTGGGCAATGTCCATTATAATAGAGTTAATTGGAGAGTTTGGAGAAAAAAGTGAAATCCTCTCAGTATTGATCAAGCTTTAAGAATGGAATGGCAGGAGTATGAGACAACATGTAACTAGATATAGTTGTTGGGCGTACAAGCTAAGTTGTGGTCAAAGAGCATCGGTGGATATTCTTTGGAGTAGCTGGAGTCTTATCTGACACAAAGGAAGATAATTGAGGTGAAGGTGCCCAAGTGTTTCATCCAAAGGGCAGTCTCTTTAGTTCATTCATCTTTAACAGCTACGTTGATAAACTTCCCTTTTTGATAAGGTTAGGAGTGTGGCAATTCACCAACATTTATGAAGTTTTGTTAATCTGATAATGAGGCAACCTAGGCCAGTCTCTAAATAGACAATCCTAGATTGACAATGGGGTTGGTTACAGTTGCGTTAGACCTATGGCAGGACAGAGTATAATGGAAGAAATAAGTGGATCTTCTCAGAAATAATAACGTGGATTTCAATCCAAGTCTAGACTGGAAAATCAAATGGGAAAAGGTAGCCTAGGTGCGGAGTTCTTGGTGTTTTTGGGATAGTTTCTTAGAAAGGCACACTCTAAAATCAACCAAGCTCAGATGGAGCTAGAAGGGTCTTGTGCAATGCAATGGGATTAATTAATGATCTTGTAGTGAAGGCACTCCTCAGTACTATTGATCAAAAAATGATTGAATTTTACATGTAGATTGAGGGAGTGAAGAACTGGTCCAAGCCTAATACTTTAAACTTAAGGGCAATTATGAGTCCACGAAAGAAGAGTTGGCTAAAATGAACTGGCAAATTAGATTTAAGGTACTGGTTGATTGAGATAGAATGACAGATATTTAAAGGGATCTTTCAGAATACACAGAATAAATACTTTCCAAGAAGAAACAACATTTCTAAGGGGAAGACACTCCATCTGTTTTTCAACTTAAAAAGTTAAAGATAGTATCAGACCTTAAATAAAAATCATACAAACATAGATGATTGAACAAAATATGAAAAAAAAAGGACCTGTAGATTAACAAGGAAGGAAAACTGGGAGTACAAGACTAACCTATTTAGAAATGCAGAAACTGAGTAAAAGTTTCTATAGATATTTTAAAAAAGTGTTGGCTGTTTAGAAAGTGAGCTTGGGAATTGATAATGAAAATATAGGCAGATGATGCATGAATTAAGCGGGTGCTACACATCAGCATTCACAATGAATGATGCAAGGGACATCCCAGAAACAGCTGTAAACCAGAAATTGGGAGGGAGGAATTCGGAGGGGGCAGGGAGTGGTGTGGGTGGGTAGTGGCTGGAATTGCAGTCACCAGAGTAATACTGAGCAAATTGTTGGAACTGCAAGTCTTAAGGTCTTAAATAAAGTGACTGGTGAGATGGTTTTAATTTTGCAAAATTCATTGGATTTGGAGAAGGTTCCATTAGATTGGAAGATTGCAGTCTACTATTACTCCTTTACTCAAAAAAGAAAGGAGACCGAAGGCCTACATCTACCATACAAAAAACTGTATGATAGATAAACATGTTATAGCAAGTCACTTTGAAAACTCTGAAGTGATTTGGCAAAGGCAAAGTGATTTTGTGAAAGCAAAATCATGTTTGACCAGTTTATGGGAGTTCTTTGAAGTAACATCCTGCTATAAATAAAGGGGAGCCAGTGGATTCTTGGACTTCAGAAGGTATTTGATAAGGTGCTACATCAAAAGTTATTGAAAATATGAAAATAAAAGCTTATGGTGTAGAATGTAACATTGGCACGAATGAAAGATTAATTATCTAATGGAAATGCAAAGCAAAAATAGGTCTTTTTCTGATTGGCAAGATGTAATGTGCAATGTTACACAGAGATCTGTGCTGAGGCCTCAACGTTTTATAAGTTAAATAAATGACTTGGATGAAGGGACCAAAGGTATGGTTGCTAAGTTTGTTAATGACATGTAGATAAGTAAGAAAGTGAGTTGCAAAGAGGAGATAAGGACACTACAAAGGGATTTAAATAGGATAAGTGAATGAGCTATAATTATAATCTAAACTATAATTTGGGGAAAATGTGAAATTGTCCAATTTGGCAGGAAAAATAAAAAAAGTATATTATCTAAATGGTGAGAGATGGCAAACTTGGGGATGAGGAGGGAACTTGGTATCTAGTGCCTGATTCACAAAGGACCCAGATGCAAATATGACAAGTAATTAGGAAAGCAAACAATGTTTTTGTTCACTTTTTTAAAGATAAGGGGTTTGCTATTTAAGACAGTTGAGGTGACTTTTTTCTTCTCTCAGAGGGTCATGTGGCTTTAGAACTTGATTCCTGAAAGTAAAGTCTTTAAATGTTTTTAAGATCAAGATGGGTTGATTCTTGATAAGCAAAGGGGTGAAAGGTTACCAGAGCTGGGTGGGAATGGGGAATTAAGGGTACAGTGAGATCAGCTGTGAAGGGGTGAGTGGCACACATTTACTTAAAATCTGCATGTTTGTATGCTAGATACCCCATTTATGTAGAAGACCGTGAATGTGAAATCAATTAACTACAATCAAATTACTCCACTCATTCAGAGATAGTAAATTAGTTCTTAACCAAGTATCAGAAGATGAAAGAATCAGCATGGTGCTGTGAAGGAAAGGTTAAGTTGAAGTAAGGTCACCAACCTGTTTAATAGGGAAGAGTGTGTAGATATTGTTTCATTGGTATCATACATTGGTATCAGGTAAGATTGTTAGCAGAAATTGGAGGGATGTAATTGACGGTAGTTTTGTGACATGGGTTATTAATTGGTTAGGTAGTCGGAGACAGTGAATGAATATGGTAGGTCAAGTGTGTTTCCTTGTGGATTTGTATTTGGGCTGAAGCTTTTCATTGTGTAACTTAAAGAGCTAGATAAAGGAATAGAAAGTGTATTCTAGTTTGAAATTTGTGCTGGTAAGAAGCAAGATGATTGAGAGCAGGAAATTTCAAGGGATCTAGCCAGACCAAACAATGGAGCTGAGGAAGATAAATTAGATTTTTAACTGGAGTTACCAAGAGGCACAAAGGGTTTTGATGCCCATGCAGTGTACATGTATTGGCAGTGGTCTGTAAAGATGTGTGCTGACCAACTGGCTAGAATGTTCAAGGACATCTTCAACCTCTCACTGCTGCAGTCTGAGGTTCCCACCCCCTTCAAAAGGGCAGCAATCATACAGGTGCCCAAGAAGAGCAGAGTAAGTTACCTCAACGACTATCACTGGTAGCACTCACATCTACCATGATGAAGTGCTTTGAGAGGTTGGTTATGGCGAGAGTTAATTCCTGCCTGAGCAAGGATCTGGGCCCAGTGCAGTTCTCCTACCACCACAACAGGTCTACAGTGGATGCAATCTCACTGGCTCTCCACTCTGCTTTGGAGCATCTAGACAATGGCAAAACATATGTCAGGCTGCTTTTTATCAATTACAGCTCAGCATTCAACACCATTGGTATTAAAACCTGGGCCTCTGTACCTCCCTCTGCAGCTGGATCCTCATCTTCCTTATAGGGAGACCACAGTCAGTGCGGATTGGAAATAACATCTCCTCCTCACTGACAATCAATACAGGCGCACCTCAAGGATGTATACTTAGTCCACTGCTCTATACTCATGACTGTGAAGCTAAGCACAGCTCAAACGCCATCTATAAATTTGCAGATGACACCACTGTTGTTGGTGAAATCTCAGATTGCAACAAGGAGGTGTACTTAAGTGAGAGAGTGGCTGGTTGAGTGGTGTTGCAACAACAACCTCTCACTCAACGTCAGCAAGACCAAGGAATTGATTGTGGACTTCAGGAAGGGGAAGTCGGGAGAACACACACCAGTTTTCATTGAGGGGTTAGCAGTGGAAAGGGTGAGCAGCTTCAAGTTCCTGGGTGTCAATATCTTGGAAGATTTATCCTGGGCCCAACACATTGATGCATCATGAAGAAGGCAGCCAGCTGCTTTACTTCATTAGGAGTTTCAGGAGATTCGGTATGTCGCCAAAGACACTTGCTGATTTCTATAGATGGAGAGCATTCTGACTGGATGCATCACAGGCTGGTATGGAGGCTCCAATGCACAGGATGGCAAGAGGCTGCAGAGGGTTGTAGGCTCAGCCAGTTCCATCACTGGCACAGATCTCACCACCATAGAGGACATCTTCAAGAGGCAGTACCTCAAGAAGACAGCTTCCATCACTAAGGAACCTCACTATCCAGGACATGCCCTCTTGTTGCTCCCATCGAGGAGAAGGTACAGGAGCCAGAAGACCCAAACTCAACGATTTCTGAACAGCTTCTTTCCCTCAGCTACTAGATATCTGAACGGTCCACAAACACTACCTCGTTATTCCTTTTATTTGCACTATTTATTTATTTTGTAATTTATAGTAATTTTTATGTCTTTGCACTATACTTCTGCTGCAAAACAACAAATTTCATGTGATCTTAGTCAGTGATAATAAACCTGATTCTGAAGTCGAAAGTAAAGAGGCACTTCAGCTCGCTATTTACAGAGGAAATATGTTATGCATTTTTAACAAAATGATATAAAATCATAAAATATACATTGCATAAAATAGTTAAATATTGAGTAAGGTGCTTATACTGATTCTGAGAGAGTTGTATAACACAGTCATGATTCTAATCACATGCAAATTTTAGAATCATATGGTTCAATGATTAGAATCATATGGTAGGTGCACAGACTGTGCTGTCGGTTATTGGTGGAAGCAGATACAATAGTGCCATTTAAGAGGCATTTAGACAGGCACATTAACATGCAGGGAATGGAGGGATATGGATCGTGCAGGCAAATGGGATTAGTTTAATTTAGCATCATGGTTGGCACAAATATTGTGGGCCAAAGGGCCTGTTCCTGTGCTGTACTGTTCTCTGTTCCAAATATCTGAACAGCATTAGTTAGATTCTCTTTGGAAGACTACATTTAGTTTAGAGTCACAATTTCAGAAGAATCATAGGGACTGAAAGGGAACAGATATATTGGAATCCTGGAAAATGCTATTAATAGTTGTTCAAACTGCCTCAGTGGAGAAACAGAGTTTATGTTTCGTATTAATAGCATTTTATTAGAACCTTTCATCGAGATCATCAACATGAAACTGTAATAATTTCACATTCCATGGGTGCTGCCTGATCTGCTGAGTATAGCATATTCAGTTTTTATTTCAGATTTCCAGCATCTTCAGTATTTTTTTGTTCATCTGTCATGCCTGGTATTATAAAGGGTTGTATCTTTAGGGTATATTGCATAAGGGCTTTGTATTCTTCAGTTTAAAAGGTTCTAATCTATTGAAGTTTTAAAACTAAAGGGGTTTGGTAGGATAGATGCAGTGAAACTATTTTCTCTGTTAAGTTATTCCAGAATAAGAAGGTAATCTTAAAATTGGATCTAGTCTCTTTGGAAGTGAAATCAGGAAGCAGTTTGTTGTAATGAAATTGTTCCTCCCATAATTTTCATCTCTGCACAAAAATTGACAAGGCTTCCTATTGTGCTGCTCCTCTTGTAAGACTGGACAGTGGAAATTGGCAATGAAGATGCTGCTAGAGAGCTTCCCTCTCCTATCAACTCCTTCTGCTTTCTGTAGAGAAACTCATGTTTTTACTTACTGTTTATACTTATTGAAATGAGTGTTTCATAGGGGGCAAGTGAAAGTAGAAAGAGCAAATATCTCTGAAGTGGGGTTCAGCAAAAACATTGTTTTGCAGCCATTGATATGAAGTTACTACAGGCATTGATTTAAAGTGACTTCATTGGGCATTGAAGATCCTGTTAGACAAGTGACATTGCAGCAAAATGCATATTAGTGAACACTTCCCCCATCAAGTACAAAAGTTGCAAACTTGTGTCAAGTGATCTTGTATTTCAGATAAATATAAGGTGGGTGTACTGAAAGAACATACATTATTTAATTACTATTTTCTGAGTCAACTTTTCAGTTACAGTAAGTGTTGCATCATGAACAAAATGCTATCAGCAGTAGCTTGTACAAGAATTCAAATTTCAGCATGTGATATCTGTAATCAATGTATAATTACTCTTAGCAACTCAATGTAACTATACTCTAAAGATATGCCATAGCTCCTTTTATTCCAACACCAAAGTATTTGTTACGAATTATCCACTTTTTGCCACTTAATTTGCCTTTTTTGTCTCTTTTTTAACAGAATATTTGAAAGGTGCTTCCGTTTGCTAATTTTTAATGAAAAGTTTTATGTGCTTTCTACTTTGTACTCCCTAGAACACATGAACTCCAAAGTCCAGCCTTTTAATTTTAGTTTTATGCTTGTGTGCTAATTTCAAGGTCATAGTCTTTTCCTTGGAGATTTTTATTTTTTTATTGCAGTGGATCATTTACAGATTACCTAAACATAAACGCAGCAATGGAAAATCACAGTAGAGTTTATCTCTGGCAGCTTGCGTATGCTGATCAGCCAGTGACTAGAAGAAAGGAACAGCTGTTGCCTAGGCAGTAGGAGCAATGTATCCTAGCAACAGATATACTTACAATGGAAACATAAGGAACATGAAGTGATCTGGGGCATGTGGCTGGTTAGGCTTGAGACAGTTCAATGATGGCGTGTCATGAAATAGGAAATGTAGAGTTGAATGAGTGGAAATTGTGAAATAAACTATTTCTAAATGCACAGAAGTTCTGAAATGTAGTTTCCTTGAGAAGATTGTGTAGGTTGCTGATCTCTTCTGAATGCTGTGCAGCAGAAAATAATGGTTTTCTTCTTTAATTAAATAGCTTTTTTTGTTTCAATAACCACATAAAACTTTTTTTTAAAATGTTGGTATTGATAATTTGAAATAAAATCAGACATAATGAAGCAGTAATGCTGTAGCCTAACAGAGGGAGCTGACTGGACATTTCACTTGTCAATCAAGCCTGGTGCCCACACCATTCCAAGTGACTAAGATCAATTTTGCGCACATAATTTATAAGTAACTGTCCTCCACTCACTGCATTTCTTAAGGGAAAAATCCCTGGTTTTACTGAGAGGTAGTATTATTTCTGTTTGTCTGCTCTTTAAACAGATTCTGTTTCCTGAGTAAATTAACTTTGTTTATGGTACAATAGACCATCTGCTGAGACTTGTACACACCAATCCAAATAAGTACACTGAAACATAAAATGGTGCCAACAAATCGATCATCAGTCAGAGATGGGTGGATTAACATTTTGGGTGTAAATATTCCATCAGAAGTGTTGACATAATTTTATCTTTCAGGTGCATATTGATTGACTTATCTCCAGTATTATAGATCTTTTAGATGAAACTAATAGTGTATTAGTGGATGTCTTATTTTACCTCTGGGATCCGTGCATTGTAAATTGTAAATTGTCCTATAATGCAAACAACATGTACTAATGTACAGTGCCTATTTATTGAAATGTATCAAAACATTAGTTTCTGAAGAGGTTTTTCTTATTGTCAAGTGACATTGGCACTTGTGGCATACAGAGTTATCAGAGTTGTCAGAGTCTGGAGAAAGTAAATGAGAATGGAGCACAATGGTGGCCAGTTCAGAAAGAAATAATGTTAAAGAATTTACATAATAAAGCAAATATATGGTATATGATAGAAAGCATAGAAAATTGGTTGGATAAATGCAAAGGGACAACTTTGGGGAGAAGGAAGAGTGCATTGAAAGATGGACTAAACTTGGAATGAGCAGTAGCAAAATAAAGTTAACTTCATAGGATCAATTTACAGTGATGAGTACAATGGGTAATTGTTACTTTTGCATCCAAACTAAATTTCTCCATATATGTTTAATATTTAGATCTAGTTGGTGTAATTTTCCTTGTCTATTAACTGTCATCATTTTAGTTGAAGAGTTGGTGTTTAGGCCCAGCATCCATTCTTCAGTGCTTTTTTTCTTGTGGATTCAGTTTTCACTGCTTTCTGTTTATTAGTACTCAAACACGTGCAGTCACACGTGGCAAGTACATTTTATAATAATGAATATAAACTTCATAAGTTGTGCCTTTAACAAATTGCTTTTGGCCCATTATGAATCATAGAAATCTACAGAAACATGCCCAGGTAGGTCAAAAAAAATTCTGATCTGACTAATTTGGATATTGGACATAGTCTGTCAAATGTTTGTCCAAGTACTTCTTAAAACAATGAGAATTTCTACCTCCTCCACCATTCACATTGTGTTTCCAGATCTGTACTATTCTTTGTCTGGAAGTATTTTTCTTTAACTCCTCTGTAATGCTTCTGACTACTATCTTGAATCTATGAGCAGTGAGCAAATTATTGGTGAATAATTGCTACTCAATAGCAATATTGGTGATATCTTTGAATACTTGTTAAGATTAGACGGTATCAGTAAATGGTCAGGTTAATTTTTTCATGCTTTTTGTATACACCTTGGCAATTTTCCATATTTTGTTAGATGCAAGTATTGTAAATGTGCTGTAGAGATTCAGCTTGTTCCGGAATACAAGTCTTCAATATTGTGACTGAATGTTTTCAAGGGCATTGACCCTTTAAAATACCCAGTATACATGACTGTTTCCTGATAATCATGTGGAGTGCAATTGAATAGGCTGAAGACTGACTTTTATAATGCTGGAGACCTTGGGAGAAAACAAATCATTCTCTTGGTGCTTCAGGTAGAAGATGGTTCGTCTTTCGTAGTTGTATGCTGAGCTCTGTAATCATTGAGGATGGGGATTTTCATCGCATTACTTTAATTATCCACTGCTATTCATAACTGGATACGAGACAATTGGAGAGGTTTAATATGATCCACTGAATGTTGAATCACTTATATCCACCTTTTAATAACTCCTGGCAGCTAGGCTATGAGATTATACAGTGTGTGGGGTATATTTTTGATGCTGATCAGAGCAGCAGCTGGAATTTCAGTTCTGAACTGCTGGATGTGCTCTGAATCTACACCATTTTATCTGGTAGATGGTGCCTGAAAACACTGGTGCAGGTATGGTTAGCGTACAGACGAGAATTTGAGTCCAGATGAAGGGTCTCGACTCGAAATGTCAACTGTCTGTTTCCCTCCATAAATACTGCCTGACCTGCTGAGTTCCTCCAGCTATTTGTGTGTTGCTCCAGGTTCCAGCATCTGCTGTCTCTTGTGTCAAGACTTTGAGTTTACCTGGGCTATGCAGTGGTCACTAATGCTAAACATGCTACAACAGGTGCATTAGCTTATGGTAGATTAGTCAAGGTAAGGTCAAGTTACCTAACTGCATCAATTGTTTCATTTTGAACCAAGTTTGGGAGCTGTACTTCAGAATTTAGCCAACTCACTCAGTATTGTTGCTAACTAAACCACTTTACTGATGAATGTCCATCAGGGTACATACTGTGCCCTTGGTATCCTCAGTACTACTTGTATGTGGAGGGCTTAGTGGTACTCAGCAGGAGGTTTCCTAGCCTGTGTTTTACTAGTTGTCGTGTGATTTCATGGGACTTACCCT
This sequence comes from Pristis pectinata, assembly GCF_009764475.1. Classification (NCBI taxonomy): domain Eukaryota; kingdom Metazoa; phylum Chordata; class Chondrichthyes; order Rhinopristiformes; family Pristidae; genus Pristis; species Pristis pectinata. Next base: position 89,964,963 of record NC_067408.1, on the reverse strand, counting down.
TGATGTTGGAGATTCTTGGGACAAGTTCCTCCTGACTGAGTTGCATTGTTCTAGTACCTGCACCAGTGGGATTGTGATGGAGGATTTGAGAACATTCGATGAAAGGTATAATTCTGTGAGGATGACTATGATAAGCAGTTCTTGACCAGCCAGTGGGATTGCTCTCTCAATTTTGCATGAGGTTCCCATTTATTCATGAGGAGAACCTCTATGAATCAAACCAACACTTTGCCCCTATAATAAATGTAGAAGTTAGAGGTGATAGATACCTTGAACTAAGCTGAAGCACAAAGATATTTTGTAAGACTGGAATAGAGAATTCAATGTACAGCAGGTATTTCAAAGCAAAAAATATTGGGTTTTTTTTTGCAATATAGTTTTCCTGTTTGTCAAATCAGTTTCTGTTTGTTACTCTGCAAATCCAAAATAATATGCTCATTGTTATGGTCTTTGATAATGATGATCAGGAAGACTAAACATATAACCTTTCAGATACATACAGGCATAGACTAGGCCAGACAGTCTTTTGAGCTTGCTTTGCCATCTAGTAAGAATATGACTGATCTGATTTTTTGACTCCAGTTCCATTTTCCTGCTCAATCCCAATAACCCTTGATTCCTGTGTTGTCCAAAATAATTTAATCTGTCTATTTTAGCCCAAGTTTACTTAATGATCCAGCAACCATAACATTCTGGGGTAGAGAAATCCCAAAGGTGCACAACCTTTTAGAAACTTCCTCCTTTGTATCTTTCTAAGTGGTCAACCCCTTGTCCTGAGGCGATGCTCCTAATTCTAAACCTAGAGAGACGTCCTTACTGCATCTATCCTGTCAATCCACTTCAGAATCATATATGCTTCAATAAGATCTCTTATTATGTCTAATCGTGTTTTTCTAAGGGCTCTGTTGTCACTTCCCTAATAGCAGATTCTAGCATTTCCTGACACCTGAAGTTAGGCTATCCACCTTATAATTTTAGGTTTTTTCCCTCTTATTCCTTCCTTCCCTCCACCTTGAATAGATTGTATTGTAAAAGACCAAATGTTAACACTGTAACATTCTCAGAATGTAGAGAATTTTGGAAGATAACAACCAATAGCCTTTTTGAGAACCCTAGGTAAGCCTTCATTTTCAGGGGATTTGTCAGTGCTCATTCCCAATATTTTTTCTGGTACCACTGATATTAATTGTTTTAAATGTCTCACTTTGGTTACCCTGAAAATTTGGTATTCTTTTATTGTCTTCCCCAGTGTAGCATTGATATGAGCTCTTCTCTCCTCTCTCTTTAATCCTATAAATGAGTTCACATGCCCACTTCTGCAGTCCTGATATAGGGCTTTCACTCAATATGATAATCCTTCTGTCCTCTCTTCAGATGCTATATATGTTTTATTTGTATTTAAAATTATGGTAGTATTTAGAGGCTAGCCATCCTGGCTTGTCACTGACTGTCAAACAAAGTGCAAGCTTACTTGGTTCATTTTCCCTAGCAGGAATTGTTTGCAGTTGCATTGAGATGAGTCTCTGTGAACCTTTAGAGCCTTCACTGATCGCAACCTTAGCACCACAACCCCTCCTCAGTCTTGCCCTGATTGCTACTTTTCCCAGCCCAAATCAATGCCTACTGTTTCTTTTGTGACCTTATCTACTGCTGTCTTTGGTCATTGCTTATCTTGGTCCTGAATGGCTGGTTTTGAATGGTCATGTTAGCACATTCCATTGTCAGATCAGGGCATTGAGAAGGGGATCATGATCAACTGCTGGGACAGAGTTAGAGGCAAGGATCAGGCTCAATGGTGTGATGTCCTTTGAGGGGGTTGAAGGACCCAAGGGAGAGCTGTTGCATGGAGTAGGTCTTTAACTTTTAGTCTTGCCTGTCGTGCCTGTCGTGCCTTCCAAGTGTTGAACAGTATGGCCTGGACTTGCTCAGAAGGGACCCCTTTAACTGACCATGAAGCCATCTCGTATGCTGTAAAGGCATATGCTGCTGCAGGAGTGATGTGTAAGGCCCGTGGGCTGCAAAGCATGAAATTGTGGAGGTGAAGTCCAATTGTGCAGTGCACACTGTTAGACATGAGAACTCATAGCCATCAGGAAAATTGTTGAATTTGCTATCAATGTGATTACTCTACAATTTTCCTCAGCTTGCAATTTCTATGAAAAATCTGTCATCACAAGCATTAGGTTACGTGATGGAATTTTTACTTTAAAGAATTCATAAAATTGAGATGATCTGTGTAAGAAATAGTTAGGAATATTCATGTTTTGGATACTCATGTTTTGAATTGTAGTGCCTCCATTATCTTAGGTGGAACAGTGGTAAAAGGAATATAGATAGACTTGTTGTACATAAACTGATGGTGAATATAAGCTGCTTTTCCCGTCAATACACAAAAAGTGCTGGAGGAACTCAGCAGGTTAGGCAGCATCTATGGAGGGAAATAAACAGTCGACATTTTGGGCCAAGACCCTTCATCGGGACTGGAAAGGAAGAGGGCAGAAGCCAGAACAAGAAGGTGGGGGGGAGGAGCACATGCAGGCAGGGGATAGGTGAGTTCAGGTGATAGGTGAGATCAGGTGAGAGGGGGAAGGTTGGTAGGTGGGGAGGGGGGTGGAAGATGTAATAAGCTGAGAGGTAATAGAAGAGGCAAAAGGCTGAAGGAGGAGGAATCTGGTAGGAGAGGGCAGTGGACCATTGGAATGGAGGATGGATGCACACTTAGTCACGAGAACGCATAGCCATCAGGAAAATTGTTGAATTCACAATCAATGTGATTACAATTTTCCTCAGCTTGCAATTTCTATGAAAAATCTGTCATCATAAACATTAGGCTATCTGATGGAATTTTTAGTTTAAAGGATTCATAACATTGAGATGATCTGTGTAAAGAAAATATAGTTAGGAATATACTGTTGAGACCTTGTGCAGTTTGGGTAACCGCTTTGTTGAGCATCTTTGCTCCGTCCACCGCAACATCCAGGACCTCCTGGTGGCCACCCACTTCAATTCCATGTCCCACTCCCATACTGATATGTCTATCCATGGCCTCCTCTACTGCCATGTTGAGGCCAGACACAGATTGGAGGAAGACCTCATATTCCGCCTTGGGAATCTCCAACCTGATGGCCTTAACATCAATTTCTCTAATTTCTGGTAACGCCACCCCTTTTACTCCCCCCCACCAACTCATTTGTCTTTCCTTATTCTTGTGGCTCCCTTCCCCCACCTAGATGACGTGCTCCTCCTCTCCCCTCCCCTTACTGAATTCCTCCTCCTTCAGCCCTTTGCATCTTCTTCCTATCATCTCTCAGCTTATTACACTTCCACCAACCTACCTTACCCCCTCACCTGGACTCACCTATCCCCTGCCTGTGTGTGCTCCTCTCCCCACCACCTTGTTCCGGCTTCTCACCCTCTTCCTTTCCAGTCCTAATGGAGGGTCTCGGCCCAAAACGTCAACTATTTATTTCCCTGCAGGGATGCTGCCTGACCTCCTGAGTTCCTCCAGCACTTTTTGTGTATTGCTCCCAAGATTCCAGCATCCGCAGAATTTCTTGTGTCTTGGTTTTCCTGTCAAGCACTTTCCTCCTCCTCCTCCTCCTCCTATCTCACAGAAGTATGCATATGTTAAAATTTGAGAGGAACTAGGAGAAAGGTATTTCAAAGAGAATAGTAAAGTGCCTTCCATCATGCTGCTGTGCCCTTGAGTTAGGGAATGGAATAATGGCTCAGGTTCCCATCTGATTGCAGTTCAGCTACACTGAAGCTAATGTATGCTTGTATGTAAACATTGGGCAAGGTAGGATTGGCTTCAGCTGTAATACTATTACTCAAGAAGTTGGCTGTTGAAATTAACAATTTATAAACACACATTAAGGAACTTGTTTGATGAACTTTGTGGCTGTGAGGACCCATGAAACTGAACGTTTTTGTCGAAGAGCATTAAACATGGAGGTGGAGGTTAAATCATCATGTCTGATATGGTGTTCAAATTTGTGTCTAATATATAAAAAAGTAAATGTGTAAGTATTGGTACTGAAAGTTCTAAGTGTTTCTTATATATTTATAGGTCTGGCTGGAAAGATTTTGAGTACCATTGAAGAGATGGGATTTAATTACAGTGCACTTCAAATGGTAAGATGAATAATATGTTGTGAAAATATTGGGCTAGAAATTATATGGCTCTTAAAATATGTGCTAAAGTAAGGCTGCGCTTTTTTTATCCTGGCGTTAGTGTGTAATTTATTTTTGCATCTAATGTTCAAGTATGCTTGGAGGCTCTCATCTCATTTTTTCCATCAGTGCTCAAAAAAAAGGACATCAAGTGAAGTCAATGCAAGAAATTTCACAGATCTTCCACACTCGTGAAACTACCCAATGCAGACTAATGTCATTTTTGCACCTCTTTAAAGGGGAAGTGAATACTGAATTCTACTATTGTTGGAAGTCTTTGCATCTTGAGCACTGTAAAGAAGAATGACTGCATAGATATGGAAATGAGTGCCCTGTTTTATTGATTGCAGACATAGGCACCTTGGAAGAATTTATCAACAGCAGGGACATCCTGAACTATAGGGGATCTATGAAGACCCCAAGGGCTGAGATGAAGCATCCATGACCAATCGAGTCCAGAGTGATGCGTTGAGGACTTATTCTAGTGCCAAAACAAATTTAATGATCTTGCATGTATATCTCGCATCCTGCTTTTACCTCATTGTACAGTCACTGCTGCCTTCTTTCTCAGAGTAACCGTGCACTTCTGCCTTTCTCATTCCAGGTATACAAGAAATACCACTTTGCTGGATTTTTGCCAATTAAATCTTTCACTACTAAGTCCATAATGATCAGAAAATTAAAAAAAACAGTGCTAGAAGTCGGTAATAAAAATAGAAAATGCTGGAAATCAATTAAGGCAGCACCTATGGATGGAGAAGTAGAGTTAACTTTCAGGATCCAACTGACCTCCTGAGTGTTTCCATCATTTTCTGTTTTTATTCCAAAATGATTGGGCATTCACTGGATCTGTGACAATGAGTATACTTTATTCAAAGCAAGTGAAGCCTGATACATTACAGGGGCTTGATGGGAGCCAACAGAAGGTAGCCTGATTCATTTTATCCAGCAAGCCCTGGGTCAGAGATATAATGTTTGCTGAATTCCCCTACCATCAGTGCTGAATGCCTCCCCTGGCATTATTCAGATTTAGACAGTGTATCTATCTGGAATTCTGTCCCCTTCTCTCTCAGGCTAGATCTGTTCTGTGATTCCAAACCCCAGGCAGAATTGCTTTACAATATTCCTTCTTGGGATCCTCTCTTGCTTTCTTAATGCAGTGAGGTCTACGGAGCAGTAATTAGTCCATTCACAGATTTACATAAGTTACTGTTTCTACTGTCCAGGAGGGGCCATGCTCAATGACATTTCTGGGTCATTGATTAATTCATCACCATTCCAAAAGGTCCACAGATGAATTATATGTAAACAAACACTTTGGATCATTAGATCCAATAAGTGATGAATTTACTTGCTGTCTGTAAAGGTGGTGGAGGCAGAAAAACTCATCACATTTGAAATGTACCTGCATGAGCACATGATCTACACGGGTACAGATCGAGAGCTAGGTAAGTGGCACACTAAGGTTCTCCTACATGGAGGTAAACTAAATGGCTCAGGATGTTTGGCTGGCCTGGAAGTACTCTTTAGAAGTTGTAGACCAGACAAAGGCATGTGGAAAAATAGGCAATAAGGGAATGCACAAAAATGATTACCAAATCATTACATGGTTTTGGCATTAATTGGATGCATTAAAAATGTTTGTTATATTTATTTGCTTTATCTTGCTTTCATTGCTGTGCAGAAGAGCTCCATGAGAAAACCATATAGAGGATTGGTAAAAAGGGCACTGTGGCACTGTGGGGTTTCAACATTTTGTTTATTTGTTGGACATTAGGTGTTGGTGGGAATGGGTGGGAGTCGGTATTTGTTCCTCGTGCTTGGGTGCCATTGTTTAAAGTGAAAGAAAGGCTCGCAGGGAAGGATCTTCAACTTTGCTTTGGAGGATGGGGTCAGTGATGGATAAACACACAAGAAGGAAAGATGTATGTACTCTGAGAACAGGTCCCCCTAACTTTCTAGGTGATAAAGATTGAGGCTTCTCATCGTGATAACGAAATCTTTCGTAGGTTGCTGCCACCTAGTTGAAAAATGGCACCCATTCCAGGCATTGAATCACTGTTGCGATTCATGGGTTTGGCAATGGAATGGTTGTTTCAAACTATTTGAGACAGAAAATTTGTCGGTGATTTTGAGGTTGCACTAATGGGGGGAAAATACTGAAATTTCATCAGTGACTGGGGTTGCACTCATGGCAAGTACAGAGCCTTTGTACAGTGTCGTTGAGCGTAAGTTTTTTTTTCCCCTTTCAATCCAGACTTGAGCCTTTGAGATGGTGCAAGGGCTTTGCAAGATATGGATTTGAGTTCCTCACTGCAGCACTCACAATGTTTGACATTGTCTTGTTGAAGTTAGCTTCTGATAACTGATGATTTTAGGATCATTCCCCTGGGGAATGGGTGAAGGTAATGCCGTTATGTGTCATGTGGAAATGGTGATATTTAATGGAGATTTTCATTGCCAGGCACTTGAGTCACTGGATGGGAAACTACTTGAACTTTCAAATCAACATAGTGATGAGATCCTTCTGCAGTAAGATGTGAACCTTTACTAGCTGCACCCGGAACTAGGGAAATGAGGACCTCAAGTGAATCCCAGAGCAAAAAAAAACCACAATCTCATAATACATTCAAAAGAGTCTTTGTTGCTGTTTGCTGCCCGAGTTCTATGCTTCCTCCTCTTGCTGCAGCTGGGTTTAGCTGAATGCAATAAAACCTGTATCTTGGGACATCATCTAACTGATCTACATAGTAAAAGCACCTCTTGATAACGTTAATCTCGTACTGTGCAGAACTTGTAACGGCCCCATTCCAGCAATTGTAGTTGCTCTCACCAGTATAAGCATGAGATCAGTAATGAAGCGAGGGGGATAGCCTTGCTTTTTTTCCCTACTAAGATTTACCTATGTGTTCAATATGGCAGAATAAAGTGGGCAAAGTAGACAGCTTGAAAATGAGTGCCCCTTATCTGCCTCCTGGATACATCGTGTTGACTGTAATGATTTTTTCCTTGATTGTAATGGCCTATTTGTATATTTGGAGACTGATGCCTTTTGTCTGCTGTTCTTGAAATGCTGATTTACTCTATGTATCATGTACATAAACTGTCACTCTCCTGGAGTGAAAGTAAGTTAAATCTCTTAGTGGTATGGTAGTATTGCTAACATTGTCAATTTAACCCATTTGTACTGATTGTATTGGCCATTTTTTTTTATTGGTACTCAGTACTGGCCTATGTTCACCTTTAGCACTTCCCTAACCTTCAAGTAGCCTGCTGTCTTGATCAGTCTGTGTGCCTGTGAAGTTTGCTATGCTCTCCTCCATTGGGAAGCATACAAATTCACTTCTTGTGTAGAGCACATCTGTGATGTCTCAAATGCAGTGGAGAGCTGTAATTGGGGAGAAAAAGCAAAAGTTATCCACTGATGTAAATAATAATCTGCTGAGAACTTCTGAGTGATGGAGACCATCACGTGTAGAGATAATAGAGGGCAGGCACAGTAGTGTAGCGGTTAGCGCCAGCAATCTGGGTTCAATTCCGGCCGCTGTCTGTAAGGAGCTTGTACATTCTCCCCTTGACTGCGTGGGTTTCCTCCCACATTCCAAAGAAGTACAGGTTAGGAAGTTGTGGGCATGCTATGTTGGCGCCGGAAGCGTGGCGACACTTGTGGGCTGCCCCCCAGAACACTCTAAGCAAAAGATACATTTCACACTGTGTTTCGATGTACATGTGACTAATAAAGATAAATGATCTCAACAGCCTAGGTTCAGTCTATAGAAGGTGACAGACATGTGACATTGCCAAAATAGACAACCTTAGCCTTTGGGTTCATTGCAGCTAGAAGTGTGGTTCCCAGAACTCTATTGGGGATTGGCCCACTTAGTCAGAGCTCTTGTGTCCTTTCATTTTCATACTCTTTTGGCACATCATCTTTGGGACCTCCTCTTCCTGCTCCTGATTATGGAAGTTTGGTGCTCTATTAAATCACCTATTGTATCCATGAAAGGTCAACTTGAGCTCTGGTCTCACCTGGTCTCTGCACATGACTTGTATTTGCAGGGAAAAGAACTAATTTCCATCACAACTTCCATTAAACCAAGTGATTGATGATCCTTTAATGTAGCATAATGCAAGACATTGCCCTGCTGTTAACATGGCATTTGTGGTCCATACTGAGTGTTAATTGCACAATCTAAGAAGCCTAGTATAAAAATTGAACCCAGCTGCAGATGTTTCAGGAGCAAAGTGAAGAAATGCTTCTTCATACAAAGGACAGTATAACTTTGGAACTTTCTTCCACAAATGACAACTGATGCGAGGCCAGTTATTAATTTTAATTCTGAAATTGGTAAGATCCTTGTTAACAGAAAATATTAAGCAATAATTGGGTGGGGGGGGGGTGGAGTTAGGTACATGGAGTTAAGTCACAGCTCAGCTCTGATATTGACATGACAGCAGAGATTTGAGGAACTAAATTGCCTATTCCTGCTTCTAAATTAGGTAGCCTTAATTTAACTTGTTAATAAGTTCAAAGTAAATTCTTTAGACTGAATCAATATCTTAAGTTTTTAGTTGCTGTGATCTGGAGAAGTATAAGGACAGCGTGATATGTGACATTTTGTAAGGACAACAGAGAGACATTGTGTGTGTTAATTCCTGCTGTTTTCCATTTTATCAATGTATTCAGAATGTCAAAACTTAAAGTGGATCTGTCTTTCTCATTTATCCCTGACTATCTTGCATAACTCTCAAAACTTCTTGTATGCACATAACTGTGTATTAATGATTTGATAATTAAAGCACTCCATTCTATAGTATAGGTCTTATTCAAAGATATGCAGTGTACTTCCTTTACATTATCTAGATTGGCAGATAACAGGCTATAAACCAATGTGGTTATTTATGTGTAGAAATAGTGATAACACAAGTTTTAAATAGCCTACTTGCCTTCTCATTTTCTTCTGGGAATGGTATGTTTACATGTGGTCTCTTTCAGATAGAGTATTTGTTTTTGGCTAGCATTTGCAGTAGATTATCTCACTGTGATTAAAACAGATTATCATTTGACTAGTTGAGGTTAACCTGCCATGCTCTAATGGCATGCTTTGTTTTTTTTATTGCCAACTTTACTATTAGGGTGCCCTTCATTATTAGGAAACTTTTGGACTAGGCTAAGGCTAAAAATAATCCTTGATTTGCAAACATTCAATTTAAGAATTTTCACTGTAACGTAGTTCACTTTAGGGTACATGTCTTGATTTGCAAAGTGTTTCTTTTGTTATAATTTTTTTGAGCTTTTTGGTGCCTGACAAAATAAGTTGTTTCAAGTGCTTTAGTTCTAAATGTTTGTAAAGTTCATGTATTTCCTTTCATACTTTGTTCTGCTCTGTGAGAGTGAGACTTGGTTGATAGGTTTGCAGGAATCACTGGGCTGCTCTGAGATGGTCATGTTAACATTTTGTAGTCAGTCAACGTGATACTGTTCAAGTAGTAATAAGTCTTCGTGTAGGGGGCTCATTTCACACTGTGATATATTGCTGCTTGACTTATGCATTCACCTTGCTGTGCTTTTGGTTTGGTCAGTTAGGGTTTTGTTCCAAGAAGTTGAAAGCACCCATGGAATTTGAAGTGGGGGAGCCACTGGTGGGGAATATTTACTCAATTTTTTAAAACTGGTAGGATTACCCAATTGTTATTGAGCCCCAGTAGAAAGGTACTTGAAGGATCATAATTAACCTGCAGGCATTGAGACCATTCCCAGCTCTTCTGCCATTGTATTTGAGTGATCTTGGAAGTATTAAATTCATGTCGGTCACCAGTGGGACTGTTGTCAATGCAACATTCCTTATTGCTTCCAGAAAGCTCGCTTTGATGTTGGAGACAGAGAGAGACATGGTCAGTAGTTATAGTTAGTAGGAACCCATTAATAGTAACAAATGAGCACTAGCCTTCAACCTCTTTCTATTGTATCCTATATTGACACTTTAAGAGTCTCCAGTCTACCTTTAGTGATATTATAAGTAATAAATGGCAATTGAAATTACAGGTGCAGCTGTGTCAATAAGATTGCTATCCATTAGGTTGACAGACCGCAGCCACTTGACATAATGGATTCCACTTGACATAATCGGTCCTTGAAACTAACCACGGTATTTACTCAGACCACTTTTGAAACAATACAACAATTGAAGTAGACCCCTATAGAGTATAGAAGGACAACAGAGGAAATCTTGAGTCATAAATGAATGTGCATATATCTGTTCAGTTATGTATTGGAAATGGGCCTCTATAGATTGCTTCAAAATGTTACACCTGGCAGAGATGTTACAGTAGTGAGAATAGAAAAAGGTTAGAAGATCAGATTCAGAGACATGACCCTGTTGAGTTTGATCCAGGAATAAGCGAGATTATTATACAAGGTTTGAAAGAACATGAAGTGGCTGGTTTGGATATTTCAAGAAACACACACACCTGCGTAATATTCGTCTTGCGGGGAGGCAGCAGATGTAGAAATCATGTCGGCCGAAAATATTTCCAAGGAGCTGAAGTGAATCATTGAGCAGGGTGGCTTCTCTCTTAAGCAATGCTAAATGCAGATGAGGTGGGGCCTTTGTTGGAGAACATCTCCAGGGATGAGTAAGATTGCCTTACTCTTCTCAGAATGGTAAGGGTGAATTTAAACTCGAGTCTTTCTTAAGTAACCACTTGGGGCTCTAACAGAATACTCCAGTGTTGTGGTGATCTAACAGAAAAGTGTTATAGCACTGCTCTTCCATTGTTTCATCATTCTCTTCGTACCTTATGAAGATTAATCTGGACAGCAGCCTTTTTCATCATTGACAATGCCCCTGAACATCAATTAACATCAAGAATGTAGCTTTCAACATTCGGGTAATGTTTTTTTGCTCCATAACACCACTTTATTGTTTCAGCCCCTGGACCAGGATACTTTTGCTATATTTGATGCTTACCACGTGCAGTGTATAATGAGGCATGTCATTTTGGAGTTGAGCAGCAATGACAAATCTGCCATTCATGTGAAATACAATTTGTATGCCAATGCTTGCTGTGATATAAGGCAGAATACTTCCTTAGCTTCATGGATTTGTGTCCCTGGAAAAAGTGAATCTGCATATCAGTATAACAGTACACCATCTCTGATCACTTCTCTGTATCCTTCTCAACTTGCACCCTCCTTTTCTTTCCACAAACACCACTTTGTCTGTGCCCTAGAATAAACTCATTCTCAAGACACTTGCAACAGTAATTTCAAATTTTCAACATTAGCATCTGGCCCAGCATTCATCATGACTTTTCATATCTTTGCCTTACTTTGATGCCATGGTTTGAAGTAAAACAACTACTTGATGACTCATTTCGACTTTAAGTCAAAGGGACATTGTCTTGAAAATTAATAGCAGTGAGCAGGTTTAACCATTTATCACTACATCTTTCGGAACCAAATTAAGCACTGTAGGGCTTTGCACTCCTGTGCCAAAACTGCTTTCTATTGGAGAATCATCTTGGGCTGAAAGGACAGTTCTTGGCTTCTCTTATCTACTACAGTTATCTTGCATCCCTCTCCTCCCACTCTTTCAAAAAAAAACGAGCACAAGGAACTCATTGAGTACTTTGTCACTAACATTGAGTTCATCTGTTCAACAATCTTTGCTGCTTTTCTCCCTTCCCAAGCCCACCAAGTCAAACTTCTCCAAGATCCTCTCTGCCCCAATCCTGATTTTTAAATTTTTTTTACATTTTATTTTATATTCCATCATGGTACCTTGGAATTCATCCTGTCCAGGAGTCCTAACTGCTTTAGTGTGTATTCTCAAAGCTATGACCCTTTGTTGTAGGCACCCCAGGCAGGGGAATAATCACGTCTACCTTGTCAACCCCCTTAAGGCCTTGACAAGTAGGATTAAGGAGAATCCCAAGGATATTTAATGGACCCTTTAGCCCTCCTAATTCCTTGTTCAAGTCCTTCCTGCTTCCTTTATATTCCTAAAGGTCCTTGTCTGATTTCAGCTTCCTAAATGTTACATACACTTCCTTTATTCTTTTTGACTAAACTTGCAATATCTCTTGTCATCCAAGGTTCCTGAACTTTGCCATCCTTTTCTTTCATCTTCAGGAACATGCTGTTCCTGAACTCTAACCAGCTGGTCTTTAAAAGACTCTATGTCAGGACTAAAGTTGCCCCCAAAAAGTCTCTCCCGATCTACTTTCCCCAGTCCCTGCCTAGTACTGTTGTAATTAGCCTTCCCCTACTTTAGCCCTTTAACACAATGGCCAATCTTATCCTTATCCATATCTATCTTAAAGCCTACAGAATTATGATCACTATTCTCAAAATGCTCCCTCACTGAAAATTTGATCACCCGACCAGTCTCATTCCCCAGTGCAAGGTCTGGTATGGACCTTTCTCCGGTTGGACTATTCACATATTGTTTCAAGAAACCCTTCTGGATGCACCTAACAAATTCTGACCCCCTGGCACAGAGTCCCAGTCAATATTAAGGAAGTTAAAATTGCCCACTACAGTTGTTTTTGCATCTTTCCATGATTTGCTTACAAATTTGTTCCTCCAGCTTCCGCTGGCCATTAGGAGGCTTATAATATAACCTCATCACAGTGATTGCACCTTCCTTATTCCTGAGTTCTACCCATATTACCTTGCTGGATGAGCCATCCATAATGTCCTGTATGTGCAGCTGTTACATTCTCTATGACTCTATAAAACAGTCTCCAATTCACTCCATGTACTTGTTCTCAAGGTTGCCTTTTAATTTACCCAGTCTGTATGAAGATTAAAGCTGCCCATGGATATTACATTACCTTACAGTCCTTCACTATTTCTTGTTTACTAGTTCAGCCAACCATATTGCTACTGTTAGGGAAGCCTATAGACCACTACTCCTGGTGTTTCTCCACCTTGCTATTCCTCATCACCACCAAATTTCGTTTACCTGGAAATTAAATCTCTAAGCTCCATTGAACCCAAATGCTATGAAAAATGAATAGTGAACAAAAAATGGGGGAATTGCAATATAGTTTATGAAAACTTTTTTTTATTCTGGATTCCTCTGCATATCTGCCATGTCACTAACTTTTTAGCTGGTCTCTCAGGTTTAAGGATAACCTGTTTCTACTCCAGTTCTCTGGATTCTGAAATGGCTGAGGCCAGTGAAGGACCCACAGACTCTACTGCAGGTGATGTTTGAGGGGACAGGCATGTGGGTAATTTGTAAGATGGTGCAATCCTTCTGCCATTGATACAGGGCTTCTGTGTTTCCCTACGTCGACTGCAGGATATCAGTGCCATCATGAATGTTCCTTCTTCGAGCGGTCATGGGCTAGGGATTCCCAAGAATTAGTGAGGACATTGCGTTTTTTTTCAAGGAGGCTTTGCACATATTCCTGAATCTTTTGCCCACCATGACAGAATTCAGAATAGTGTGTCTGCTTCAGGAGTCTGGTGTCATACATGTGAGTGATGTGCCTGCCTAAAGGAGCTGACCAAGGGTAACTACGGTCTCAATGCTGAGGCTGTTGGCTTGGGAGGATGCTAACATTGCTTATCCTGCCAGCAGATTTGGAAGACTTTGTGAAGAGGTCTTTGGTATCCTTTCAGTGCCTTGAGATATCTACTAGAGATGATCGAAGCCTCACGTTTATATAAGAGGGCAGGAATACTGCTGCCCAGTAGAGCTTAATACAAGTAATTCTGCCACATGATGCGTGAAGGACCCTGAACATGAGCAGTGGTGTCCATGTCTGGACAGTACATTCAGGATTTTCATTTTCACTTTCATTGGAATAATATGTTCTGGCAACAGGCAACTCCTGGAGAAGCAAACTTTCACATCGCCTGCAAAGACTGCATCCACTTGACTTAAAAGGGACCCTGTTGAGCAGTTTTCCTTGGAAGTGCCTGCTGAGGCTGAGTCATCTGAAGATGGGGGAAACGTTGAGTGTTATTTTTTGTGTAGTTAAGTGAATCTTGTGGTATATAAACTAGATCATCATAAGAAAGAGGTAATTTGAGTACATAGAAGAGAAAGTTCAAATGCTTTTTAAAGTGGTGGAAATCAACTCTTGTTTACTTTTTTTTTCTTCTACCCACAGTTTAATGTAGAACGAGCCAATGCAGAGGAGTTCTTAGAAGTATACAAAGGAGTTGTTGCTGAATACAATGTAAGTAGGTTGTAGGTAAAGGCGGATGAAGAACATTAAAAATAAGCAGTGAGGGTGGGAGGAACTTAATGCAGAACACAAAATGTACAAGTTAACTAATTTTGACAATGGATAATGAAATGATTCCTGGACTATATAAACAATGTATCCTACTTTGGTAATTGTCATGAGAAATGCACACAGAAAAAATGAAAATAAAATCCTTTGATTGTATTTTCAGCTGTAATTCATTTTAAACATCCACTAACTTTCAAACCTACATATTTAAGAGAATGGTTTATTACCTGTCTGGTCACCATGTGCATCTAAGGAATATAGATTACAGTGTCTTGAGTCCAGCCAGTTGGTAGGGCTGTGTCAATTAATTTCAGTCAGGGTCGCTATTAGGATCCACAATTTGCTTGGTGTCCAAAGTTGCCAGCTTGAAAAAGCCAGATCTTGCTCTCTCACCTGCAGTTCAACAGTTTGCTGTAACTACTGGACAACTTCTTGTACACTGTTAAACTCAGAAATTATAAAAAAAATTAAAGGGGTATCTTGATCAGCTAGGTATGTGGGCTGAGGGTTGGCAAATGGCTTTCAATCCAGATAAATATGAGGTTATGCATCTTGGGAGATCAAACCAGAGTAGAACTTATACAGTGAATGGTAGGGCCCTGGGGAGTGTTATGGAACACAGCAACCTAGGAGTGCAAGTGCAAAGTTCACTGAAAGTGGCATACAGGTAGATAGGGTAGTGAAGAAGGTGTTTGGCACGCTGGCCTTCATCGGTCGGGGCATTGAGTATAGGAGTTGGGAAGTTATGTTGCACTTGTATAACACATTGGTGAGGCCGCATTTGGAGTATCGTGTAGCAGTTTTGGTCACTCTGTTATAGGAAAAATGTTATTAAACTAGAAAGAGTGCAGAAAAGATTTACCAGGATGTTGTCTGGACTTGGGGGCCTGAGTTACAAGGAGAGGTTGTGTAGGCTAGGACTTTATTCCCTGGAACGTAAGAGGTTGAGGGGTGACCTGATAGAGGTATATAAGATCTTGAGGGGCATAGACTGTGAAAGCACATAGTCTTTTTCTCAGGGAGAAGGTCCCAAAAACAAGAGGGCATAGGTTTAAGATCAGAGGTGAGAGATTTAAAAGGGACATCAGGGGCAACTTCTTCACACAAAAGGTGGTGCATACTTGGAATGGGCTGCCAGAAATGGTGGTTGAGGTGGGCACATTAGCAACATTTAAAAGACATCTAGATAAGTACATGGATAGGAGAGGTTTAGAAGGCTGTGGGCCAAACGTGGGCAGATGGGACTAGCTCATTGGGCACAGTTGGCCGAGACCATTTGGGCCAAAGGACCTGTTTCCATGCTTGTATGACTCTTGAGTCTGGGACTTACTGATGCCAAATCTGTCAGTTTTCTCCATCAGAGACATCAAATGTTATTAAAAAAACAATTACAATTTTTACTGTTGGCAAGGTGTTAGTCCCTGGCTTTACTGGCTGATATTAGTGGGTCCAGAGGACATACAAAAAAAGTTTTTGAATGTGTCCTTAAATTAGAAATTAACAGTTGATAATTGCTTAGTTTTCCATCTAAAGACTATGCTAAAATGTAAAAATATCTGTAAAGTAATTTTTAGGTTGAGGAGAGGTTAGAAGAAACTATAGCTTTCCTCACTAATGATTTGATTTACCTTCTACAGAGTATGGTAATGGAACTATGTTCAGGACCTTGCCTTGCCTTGGAATTGCAGGGGAAGGAGGTTCAAAAGTCATTTAGAGAATGCTGTGGACCATCAGACCCTGTAAGTTATGGTTGAGTTTCAAAAGTTGCTGTAAGTTATTGTATATTGCCAATTTCTGAAGTATTTCTGCTTTTTAGATAAGTTCAGAATCACATTTTTAATAGCAAATCTTGTATGCATATATTATTTGTCCCATAGTAATAGATTGTTACAAATCTCCTCCATTTTTTCAATGGGTGTTCAGTTCCATAAAGATCAACATTGTTCTTGCAGCTATGATTAGTGGCTTGAGCATATTCAAGTTTAATTTGAAGGAGAAGGTCAAACATCTAGAGTGCTTCAATCAAACACCTATTACAATAAAGCCATCTACCTTATTTTTTCTTGAGAAGCATATATCTGATTTATAAAATTACCTTTCTAGTAAAGATTGAATTTTTACTGCTGATTAATTTTAATTGGATTTTGTTTAGTATAATCTGCTTGGAACACAATCAAAAGAGCATAGAACATAGAACAGTACAGCACTGAAACAGGCCCTTCGGCCCACGATGTCTGTGCCGAACATGATGCCAAATTAAACTAATCCGCTCTGCCTGCACATGATACATATCCCTCCATTCCCTGCAATTTTAGTGCCTATCTAAAAGCCTTTACCATTATGATTTAAAAGATTTGACAAAATGAAGCTGCTATAAAGTGGCTGATCATTTTACTAACTTCAGCTTTCTGGACAAACTCAGAACACTGTCAAAGAACTTTCCAAGAGAACAAGAAGAGGGAACTAAAAAATGTATTCATTCATAGCGCTCTTATATGCTTCAAGTGGCTCATTACAAAGTGTACCATATAAACGGAAACTCAATAAGTACCAGAGAGTGTAGTCTACCTTTTCAGAAAGTGGCAGAAATGAACATGATGGTGATTAAACAGTTATGTTGGTATTTCGAAATCCTGTAGAGTGATTAGGTGTGGTTTTGTATGTGTTATTGCACATACAACTTGCTTATATAAACTATAACACCTCAGGATAATACAGAGTGTCACCAGGACGAAGTCCATGTTATGGCAATATGGAGATCAAAAGCGTAGTGCAGAAGAATGAAATGAATGAAAACAAAATTTTGGAATATTTAATGTATTATAGATCAAGGTACATATACCAGAACAGAACATATGGAATGATTTGTAATAACATGTTTGTATTGTAAGGCATTTCATTCCATGAAGGTCTTGGCTGTTTGTTCACATGCATTCCATCTTTTCTTTTGCCAAAATTGCTTCATACTTAGTAACAATAATGGAGTTTATTGCCAGAATTTGATCAATGCTATTTAATGCTACTTCAATCCAGATTTCAAGGTCTGCTGTTAGTTTATTTCCCTGTGTGCATGATGCAATTACTAGTAACCAACCTCGCTAATTAGAGGCAACATGTGCGGAGAGAGAAGCAAAGTTAACATTATCAGGTCAACGACCCTTCATCAAGTCGCATCTGCATCCATGCTCCCTGAGTGAGACCTTTAGACCAATGAGATGCTTTGACTGTAGAGCTTCAAAAGTTGGTGGACCATTTATTGAGAACACAGGGAAGCAATTTCCTGAGAGCATTAGGCCAACATTTCCAAGCCTGGAGATATAATTGATAATGTCTGTCAGGCCTCTTGTTATTCAGTGGACATACATATTCAGGACTTTATATCATCCACAAATTGTGTGGCTAAAGTGCACTTTGTTATGATTCCTCCAAATGATGGGCTATGTTACATTTATAACAAGCACCCACCCCCATCAAGATGTTGTTTGTCCAGATGTTCATACAAGACTTGACTGCCTAATGTGCCTTTAGTGGCCACAAAGCCTGGTGAAGAATCCCTTCAGGGCATTGATCTGTTGAATTGAAGGGCACCTTGATCAAAAGAAAGTTTTGATAATACAGTGAAGCATTCCTCTTGTCATGTATTCTGTCGATCACCACAATGAGGTACCAAGGTCAGCTTAAGAATTGCACTGACGTGGAAACTTGTGAGTAGGCAATAATGATAATAAGAAAGACTTTTTGCAGATATATATGCAGTAAAACAAATTTATAATACGGCACACTGTTCTTGAGAGGAAGGTGGAGTCCTTCTATATTTCATTTCTGAAATGTTGCCTCCAAGATACTTAATTTGAGACGTCATTTAGAAGGTTTCATTGGCAGGCTATGCCTGGTTGGCTGTCTTCTATTTTGGTGTGCTCTTGGATGTTTCCTATTATGAAATTATATAATGATATAGTTCAGAAGAATGTTCTTTAGACAATCATGTCCATACCAACTCTTTAGTGGACCTTTCCAATTAATACCACATCCATGCTTTTTCCCAAAAGCAGTATCATTTTTTCTGTACAAATATTTAATTCTTTTGAAACTTGTAGTTGAATCTGCTTCCTCTATATTTTTATATCTATTCCAAATCCTAGCAATTCTCAGCATGAAAATTACAATCATGTAATGTTTTGTTCACTTACCTTTCACTTTAACTTGGTGCTGTTTTCACTCGAAACCACCTTTTAATTAAATATTTCATGATTTTGAGTATAATATTGTCTTATTCTTGTGAAGGGAGAATGTACCAGTTTCTATTGTCTCTCCATATAAATGAGGCTTCTCATCCTTGGTACCATTTGAGTAAATTTTCTACAACCTCTCCAAGCCCTCTGTAATATCTTTTAGATAATCATTTGTAAAGTTTTAGCCTATATACTTAATTATGTTTATAGTTTTAACTGCTTTTCAAGTCATATAGATAACTTACTCCTATTTGCTATAGGCTTCAGTCTGGTGCAATTCTAATATAATTATTGAGGTAGGTATATATCTCATTATACAGTCTGTTAGTATTGGATGACTTTCTTTCATTCTGGGGATCCGTAGGCTTTGAAGTGATTGAGGCCAATAGGGAAAGAAGTGCCTAATGGGATGGCTGGGTTGTTTGTGAGACAATGTGCTCCTGCTACTTCTGCAGCACTTTTCTGTGCCTTTGATGCATGGACTTCTCCATACCAGCCAGAATGCTGCTACTCCACTCTGAGTAGTCATGAGCAAAGAATTCCCAAGAATTGGTTGGAATATCAAGGAGGCTTTGAGAAGATGCATCTTAGAATGGATATAATGCTGTTGTATCTGATGTATGTCCTACATTCTGGCATCTCTATAACAGTTGCAATACTTTTGCCAAAAAAAAGCCATAGAGTTTCTTGGATCAAGGCAAGCAGCTTTCTGAAATGTGTTGTTAGTTATCTTCTCCAGATGACTTCTTCCTCCACCATAGATCACTTGGTTAGGATTGAAGTCTATTATTGTGCAGAAAATGTTGGAAAAATTAACAAATTAATTACATCTCAGTATTATGCATCACATATGTAAATGAGATCACAATAAACAAAAATATTTGTCTTAGAATAAAAATGGTTCTTTAGTTAGGGTTAGGATCTACTGCTGCACGTTACTATTTAAATAAAGAGCATAAAGGGGGATGGTATTAGTTGCTGTTTGTGTGATGCTGAAGATGCATTTTCTATTGCACATTGCTGAAGTAAACATTGTAAATGATCAGATTTGAACCCCAATGATTTTTTTTCTGCCACTTTATCTTTCCATGCTGCCCTTACTTCAGGGAGAAAAGAGATCCACAAGTATCATCTGTGCCACTTCCATCCCTTCTAGTCCAGATATCTAAATTCTCCCCTTCCTAATGCTCCAAACCTTTTAGTAATTTTAATTTCCCTCTTCTGCTCTGTGACAAAATAGGCTGAAGTCAGCGTGGATTCCTTAAGGGGAGATTTTGCCTGACAAATTTGTTGGAATCCTTTGGGGAGGTAACAAGCAGGATAGACAAAGAGTCAGTGGATGTTGTTTACTTGGATTTTCAGAAGGCCTTCGACAAGGCGCCAAACATGAGGCTGCTAAACAAGATAGGAGCTCATGGTATTACAGGAAAGGTACTGGCATGGATAGAAGATTGGCTGACTGGCAGAAGGCAAAGAGTGGGAATAAAGGGGGCCTTTTCTGGTTGGTTGCCAGTGACATCGTGTTCCGCAGAGGTCAGTCTTGGGTCTGCTACTTTTCATGTTATATGTTAATGATCTGGATGATGGAATTGATAGCTTTGTGGCCAGGTTTGTGGATGATACAAAGATAGGTGGAGGGACAGGTAGTGTTGAGGAAGAAGGGAGTCTGCAGAAGGACTTGGACAGGTTGGGAGAATGAGCAAAGTAGCAGATGGAATACAGCATAGGGAAGTGTATGGTTATGCACTTCGGTAGAAGGAATAAAGGCGTAGACGATTTTCTTAATGGGGAGAGAATTCAGAAACCGGAGGTGCAAAGGGACTTGGGAGTCCTATTGCAGGATTCCCTAAAGGTTAACTTGCAGGTCGAGTCAGTAGTAGGAAAGGCAAATGCAATGTTAGCATTCACTTCGAAAGGACTAGAATATAAAAGCAAGGATGTAATGCTGAGGCATTATAAGGTGTTGGTCAGACCACATTTGGAGTATTGTGAGCAGTTTTGGGCCCCATATCTAGGGAAGGATGTGCTGAATATTGAGAGGCCTGGATAGAGTGGATGTGGAGAGGATGTTTCCAGTAGTGGGAGAGTCTAGGACCAGAGGGCACAGCCTCAGAATAAAAGGACGGCCCTTTAGAACAGTGATGAGAAGGAATTTCTTTAGCCAGAGGGTGGTGAATCTGTGGAATTCATTGCCACAGATGGCTGTGGAGGCCAAGTCATTGGGTATATTTAAAGTGGAGGTTGATAGGTTCTTGATTAGTAAGGGTGTCAAAGGTGACAGGGAGAAGGCAGGAGATTTGGGTTGAGAGGGAAAAAATAAATCAGCCATGATCGAATGGTGGGCCAGACTTGGTGGGCTGAATGGTCTAATTCTGCTCCTATGTCTTATGGTCTTAATGAAGATGATTTTAACAACCTCCTTCCATGACACTAAACCCCATTCTTGCTTCCCCACCCTGATTCTCACGTTAGTTGATATTGCTCACAATTTTCTTCTCTTTTTTCCAAATATATAACCATTACTCTGAGTTCAAAGAAGAACTTGGCCCCTTCTGTCCAAACAACTATGACTTCTACTCCAACTGTTTCCTTTGATAACTCTCAAAGTAAATGCTCAAGGAAGAGTACAAAAGACTGCTTAGGAGACAAAGTATGTAGTTTCATCATACTGTAAAGTCATCAAACGTGCAAGAAAACATGCATGGCAATCCAAAACATTATATGAAAATGCACGTGCTACACTAGAAATGCAGAGTGCAATTTCCCAATGTTTCAAATGTTGTTCTGTGAATAGCAAAATGAGTTTCTCTAACAATTGTTCTTTGTAAATTAAAAGTTTATTTACTTAGAAATTAGAATTTACAATCATCCAAGCATGTGATGCTGTTACTGTGCAGCATAAAACATTGTTAATTGCAATAACAATTGCCCATTCTACTCCCACCTTTTGCAAGCTAACAATTATTGCCTTGAAAAGTCAGTACTTGGACAATATTGCTGTAACAGTAGACATGGATATTTGAAGTCCAAAAGAATTCCCTGTTATCAAAAATGACCAATTGTGTGGTGAATAATTTTCTTGCAATAAACAAAGACCAAGAATGTTGTTTTGAAGAGGCAATGTATCCCAAATTAAAGTGAAAAACACCGAGCTGCTCAATATCATGCAACATTACTCTGAAATAATCCAGTACTCTTGCCAAATCTTTTTCCCCTATAAAACTTTTTTCAAGCTATGATATCAAACTGGAAAATTAATCATCTTAGATTTAGAATATGATGGGTTCTGGCTGCATTTTTGATCACATCCAGAAATACCTAAGGTTATGTTTACCATATGGAGGCTCTCTTGACAGCTCCCACAGAAGCTGGGAAATTTGTTAGGGGTCAATGATGGCAAAATATTTTAGAACTTTACTTCCCTTCTACATTATTTCTAATGAGCAATGGAGGAGGAGGAGGAGGAGGATTACAGTGAGATCCAGGAGCCTGATGTGGGTATCATGAGAAATGCATGTGCTGAATTTTTAGTACTCTGTAACCAAGGTGGCTGTTCTAATACCAGAAGAGGTGGTGAAATCAGACACAATTACTAGGTTTCAGTGGCACTTAGACAGACATTTCAATAGGCAAGGCATAGAAGGATATAGTCCTGATGCTGGCAAATGGAATTAGTATAAACAGGCAAAAAGTTTGGCATGGACATAGTGGGCTGAAGGGCCCACTTCTGTGCTGTACGATTCTATGAAAGGACAGATCATAAAAAGTAATAAAATCAAACAGGGGTCTTTAAAACATTTGACTTGGGGTTGTGGGGCAGGATGCCCCCAGACTTATCTAGGCATCTGATATGCTGCCTTAGTATCTGGCATTAGTATCTTTGGATGTAATAAGCAAAAACCTGACTCCTATTAGGCCCTCCTTTGCATATGCAAACAATCAAAATGGCAATAGCCATTGATGCCAGAAGAAAGTGTTAGCAGAAACCTAATCTCTCACATACATTTTTATAATCTCTAATTAGTTTTGCTCAGTTAGCTACTGCTTGTTTTTGAGTGTGATTGTGCTTTATTTGAAGAGTAATAATTAACAGAAGCAACAATGAATAATACTGGGAGTTAATTCTGCATAATGGCAGCAGAAGTTTTGGCAAATACAATTTTTATTAATTTTGTACAAACTTTTATAAGTGCATTATTCTAGCATTTTGTGGAATAAATTATCCAAAAATGTGCCACTGTAAACATTGTCATTTCTTCAGATTATTTAAATTACTTAACATCCAAATGTGTTAATATAAACAGTTTCAGTGGTTTGGAATATGATGACAAAAAACGAAAAGTAAACACTAGGCCTTATGACTCAGTTTCCTTGGTTTCCTTTACTTATTTGCTGAGCATACATTTCCTCATGAGGCACAATAGATAAATAAAGCTTTGTACTGACCTTCATGTCAAAATTGTAATGTGACTCAAATAATAAGGAATTTGAGACAAAGGGTCAGATTTTCTTCAACAGTGTAGTGGTCCACTTCTGGACTGCAGAAACTCGACATGTCTATGCTTGGCGCTTCACAGCGTGAGTCAGAGACAGATGTGATCTCCTGACCAGAAGATAAAGCATCAAGCACAACAACTATATAGCAACAGCAATTCTGAAAACAGCCTTATTTACTTCTAACTTTCCAGTTTTGCACCTTCATTTCCTGAATTGTCTGTTCCACTATCTTTATGAAACGTGTCTTTCAATAGCAGCATCTGGTAATAGATTCAGTAATAAAATATTTTATTCATAAAATAGTCTCTATTTATAAAATAGTCTCTACAATATTGATTTTTTTTAACTGATAAAAGCTAACTATATAAATCTTAATTTAATTAAATGCAAAATGTACATGAGTTACTTCCATTTTGTTATTAGACCGTATTTATTAAGGTAGCATCTGTAATTTGTTTCCATCAGTGGTAGAAATTCTTATCTTGTTACTAAATATTTGAATTCTATTGTGCCATTCTGTTCAATAATCCAATTGTTATAAAATATCAAAAAGTGTCTTTAAAAGTTGGAGGCAGAAATAAAGATTAGTCTGAAGATACTCTGATCTGTTGTAGAGCCATTAGATGGGATCATGGTTTGCATGCTGCAAAGCAGTAAATGTGAAGTTAAGAAGAATTTGTCAAACTTGTGCCAAATGAGTGTGTTGCACAGTCCATCATGACTGAAGGAGCCAAAGGGTTTAGCGAAGTCATATGTAGAGGCAGGTGTACCTCCGTGTATTTTCCTTCAAATTGTAATGTGGTAAAAGAAACTTTTCAACCAAGGGCAACCAGTCTCCAGAACCAAGGTCACCCGAACCTCTGGAGTTGAGTTGCGGTGTGCGGAGGATACTTGTGTTTGCCTGTCCTCAGACACCCATCTTCAAGTCATCTTCAACTTGTTCACTAAGAGGATGGAGCTTCTGCTCAACAAAACAAAGGTCCTCTATCAATCTGCCCCTGGAGCACCACACTGCCTTCTGACAAAAGGACCTGGGAAAATGTCGATCACTTCATTTCTCAGCAATCACCTCTTGGCAAAGGCAGACTTCAATAATGAATTCACCAGCTGAAGTAAACTGAAGGAAAGGGTATTTGAAGATCAAGATATCAAACCTGGCACAATACCCATTGGGTACTGATCAGCAGTGATCCCTGCCCTATATGCTTCTGAGACCTGGATTACCTATAGTAGGCACCTCAAAGCACTGGAAAGATTCTACCTATACTGTTTTTGCAAGCCTTCCAAATTCACTGGAAGAACAAGTGAGTAAGTATCAGTGTCTTTTCCCAGGGCAACATCTCCAGTTTTGTAGCCCTGGTTACAATCAGCCAGCTAAGTTGGACAGGCAAGGACGATTTAGAGAGACACTGGTAGATGTATACACTTGTTAAGTGAATGGGCAAGGACAAGACAGATGGAATATGATGTGGAAAAATGTGAGATTATTCCACTTTGATAGAGGGGAAAAGAAGTTTACTTTTAAATGGTGAGCGATTAAAAGGTGTTGGAGTTCAAAGAGACCTGGGCGTCCTTGTACTTGAGTCATTTAACGTTAGTATGCAGCTACAGCAAGCAATTAGGAAGACAAGTGATATGTTGGCCCTTTTTATTATGAGTGCATTTGAGTACAAACACAGACTTCTTTCTCCAATTAGCAAAGGGGCCCTGGTGAGACTGTAGATGGAATAATGTGTACAGAGTCTGGTCTCCCTAACTAATGAAGGATATAGTAGGAGTGATCGAGGGTTCACCAGATTGATTCCTGGGATGACTGGTTTCTCTCAAGAATATGTGGCTGGATCTATGCGCTTGAGTTTGGAAGAATGAGAGATGAAACATATTAAAATTCTTATACATGCTGACAGGGTAAAGTGGAGTTAATGTTCCTGCAGCTGCAGTCTGTAGAACCTGGGTTGTCAGTCTCAAAGTAATGAGTCAGCCATTCAAGAGAACAAATTTCTTCACCCAGAAAGTAGTAAACCATTAAAATTCTCCACCCAAGAGTGCCATGATTGCTCTGGCTGAATATTCAAGACAGAGGTCAATGGATTTCTAGATATTAAGGGCAACAAAGGATATTGGTTAGTTCAGCAAAGCAACATAAAAGTTCAGCCATGATTTTCCTGAAAGGTGGAGCAGGCATGAGGGGATGAATGCTAAACTCCTGTTTCTATTTGTGTTCTTGAGATTAATGAGTGGGGCTTCTCCAGCCTGTACAAGTGACTTGATTGTATTGTGCAACAAATGCTCACCAATCGGGTCCAGTTCACTTTCAACAAGCAGAGGATATGTGGCTATGGGGAATCCAAGGGTCCAATGTGGGCAGCAGATCCCACTCAACACATCTATATCGGTGACTTTACTGTAGCTTTTTCAAAATTGCTATTTTCCCAAGAAAGAGATAATTACTTCAGGATGTAAAAAGTTAACATACATTTAATTTTAAACACAGATTTCAGAAAATGAGCAGATCTGTTTGCTTTGTTGGCCCGTACGCTGTTTGTAGAATGTCGTCATAAGTTGATTAAACCTCTATTATTCAACTGAGGCAATGTTCAATTAAATCAGACCTCCTATACAAAAAGAAAACATATACAGTATAGGATGGCTGTCTGGAAGTTAGAAAGCAGCATGATGTTACAGTCTACACCATGAATTATAGGCCTTATAAACAACTCCAGTTGCTGCAACAAGTAATCCTTACTGCTATTTAACAATGTAATTGTGCATTAGCCATTGCATTTTTTTCTTTGTAGCTGCAAGCACCATTTAGAAGTTTTCATAAAGTTAACTGCCACAGAAATGATTAAATATTGAAAAAATTATATTAGTAGATAAGTAATTTTGTTAGTTCTGCCACATTGAGACATTTTACAGTTTTAAAAACTCAGTTCCTTTGACCTTGTTTCTTTCTTGATTTTTCTTAACCTATTCTTTGAAATGTTGTGAAAACACTTGTACCTTTTGTGAAAAATGTACCTTCCCTTTATAAATTGTCAACCATTCACTGTGGTAAAGCAATCATGCTCTTAATAACTGTGCATCCATATCTCCTAGGATCTCTGCCCACTTTCTTAGTGATAAATTAATAACCTCTTCTCATTCTTGTCAACAGAAGAATATAGTCATCTGTCCTTTCAAAGGCCTTCTATGTTGAAAACATCTCTTGAATATCAATTTATCTTAATCTGCTCCAGTGAAATCATTCCAAATATTTACAGATTACACTCCTTCTTAATTTCTGACATCTAGCTTGATTCTCTCCATTTTTGTATCCTTCTTGATGACCCTTGTGCTGCTTACTTCCTATTGTTCTTTCCTTGAACCTATCTCTACTGTTTTCTGTAGGCATGGTCAACAATATTCTTCCATCTATCATCACAAAGATAGAGACAGGTGAAACAAAAGTTAACTAATGTGCAATCAGATCTATTTTCAGGGTTTTAGAATAAAACTTGAGACAGATGAAAAAATAAATTGTGGATTATGTTAAAAGAAAAATTCTATGTGGCATTGACTGTAACTTTTGTAAATTACTAAATTGCAGTTTGCATATTTCCTGTTACCAATATGCGGTTGTACATTGCTAACAACTTAAAGGGAGATCTAGTGAGCATCAAAGCAGAATCTTAATTGGGATTTAGATTAACCATGTGAATGATTCGATTATTCACACGTTTCATCTGATGAGTAGAAGCTCCCTATTAGAGATAATTGTTGTACAGGTCATTCATTCATCACTTTCTCCCTTTCTTTCTCATGCTGCGTGGAAACCTGAGCAGAATTTTTAGCAGTCCGTGTTAGGTTTGCGTTAGCTAAGTTATTTTTGCCAACATACTTCTCCTTAAAACTTCACTATTTCCAAGTATAAGAATGCTCATTTTAATTTCAATTAACAGATTCCTTTTAAAAACCCAAGAATTTAATATTTTAAGACTTTTCTTCCTAGTACTTTATCCAACAAAGAATTTTATTGTTTCATGTAACTGCTGCAATAATTAGTTCTAAACCAGTCTGACATCTTTGAACTAAAGCTGTATTTTTACTCTTTTTATGTTTGCAGTTATAATTTATCAGTTGACATTTACCAGTTGATAATGACTCTTGCCATTCTTGTAGAAATCTACATAGAACATTAACCAAAAATCACTAATTGCAGATCAAATAGTATGTGATCTGTAGAAAAGCTGAATGATGAGCTGCATTGCTGCTACTTTTCCTATGCCTTTTTCTTTATGCTTTAATAGCTTCAGTGGGAGGTTACCAGATACCCACCTCACCCCAAACAGGTTGTCTGTGAATGTGCCTATGTTGCTCAGAGGCATTTTCCAGATGAGCAGCAACTATCAAAATTGATTGAAGACAAAAGAAACCACAGATTCTGGAAATGGGAATTAAAAAAAACAGAACACCGGAAGAACTCAGTGAGTCAAGCAGCCTCTGTGGAGGCAAAGGATGCATGTCTCCACAGATGTTCTTTGACCCACTGAGTTCTTCCAGCATTCTGTTTATTTTGATCAAAATGGTGAGGATCTCTTGCTGAGAATACAGGTGCAATAACCATGCCTCCCCACAATCAAACTCGCCTCTGTGATCATGAGGAAAAGCATGAAAATTTGTTGGGCATGGAATTTGCTTTCCCTTGTAAAGTTCATGGATATGCCTTCCAACACTTTATCCTATGAAAATATTTCAGATTTGGAAAAAAAAAAGGAAATGAAAATATAACTTCAGCTTTGTTTTGTCCTCAGTTAACATATAAGCTAACATATAATACAAGTTAAAAATCCTGTGGTCAGTATTTGAAACAGACTGATGGCCTTGTGTACAAGAATATTGTGTGTGTGTAACCTTTCCGGTCCATTGTCAACAATTTATGACAATAGGGGTGTTACTGAATGCTATATTAAGTTGTGTTTCCTGTGTATAGTACATCTGATTCTATACTTAAGGCTAAAAGGCTTAATTGCTTCCTTTGTCTAAAGGGAAGCTTTACTGTCATCAATTAAAATTCCAGCCAGAGAATATTCAAACTAATAACTAGGTATTTCCAAAACAAAGTTATTCCTAGAGGTTGTACGTTCCTTAACCCAGTTATGAATAACAGGGGTTATCCGTCAGAGTACCCAGTGGGAATTTAAACAAGCTGAACCAATGCCAAACCCAGTAATGTCAGTTATTTTTTGCAACATATATTTGCTACGTAGTTGAATTTAACATTTCTCAGTCACCTTGATTTTCTGTATTGGTAGTAAATTCTATATGTTAAAGTTTTCTCTTGTCCTCTAATACATTTTAAGTGTATTCCTACTGCTCCATTCATGTTCTACTTTTATTTGTTTAAGTGGAAAAATTAAATGTCAGCCACATTCTATTGGCATGCCACTTCTATTTAAAATACACATTTTAGTTGTCTTCTCTATCTGCAGGCTCTGCTCCCATTACCATCCAGCTTTACCTGCTCAATGTTTTCAGGAACTGGGCATCACTAGCAAGGCCAGCAATGATAGCCCATACCTAATTGTTGTCGAGGAGCTGGTGGTGACCCACCTTCTTGAACAGTAGCTGATCTTCTGGTGAAGATACTACCACTGTGCTGCTGTCCTAAAGGATGACAGCACACGCCAACTATCAGGCAACTATTTACTCTGAGCCCATTTCATTCTCCCACACTTCCATCAAATCCCCCCCTCAGATTCTACCAATCACCTATAGAGACAATTTACACCGGCCATCTCACCTTACCGATCTGCATATCTTTGGGGTATAGGAGGAAATCCATGCAGTCATTGAGAGAATATCCAAACTCCATATAGACAGCACTACAAATCAGGATTGAATATGGGTCACTGAAGCTATGAGGCAGCAGCTGTAATAACTGGGCAGGGTAGTTAGACCCAGCAACAATGAAGGAGTGGTGATATATTTCCAAGTCAGTACTGTGCATGATGTGAAGGGGAACCTGCAGGTGGTGGTGTTTCCATGCATCTGCTACACTTTTGTGCTTCTTAGTAGTGGAGGTCATTGGTTTGAGCGGAGCCTGGGTGGGTAACTGCAGTGCATTTGGTAGATGGTACACACTGCAGCCATTATGTGCTGGTGGGGAAGAGAATGGTTGACGGTGTGCCACTCAAACAGAGAGTGCTTTGTCCTGGATGGTGTCAAGCTTTTTGCAAATATTTGGAACTGCACTCATCTGGGTAAGTGGAGAATATTCCAACGTGCTCCTGATATGTGCCCGAAATAGATGATGGAAAGACCTTGGTGGGGTCAGGAAATGAGTCACTCACCACAGTATATCCAGCCTCTATTTTTGTACCCACAAAAATGCGACCAGACTGATTGAGCTTCTGGTCAATAGTGATACCCTGGATATTGATGATGATCGACCAAGCAATGGTAATGAGATTGAATGCCAGTGGTGGGCGGTTAGACTCTCTCTTGTTGGGGACAGCCATTGCTTGACCTTTATGTGGTGCAAATGTTACTTGCCACTTATCAACACATGCCTGAATGTGGTGTAGGGCTTACTACATGCTGACGTGGGCAGTTTCATGTACTGAGTGTTGCAAATAGAACTGAACATTATTGGATATCACCACTAAAGATGGAAAGAGGCTCATTGATGTAGCAGCTGAAGATGGTTGGACCTAAGAAACTGTCCTGAGGAACTCCAGTTTTGGGGCTGGGATTATTGACCTTCAAGAACTGCAGCCATCTTCCCTTGTGTGAGGTGTGACTCCACCCATGGGAGTACTTTTCCTTTGATTCCTATTGACTTCAGTGGCCAGGAGATCCATTCTATTTAAATGGAAAGATCCTAAACCCCCTCCTACATTCCAATGGTTTTCCCAAACTATAACATGTTTAAACTTAGAAAAAATTAGGAGTGGTACTATTGATCCTTTGGTTAAATTTGAAGAAACTTGGAGCCATTTTCATATGATGTAAGCTGACCTTTTCCAAATCCTTTTCAATAACTTTCTCTTCGAATATAGAGGAGCAGAGTTAATGACATAATAATGCTTTTAACCAATGAAATACGACAGCCCAGCTTTTGTTTAGTTTTTGTTTATTATTACTATTTGGTTTGTTTTTTTTTGATTTGGCATTTTTTTTCATATAATCAAATTTCTTTTAAAATCTTTTTCATGCTCAATTATCAAGAGACTGGGAGGTTCAGATTACACATTTTACTCTGTGTTTGTATACATTAACTGTTATTATTGTAATCCCGATCTCTTTGTATCATGTGTATATTTACTATTATGTTTATTAATATGAAAATTAATAAAAAGATTGGAAAAGAAAAGAAAGACTTCAGTTTTCCTGATGCAAAACTCCAGTGAATTTCTACCTTGTACAGGCGAGTCACTCTTGTCTTGCCTTGCCTAACCTCTGGATTTCAGTTCCTTGGTCCATTTTTTGGCCAAAGCCATGATGATGTCTGGAGCCAAGTAGGCCTGATGAAACCCAAATTGGGCATCAGTGAGTAGCTTATTCATAGAACTGCCAACACCTTCCATCATTTTGTGGATGATTGAGAATGGACTGATTGGACAGCAATTTGCTAGATTGTATTTGTCCTGCTTTTTGTGAATGGGATGTGGACAATTTTCCCCACTGTCAGTTGGATGCCAGTGTTATAAATGTACTGGAACAGCTTGGCTAGAGGTGCAGCTAGTTCTGGAGTATGGGTCTCCAGTACTACAGCTGAGAGGTTATCTAGTCTTATAGCTACTGTATCCAGTGCTGTCAGCTGTTTATATGACCTGTTACTTTATATTTCTAATCCGGAGGAATCTATCCCCACAGTACTATCACTACTAGATCAGTTTAGTGTTTTTTCTGGCTATAGATTGGATCTTAATAAGAGCGAACTTTTTCCATTAAATATGCAAACCCCAATTTACAGGCAATTACCTTTTAGATTGATAACTGACTATTTTATGTATTTAAGTGTTAAAATTACCAAGAAACATAAGGACTTATTTAAAGCTAATCTATTGCCTTTAATTGACCATGTTAAACAATTATTTACTAAATGGTCCCCACTGTCTTTATCATTGGTAGGCTGAATTAATGCAGTTAAGATGAATATTTTACCAAAATTTTTATATTTATTTCAAGCGATTCCAACTTTCGGCCTGAAATCTCTTTTTGACACTATTGATTCTAAAATTCTTTCATATATTTGGCAGAATAAAAACCCAAGGTTAAGTAAGAAATATTTACAAAAACTAAAAAAGGATGGTGGTATGGACCTGCCTAACTTTAGATTATATTATTGGGCAATTAATATCAGATATTTAATTTTTTTGGGTACAAGATTCAGATGTAATTCAGTGCCCCCAAATGGGTACACCTTGAGCACCAATCAGTACTTGGATTTTCATTAGTTTCTATTTTAGGAGCTTCACTCCCTTTTGCACTTACCAAATTAACTAAACATATGATTAACCCAATTGTTAAACATACAATACGAATATGGTTTCAATTTCATAAATTTTTTGGATTGAATAAATTTAACTTGTCAAGTCCCATTCAATCTAATTTTTTCTTTCATCCATCCAGAGTTGACTCAGCTGTTTCCATATGGAAAAGGAAGGGAATAGTATGTTTTTGTGATTTATTCATTGATAACTGTTTTTCATCTTTTGAACAATTGTCTAACAACTACAATTTGTCTAGATCACACTTTTTTTGATATTTGCAGATTAGAAATTTTTAAAAAGCTACTATACCCTCTTTTCCGACACCTTACAAAACTGAAATTACGGAAAAAATTTTAGGTCTTAATCCTTATCGGAAGGGCTTGATAGCAATAATTTATGATTTAATTATGAAAATACGTCCAGAATCACTGGATAAAGTTAAGAATGAATGGGCAAGTGAACTCCAGACATCTTTACCTATAGAGACATGGAAGAAAATTCTTCATTTAGTTAATACATCTTCAATGTGTGCCAGACACTCGTTGATACAGTTTAAGGTAGTTCACAGGACCCATATGTCAAAAGATAAGCTAGCCCGCTTTTATCACCATATAAATCCTATATGTGACAGATGTGAATCGAATGTGGCTTCTTTGACACACATGTTTTGGTCCTGTCCTCTTTTGGAAAAATATTGGAAAGATTTTTAACATTATCTCAACTGTATTGAATATTGATTTACAACCTCACCCTATCACTGCAATTTTTGGATTATCAAGGATAGAGTCTGGCCATTTATCTGCTTCTGCTTACCGTATGATTGCTTTTGTCACATTAATGGCCAAACGATCCATTTTGCTTAAATGGAAGGATCCAATACCCCCTACTACTTTTCAATGGTTCTCTCAAACTATATCATGTTTAAACTTGGAAAAAATTAAGAGTGGTACTGTTGATTCTTTGCTTAAATTTGAAGACATTTGGAGTCCATTTACTCAATACTTTCATATGATGTAGATCCCTTTTCAATAACTTTTCAATTTAGAGGAACGGAGTTGATGACATAATATTGCTCTGTGTCTACTGAGAAATTTCAGTCCAGTTTTCTTTTTTCTTGTCTTTTTTGAAATTTTCTTTTTAGTTTGGTTTGATTATTTACAATTTTTTTTATTGATTTGGGGATTTTTTTTTCTTTTGTATACACAATAAATCTTTCTCTTTCCTTTCTTTTATATTATATTCATCTACTAAGAGATCGCGAGATCTAAAGATTTTTTCATATTTTATTATTCTTTATGATTATCTATGCCATGATTATTCTCTTGATCTCTTTGTATTACATGTACAATCATTGATGTTATATATTAATGTGTATTAATTTGGAAACTAATAAAAAGATTGAAAAAGAGAGAAAAGCTGTTTATTGATGCCATGTGAAGTGAAATGGACTTAGCTGGAGACTGGCTTTTGTAATGGTGGTGATCTCAGAAGGAAGCTAAAATAGATAATTTCTCTATTTGTCTTGGATTATCTTGCCAACACAAATCTGAACTTTACTAAGACAGTTATAATTGCTCTTGTGTTTCAGTGTAAATTACATTAAATATTAAAAATCTAAACATTAAGCTAAATTTGCAATCTAGGCATTGAAGATGATTAAGGGAAAACAGTGAATGTTGAAAATACTCAGTAACTTGCTCAACATCTGAAAATAAATTTCCTTGACATTTTTGTTTTCCTTTTTTAGATGCTGCCTGTATTGCTGTGCAATTCTGTCATGTACTATTTTTTATTTATTTTGTTTCTGAAATAGATGCAAGGCTAGGATCCCATAATTGCTGCTTTTTTAAAACATTCAATGAGGGTTTTCACATTTATCTTTAAAGTGTTTTTTTTTCCTTTTTGTAATGTTTTGTTCCTTATGTTCTACTCCAGCTATTTCTGGATGTTTATGTCCCGTGGCTCATTTAATGCACTTCTTCTAGATGGTTGTCTCTTGAATCATCCTGAAGGGAAAGAGTAATAGAGCAGCTGGCTGCTCTATAGTCCTGGCAGGATATAACATGAACATTCTTCCTCTAATGTTTTATTGGGCACATCTAACACAAAAAAAAAAGTAAATCATAGAGTTGTACAGCATGGAAATGGAGAATGAACCCAAGTCTATTAAATCTCTCCTTATAACTACAGATATCCATTCCAGCAGCATCATGGTGAATCTCCTCTGCACTCTCCCTATTGCTACCTTATCCTTCTTATTGTATGGCGGCCAGAACTGTACACAATACTCTACGTGCAGTCTAACTAGTGTTTTGTTAAACTGCAACATAATATCCCAACTCTTAATGCCTCAGCCTGTGAAGGCAAAGATACCAAATGCCTTTTTCCACCTACCCTACCCATCTGTGTTGCCCTTTGCAATGAGCTATGGAGTTGCATCCCAAGGTCTCTGTATATCAATGCTCCCAAGGTCCCTGCCATTTACTCTGTTTGTCCTTCTAGAATTTGACCTGCCAAAATGCATTGCTTCATTGTCTGGATTAAATTCCATCTGCTACTGCTCTGCCCAACTTTCCAGCTGATCTATGTCCTGCTGTATCCTTAGACAGTCTTCTACAACTCCAATTTTTTGTGTTGTCTGCAAACTTGCTAACCTTAGCACCTACATTTTCATCCAAGTCATTGAGGTTCCCAACGCCTATCTCTGTGGTACACC
Organism: Pristis pectinata; assembly: GCF_009764475.1. Lineage (NCBI taxonomy): Eukaryota > Metazoa > Chordata > Chondrichthyes > Rhinopristiformes > Pristidae > Pristis > Pristis pectinata. Next base: position 89,930,614 of record NC_067408.1, on the reverse strand, counting down.
ACTTGTTACAGATTCCCAGTCAGAAAAACACCAGTACCCTCTGCCTCCTACCTCCAAGCCAATTTTTGGATCCACTTTGCCAACATGCCTTAGATCTCTTGTGCCTTAACCTTTTGGATCACCCAACCATGTGGAACCTTGTGAGAACCCTTACTAAAGTCCATGTAAAACACGTCTACTGCTCTGCCTTCAATTTTCTTTGTTACCTCTTCAAAAAAAAACAATCAAATATATGAGACATGATCCCCCCTGCATAAAACCACGCTAACACCTATTCAGTCCCTGTCTTTGCAAGTGAACGGAAATCCTGTCCCTCAATTTTCTCCAACAAGTTCCCTACCACTGATAAAAGGCTCACTGGCCTGCAGTTTTGAGGCTTTTCCAGACTGCCCTTTTTGAATAGAGACAACATTAGCTATCCTCCAGAAAATATCAAAAAAGCCTCAAACACTTTTGTAGTTTGTTTTATTCATACTCTGACTTCACATTGAACCAACACACTTTCAATCTTTTATATAAAATTGCATTGAGATATGACTATAGTTCCCTAAAGGCCCCGTCACTACCAAATCATCACTAAACTCTTTCCTAGTACAGCATGCTAGGTCTAAAATAGCCTCTTGTTGTTTCCTCAGCAATGCTGATCTAGAAAACCACCTCTTTCACAACACATGATTTCATCCTCCACACTGCTAATTTGGTTTGCCCAGTCTTTGCATAAATATTTACCTAATAGAGATGATAATATTATAATCATAATATAATGTTTGAAAGGAAGAAAAATGAAATGGGCATGAACTTTCTACCATTAAATGGGATTGACTTCCATGTGATGAGTCAGAGCCTATCCTTGGTAAACTGAGCAAATCATGAACCAGGGTAGTTGGAGATGTTCAAAAAAGATTTTAATATACAGAACCACTTCATATTCCTAAGGTGAAAGTACTTTGCTTGACATAAAAAGGAGTAAAGACCACGAGGTAAGGGACAACATTAGGAAATGCATGAGAGGCAGAAATCAGGATTAATCCTGGTGAATGGGAGAGATTCAATGAACAACAAAAGGTGATAGTAAGATGTGTGAAAAGGGAGTAAGGATAAAAAAAAGCCTTATAAAATCAAATTATTTTGATAGTGGTTTTAATTAGAAAAAAGAAATATTAGGAAATGAATAATGAATTGGGTGCAGAGACTTGCTAAATTATCATCAGTGAAGTTACAGTGATGAACTAATATCCTAAAGCTTTACAACTACCCCGGGACCAGATAGTTTGCACTCAATTCTTGAATAAAATATATTCAGGAATCATTCCTTCAAATTGGAACCTCGCATGATTTCATTAAATGGCAGAACGGCTTTAGAGATTGAATGGTCCGCTCTTGATTTTGTGCAATAATGTGGGAAATTCAGTAGCCAGTTTGTACGTGTAGCAAATTCCACAGACAGCAGTGTGGTATTGACCAGATTCTATTTCTCTGGGTGTTGATTACAGAATAGATATTGTCCAGGATTCCCAAAATAAATCCCCCCGATAGTCCTTGACATAATTCTCTGAGATCCTTTTGCCTGGAATTCTGCCAGTGAATCTGAAGTACCAATCTTCTCGCAGATGATCCCTTTAAGTGTTTTGCTTGGTACATGTCTCCACCTCTTCATGTTTGGTACTTCCAGGCACTTCTCCATCCTCTCTCCCCACCCTACACTCAATTGCTTTATCCAACTCCCTATGCTCTCGCCCTAGTTGACTTCCATCAGTGTCCCCATCCCCTGATCTTGCCCCTTCCTCAATGTTGGCAATTCTCAACACCTAGCTGTGGACCTATTGTCTCATGGTTCGCTCTCAACTTTTTTGCAACTATCATTGAGTCATTTACACTATGATCCACCTGACTTGCTCTGTTAGCTTTGCATGAACAGAGCTAGAGAAGGAAAGGCCTTTGTCCACTTTTTCACAGCTAGGATTCCTATTTCCTTATAACATAGAAGGAGACCATTTGGTCCATCAAGAACTCATGGGGAATCCCATGTCATAAGGAGAACGTGCAAGTTCCACACAGAGAGCACCAGAGATCAGAATCAAACCAAGGTCGCTGGAGCTGTGAGACGGCTGCACAATCTGCAGCTCAGCTGTGCTGCCCAGAAGGCTGATTCTGTTGCATTTGATTGGGTCTTATGCACAATAAAATATTGCTACTGCAGCAGAGCCTCACAAAACTGGAGTGGATCCCCCTTGCAGTGCTGGTTTAACGTGCCACATAAGCACGGCAAAACTTCTAGGCCAGGACGCTCCTTGTGATACCACCTCTTCCCTGCTACTGTACAATCACAGACAATCTCGACGTGTGTTAAACCCTCCATTTTTTTTCTCAAACAATTTCAGAAAGAACCACCCCCATGTCATTACCTAATCTGTATGAAAAGTTTACCAGATTTTTTTTGCCAGTTATCCATAATAAATGCAGAACTTCTGGGACTGTCATTGAGTCATTTACACGTGGCTTCTTTTGAGAACAGTCTTCAGATTTGCAATCTCTCTATCCATTCTTAAAGACATTTTCCACAGAACTGAGATGAGGATAGATTTGACACCTACCGTATATCTTCCACTTCCTTCCCTGGCTACTAAATGCTATTTTAATGGTATTATCTGTTAACACTATTAAGGAATATCCTTTTGTATAAATAAACCTTCATGGTTTTAACTTTCTTAAGAGCTTAATGGGTTCCTCCTCCCCTGCAGTATTTTACATGCTGTGTTCAGTTATGAATGCATTTTGCTGGACTTCTGAAATGGTATTGGTATTGGTTTATTATTGTCACTTGTACCGAGGTACAGTGAAAAGTGTGTCTTACAAACTGATCGTGCAGGTCAATTCATTACACAGTGCAGTTACATTGAGTTAGTACAGAGTCCATTGATGTAGTACAGGTAAAAATAATAACAGTACAGAGTAAAGTGTCACAGCTATAGAGAAAGTGCAGTGCAATAAGGTGCAAGGTCACAACAAGGTAGATCGTGTGGTCATAGTCCATCTCATTGTATAAGGGAACCATTCAGTAGTCTTATCGCAGTGGGGTAGAAGCTGTCCTTAAGTCTGGTGGTATGTGCCCTCAGGCTCCTGTATCTTCTACCCGATGGAAGAGGAGAGGAGAGAATGGCCCGGGTGCGTGGGGTCTTTGATTATGCTGGCTGCTTCACCAAGACAACAAGAAATGGGTATCAAGATCCCTGTTTGAAATGCAAAGAACCCATTGCCCATCAAGAATGTGCTGAGGGCACCATGCAGGAGCCTTTATGGTGGAATGTGCATGCAGGCACCATGCTAGATGCTTGAATGCCTACTTTACACTTGTAAAATGAAGCCTGATAAGATACGACCACGGACAGATGTTAAGCCTGCAGTTTCCTCTCCCGGGCAGTGAATGCAACGTACTTATTTGGAGAAGCTCTGTGTGAATTACTGTGTAAATTAAGAAGTTTGTTTGAAGCCCTGGACATTGAGGTTTAAGGAAATAAATGGAAAGGCATTATATTTGCTGGAGCTTTACAAGAAGCTGGGTAGAGAATAATAGTCAGTAATTGGGATGGTAGAATAGGGAAGAATGGACCAATTGGTCTAGAACAGTGAAATGTTTGTTTGAAAGTGGATTATATTGTAGGTTATTGGAAGGGTGAATCATTGGTGGCTGGGTGAAAGATGAGGATAAAGGAGACCTTTGTGAGAATAAATGGGTTAGAAGCAAAAGTCTGATAAATGAGACCTGGGTGTTATTTACTTGTGTAAATCTAGCACTACAATTTTAATTTTATTCAATCCATGAAATAAATGTTATAAAGTAAAACTTGGCTAATTTTAGGTATTTGCCTTGGTCAGAAGGTTGTCTACAAACCCCATTCTAGAAATAGAATCTTGTCTCCCCCTCTAATGTGGTACTGTGAAGTGTCTTAGTGTTAGAACTTCCGTCTTAATCATGATCCATTCTTTTCTTATGGGTATTGTATAATATAACATTCTGTTCAAAAGTTGCATGTATATGCAAAAGCAAGTTGGCTAAAGCTAATGAACATCAAAAAAATCCGCAGATGTTGGAAATCTGAAACAGAAACAGAAAATGCTGGAGAAATACAGCAAGTCAGGCAACATCTGTGGAAAGAGAAACAATCAATATTTTCTATCTGTAACCATTCATCAAAACTGGAATGTAGAGCCAAGATGTAGCATGGGGCAGAAAACACTGGGGGTAATTTGTAGACCCCCAACAGTAATTATAGTATTGTACAGAGAATGGGTCAGGAAATTTGAAAGCATGTAACAAGATTAATGTTTTGATCTTCATGTAGAGTGGGTCAACTAACTGGCAAAAAATAGTTTCGAGGATAAGTCCATGGAATACATTCAGGAGAGTTTTCTATAACAGCATCTTGAGGAAGCAAATAGACAACAGGCTGTTTTCGATTTGGTATTGTGTAATGGGAGATTAGTACCTTTTGATGACAGTCCTCTGGGGAAAGATATCATAACATGGTATTCCATGTCAAATTTGTGAGGAATCCAAAACAACGGCTTCAGGTTTAAACAAAGCCAGATATAGAACTATGAAACTTGATTTGGACAATATAGAATGAAAATATGATTATAAAGTATGATTGTGGATAATAGTAAACATTTAAAGAGCTAATCCATTGTTTCCCAGGGATTGGAGGTTACCGAGAAGGGTAGTTTCCATTGTAGCATTGATCAAGAGACCTGTTCTTTTATATGAAGACAAAAGAAACTGCTGATGCTGGAATCTGGAACAAAAACCATGCTAGAAGAACTTGATGTGTAAGCAGCACCTGTGGAGACAAAAGGTGTAAATCAACGTTTCGGGCTGAGATGCTGCATCAGGACTGAGAGGGAAGTGGAAAGATTGCCAAATGTACAGCAATGGGGGTTGGGACAGAGGCTGGTAGGTGACGGGTGGAACCAGATGGGGGTAGGGATGGGAAAGATGAACAAAAGGAGAAGAAGACTAGATGTACGGGTGAGGTATGTGTGGGAGGAGAACACTGGGTTATCTGAAATTGGAAAATTCAATGTTTTCCTCAATTTCTCCATCTCCAACGCATCTATTCTCGAGATAAGGCCTTCTGCTCACAAGCTTCTGAAATGTCCTCTTTCTTCTGGAAACAGGGCTTCCCCTCTTTCATAGATGATGGAGCCCTTGCATACACTTTCTCTATTTCCCATACGTCTGCTCTCAAACCCTCCTCTCCCGAGACAGAACAGCAATAGATTCCATAATCTGCAGCCATTCGATGCCTCCACCTATCACTTCTTAGACTTTTTCACTATCTCCACCCATCCGTCCTCACCCAACTCCATTCTGCCAATCAAACGCTCCTCACCTGGATCCAGCTCTTACCCCAACCACCCCACCCCTCACCTCTTTATACTGGCTATCTCCCTTCTTGTCTTTCAGTCTAGATGATGGGTCTCAACCTTCTATGACCCAAAATGTCAACTGTCCATTTCCCTGCACAAATGCTGCCTGACTTGCTGAATTTTTCCAATAACTAGTTTATTGCCACAGATTCTGGTATCCACAGTCTCTTGTGTCTCCAGACAGCAATGGTAATGTTAATTCCCTTGGTCCTCACTTTTCACCCCACCATTCTCTGCTATTTTTGCCATTTCCAGTGTGATCCACCATCAGTCACATCTTGTTCCTTCTACCCCCTTTGTACTTTCACATTGATCACTCTCTTTGTAACTCCTGGTCCGCTCATCCTGCCCCACCCACTCTTGCCCCTTCCCCAACACTTTCCCCTGCACTCGTAGGAGGTTTACCATGTGTCCATTCACTTCCTCCCTCATCACCATCTAGAAACCTCAGCAGCCCTTCCAAGTGAGGCAGAGGTTCACCTGCACCTCTTCCAACCTGGTCTACTGCACTCGGTGCTCACAAGGTGGCCTCCTCGACATTAGTGAAACCAAGTGTAGTCTAGGTGACCGATTTGCAGAGCACCTGCGCTCTGTCCACAAAGGCCATTTTGCATTCTCCTTTCCATTCCTACATCAACCAGTCTGTCCTTGACCTTCTCCATTGCTGTGGTGAGGCCAAATACAAATTGGAAGAACTACATCTTGTATTCTGCTTGGGTAGCTTACAAGCCAATGGTGTAAACATTGAATTTTCAAATTTCAAGTAACCCACACATCCAGTGCTCTTCTCCCACACATGCTCACCAGTTTTCTTTTCCCTCTGTTCATCTTCCTCATCCCCTCTTCCCATCTGGTTACATTGGCCCTTCATTCGCTCCCCGTTGAACACCTCCACAGATGGTGCTTGACCTGCTGAGTTCTTCCAGTGTTCTGCTCTACTGTAGTTTTTCAAGCTTCCTGAATGTTGTTGCAGCAGAACCCATCTATTGTACCCCTGAATTAAAATATAGATGGAGAAGTTTTAAGGAGTCATGAGTACAATATCTCTGGCATATTTGCTGCCATGATGTTGATTTGCTTAGTCCTGTTGGGCTTCTGTCCAAAAATGTTTTTATGGTGTGATGTAGACAATGAATTTGCATGTTGATTTGCAACCTGCTAAATATGATGTACTTTTTCCCGCAAAATTATTCTTCATGCATAAATTTTGCAAATATAGTGTAATATATTCTTATGTCACTATTCACAATATAAGATGTGTCACTTCATTTGCTTTCAGTATTACCATGACTGCAGTTCTTCTTCCATATGCATTACAAAAGCAATAAGTGTGAGATTTTTTTTAACATGGGATCCAGCCTCTCAATATGCAATGGGAGGAGCGCCTCAAGCTGTGGCTTTTGAACATAGAGCCTTTGTGGCAGCTGCATCAGCCTCTGTGCATCCCTCAGCATTCCTGGACTGTGGAATGTGCCAGTCTACAACATTCACCGAAGACCAACAAGTTTCAGGCAGACAAAAGTGTGTCTTTTACTGAGTTGATCACCTTCCAACAGTAGTTGACCTTTTAATAAGTGTGCATCCCTGGGAGCAGTACATAAAGGACAGAGTCCAGTGTTATATAGTGTACGGATGACCATTGACAAAGACCACTGGATCCTTCTACAGACTCCTTCACAAATGTAGATTCCAGAAGGAGATAAGCGACAGTCCCATCCCCACCACAGCTACCTGGAGGGCAGTGCTTACACAGTGCCACTGAGATTCTGGCTTTGGTGAAAGGCTTGATGCTTGTTTGAAACTTCCATTATTGAGACATTCTGTCAAATGACTTTGAACCATCCAAAAGAATCCACTATCACCAATTCCCCCAGGGCCTTGAAGACATTCCTTACAGACCACTGCCCTATTGATTTGCAGTCATAGGTGTCCTTATCTGCAACCATTTCTATGAGGGACAAGTGAGATAGCACAATTCACTGAATGGAGTTTCCCTGCAATGTGGCCAGATCTATCCTTTGCAAAATCAGGACCTCAGCATGCAGTGACATGTTATGTTTGTGTGCTTACAATCTACACACAGCCACACATGAAGCTAACCATCATTATGTGGGATAAGGACCATGTTGGGTATATTTTGCACTCCCCTCCCCACCTTTCCTTGAGTTCAGTACGTCACATCATTACGGACACAATTCATTTTCAATTTGCAGATGAAATGGAAGATGTCTTGGGTGAGCATTGCTGTGGGGTCTGGGTCACACCTTCACTTCATTACGACCAAAGTTGTCTCAGGTTCTTTTCTGCAATCAAGCAGGAACACTGCTCCCACAATCCCAACTTCTGCTTCACCATGGCTATATGGTCCACATTGTAAAATTCAGGCAACTAATCTACAACTTTCACTGAGTTGATCATCTTCTAGCATTGCCTAGCTCCTCTGAACCACATTCGCAGCATCCTTAAGAATTGACTTGAGACAACTATCAGTCAGCTTTTACCAAAAACATGGCATGACTCTTGCTGCAATTCACTCTGGCACCTGAGGGAGTTCAAATAAGTCACAGATGCTTATTAATCTGCAGACCGATAGTGGTTCCAACAGAAGGTGGTGACATCATCTATGTACATGGAAGCTTCAACGTGAATCCCTGCATAACGTCTTCACTCCTTAACCCCACATTCTATCTGTTGGTAGACTTGATACAATGTAATAAACAAGACAAAGGCAAGAGGGTAGGTTTGCCTAACTCCAGATTTAGTCAAAAAGGTTTCTGTTTCCCACCGTTGAATCAAATTGCAGATTTCATCTCCAAGTCCTACTTCTCTGTAGCTGTACGCATCAAAACTTCTGCTGTTGGATGGTTAATCCACAGGATTAGGAATATTTTTCTCTACACTACATAGAACAGGAGAAGGGGCATCTTCATAACCAATTAGACATAAGTATCTCACTCGATGCCAGGTTAGAATTCAAGAGCTGCACCTTTGATCTCCACTCATCACTGGAGTGTCATTCTAACCCAGAAAGGCTACTATTTGGTCAAAATCTGCTTCTTTTGTCAGTGGTGGACCCCCCAGTTCACTAATGGTGGGGTATTCATTGATAAAGGTAGATGGCTGGAGCTTTTCTCACTATTGGTGGTCACTGCTTGACATGTATGTGATACATGTTACTTATCACTTTCAGCCCCCAAGTCTGGAAATATCTAGATTGGTCTGTTTCATTTTTCAAGGAGTGGTGAAAGGAACTACACACCAGGGCTGTCAGCAAACAGCCCTGTGTCTAGATTAAGATTAGACTGAAGACTGATGCTGATGGTGTAGATACTTAGGCTAAGACCACTTCCCTGAAGATATCCTGCACTTTGTGCTGATGCTATAATGATCAGCTGCCAACTAAAACCATACCGTTTGTGTCAAGTATGATTCCAAATCCCAGAGGGTATTTGATTGATGCATTTTACTAAGGCTTCTTGATGTCATACACAGTTAAAAGTGATTCCTTTTGATTCTCTCTGGCATTCAGCTCATGTTTGTCCTTTTGAAGTGATTCCTTTTGATTCTCTCTGGCATTCAGCTCATGTTTGTCCTTTTGATTCAATCTGTGAGGAGGTCTAAAGCCAAAAAAATGGGCTCAGTAGGGAAGGACTGCAGTTTAGGGTTCTTCTGCTACTGGAGAGGGGCAGGGTCAGGCGAGAAAGCCCCTAAATATTATACAGGACTAGGTAGGCCCCAGGGAGCCACATGTGTAGCATTGATGCTGTTTTTTATATAAAGAGGTAACACTAATGAATGATCTGTACAAGAATGTAAAGGCTTGCACTGTTTTATAATTGTATATATAGTTTGTCTTTTATTATGAATAAAGTTATTTTGGAATAAAAAAAATCTTACTGTGAAACCTAAGCAATGCATTGAAAAAGCAGCATTACTTCATGGCAGTGGTTTTAACTCCTTCCATACCTAGACAAATGGTAATAGTTTTCAATCCCAGAACTGCAGATTGTCACCAAATGCAGTTGCAATGTTAGAAATAGGTAAACATGGAGGGTAGAAATTAATGTAATATTCTGAGATGCAAACTATATTGTGAAAACAAGAATCAAGACTGGACTAATAGGCAGATAATGAGCTGTCACCCCAGTGGAATGCATTGATTCAAAGAAGAGGCTCCCTACTACCATCTTGAGAGCTATTAGGATTGTGCAGTAAACATTGGCCTTGCCAACCCTGGTTCACTGGGAACTGCACTTGGTACAGATCTTAAGACGGCCTGTAGAAACAAACCAGTATTAGAGAAACTGGTGTGATGGATTTTGTTATTATTAAAACCATTAACCACAGCACAGAGACATTGAGAATGAATAATTTTCCTACAACAATATCATTGCGTCTTACCAGAGAAATCTGAATGATTGAGTTAAACACTCTGGTTTAACTACACTTAGCCCTTGGTTTGGTCTGTTTTTATTTAAATGTATTGCCAGGTGACTGCATTTCTGACTTATGAACTGTTTGTATTAACAGTTCTCAGGAATGGAACCCCATCTTAAACTGGGGAGGACCTGCATCCTAAAAATGAAGTGCTAACTTGTAGAAGCTACAAGACACAATATTTATGTTAACAGCAAAAGCAGCATGCAGTAGAAAAAGCTAAGCAATCCCACAACCAGTGGATCAGATAAAAGGTCTGCAGTCTTAACATTACTATGAATGGTGGGTTAATAGACTATTCAGCCTGGGAATGTTTTTAGAACAATATCAAGAGTCCATTTTCTGAATGCCAAAGATTAGCTGAAACAGTTGCAGTCTGCTTCAGCCAGACTGCTTCCTTCTTAGGTTCCTATCATTAAAAAAAAACAAGCCAATTTGATATCAATTGGATTTCTACTCAATGCCACAGAAAGAATGGATGATTTATTGTTCTGACTCACCATCTCTCTCAATCCTTCATTTAGGATATTTGATACCAATTTTATGCTCCAATACAAATGCCTTTTGACAAATGTAGAAACTTAGCTTTTTCTATAGGTTTAAATATAGGGGTAATATGGTAAAGGTCAAGTTTGTTCTCTGGCTTTCAAAAAGATACTAAAAAACTTCTAAATTTTGTAGGAAATAGCTCGTCACCTACGGCCTCGTAGCTTGCGTGCCCTCTATGGAAAAACTAAAGTTCAGAATGCAGTGCATTGTACAGACCTTCCGGAAGATGGAGTTCTGGAGGTAGGAAAGAAAAGCTAGTTTACAGGTGAAGTCTTTGAACAAACTATATGGCTTCAGTGGCTGATTTATCAACTTTCATTTTTACCCATAGTTACCCATATTTAATCTTGGGGCCAGTTTTCTAGTTTCAGTCCAAATCAATATAGAAGCACCAAAATGTGTTACACAAAATAGTACATTGAAAAGTAGTTTTTTTTAAATCTAAAATGTTCACAGGTTTGTTACCTTAGGAGACTGGTAGATCAGCAGGAATATATAAATGTCATTGTTTGCATATTATGAATGCTCACCAAACAATGTATTGAATAAACTGCAATGCAAAATGACAGATTAACATCAATGACCTGGGAATCCCATAAAAAGCAACAGCCAGATTGAAAGGTTTTTATTCTAGAGCCTCATGACTAAAAATGATAAAGATTAAAAGTAATGTGAACTAGATGCAAGGATTTTTAGTTTTCCTGTTACATTAGTGTTTCAATTTACTAAACTTTTCAATGGCTCTGTGTTACCAAATTAATCCTCAAAAGCAAACTTATCCTGGCTCTCAGCTGCTTTTATCCTGGTGTAACCAACTAGAGAATACATTCCTCTTCCTAGCATCTAGAACCAACATGCACAATGACTTCATAAAACAAATATAGAAAATTCTCAGATTTTAATTCATGCAGATGATTATTACCCAAGATTGTTAGGAAATTTAGGCAGATTTTTAATACAAATTACTCACAAATTGTTGGCTATTTGCCCATCCCATACAGCTAGCTCCCAATGTGCTGCTGTTGGAATAATAACTAACACAAGGGGCCTTCTCAGAATTGGTAACTAGCTGCACCTGACCACTAGCAGCTATAAACCCCCCCAGTGAATTTTGCATACTATCATGGCTGTCACTGAGACAGGGTTCAGTGAACATTTAGAATAAATTTAAAGACATTGAAACCAATTTAAATAGGAATTCAAATAATTAGTGTTCTTCCAGGACCTGATATCTCCCATCCTTTTGATTGAGAACTGCTGTAGTTTGACTAAATATAAAATGGGACAGACTCAGTGGCCACATTTTGTAGCTATGAGCCTTCCATCCTACATCAAGTCCTACTGTACTTGCTGTTATTTTCTAATGGCTAGACTTAACTGCACAAATGTCAAAGTGTATTTCAGAAATAAGCACAGTATACTGTCATGTACTTAGCTAAGCCTTTGTACTTTTCAGGTCCAGTATTTTTTCAAGATTTTGGACAACTGACAAGGCCTAAATGTTAACTTCCAGAAAAGTTCCACAACAACATGTTCTTAAGTTTTATTTTTCTGATGCTTTAAATCAGGTGAGGAGTACTGTTCTCCAAACAAGTTTACAGATGTTACATTGCATTTGCATTTTAACATGAACATCCTACTGCATTGGTTTACTTCAAATAAAGATGATTTTACCAGTGACTTTGGTATCTTTTATACATTACACTTTGCAGAAAAATTGTACAACTGCATAAATATAAAATCTTTCACCATAACTGGTTAAAGCATTCAAAGACATGACGTGATGGCTCCAGCAAATAATCTTTAACTAATCAAAGTAGCTTGACAACCAGACCCAGATCTCAACATAGTTCTGTTTCAACCTCCAACCGAAGTGTAATAAAACCCATCACCCTGCACTAATGTTGCCAAAAGAAAAAAAAGCATGTTCTCCTACCCACCCACCCTCCTGACCAAAAAAAGAGTGCAGTATGTTCATACACATGGGAATAACAGAAAATGAAGTACCATTGCAATTTTCAGAGTATTTACATCTTGGAAAGCAAAGTTTGCTTAAAAAACTGCAACATGGCTTGAAAGACCAGTGAATGCACTACAGTACTGTACACTCAAACCCACACGAGGCACAAGGCAGCAATACCCAAAGGACAGAAACACTGCTACACATTAGTGGAATTATAATTTACAGTAATGGGCAAACCCATGGCTCAAGTAGTATCATTTACAGTAGAATAAATATGTACTACTATTGCTTTTATTTTACATACCTAGATGCAGAAAGCTAGTGTAAAGCATACAGATTAAGTGTAGGTCCCATATGTATGACAGTTTGTTCAAGACTAATTTGTAATAAGGGGCAAATTCTATTGCAGTTATCAGCTTTTAACCTCAATTTTTATTTCAAAGCGCCCCTGTGAGCGATCTTTTTCACTATAATCAATATTGTCACCAAACACTTTACACTCAATGCGCAACTCCATGTTGTATGTGAGGTTGGTGAACTGAATACCAACCAAGGGTTGAAGGTAACTTTTCTGCAGACGCTTGCCATAGTATGGATAGTACTGCAAAGGAAAGCCACCGATTCCTCCTAAGCCTGAATATTCCACATTTCCAATTCTGTGTTTGTCTTCATCTTTCTGATGAAAGAAGAAAAAATAAATTCAGTACTTCCACGAGGAAATTAGCATATAGGCAGCTAAAGTGAATCATTTCAAATTTAGAGCAAGGAAGACAGCACACAGAAATAAGATTGTTATAAAAGGTATGGATGAGTTTTTTGACAAATAATGTGCTTCCCTCTGGCACCTTCAGAAAATCAGCTGAAAAGCCATGAATGTCAATCTTAGCTCAACAAAGCAGTGCCTGCTACAGGGACACTATTAATATAGATATAAAAGTTTAATATTCTACAAAAGCACACCAATAATTCTTAAATTGTTTCATGTTGTGGTTGAAATCATTTTTTTTATATAAATCTTTTTCTCCCCCCACATATTTGTGAATATCATAGCCATTCAAACATTCCACAGACCTTGCAAGTGCTTTTAACAAACCCAGAGATGGACTCACTGGCTATCAAAAATAATCAGCAAATATAGCCAGATACTTGCACTGAGCCAGCTGCTACACTGCACTCAGCTGAACTGTTGAAGCCAAGTTCCCTGCATTGAGTCCACCATGGGCCATGTAGAAATAAAGTGGTGGTACAAGAACAGGGGCTATTGATTTCAGGATAATGGAAGATTGGCTCCATCACTGGGCATCTTAGCAATCACTCACTACTCAAGTGTGCGCACATCAGCACATAAATATCAGATCATTTTCATCATCATGCCAGCATTTACAAGTTCCTCAAAAACTATCCCTTTGAAAGGAATGTGAGATTGCCTAATACTGCAACCGGAAAGTGAATGACATGCTAACCATTCACAACTACATGATCAATTTGTGTGGCAGGGATCTTCAAAAGGAGCAAGTGTGACCAGAATTTGTACTATTGAAATGTGTCAAATTTAGCTGCAACCAGTAAATACCAGTCACTCTGCAAGGTCAAAAAACTTTACAATGGTCCTCAATCCTCCGCATCATTCAGGACCCAAAGAATCTTTGCCCAAAAGTGATTTTCTATTACCAGCAGATCTTATTGAAATGATCAGTTATACTCTGAAGCATGTTTATGTCTTGATCTGTACACTTGCCAACTAAATGGAAATTACAGAAACCAAAACAGCAGCAACTGATGAATTTTGATAAAACAATGTTCATTCTTGGTTAAGGAAATGTCTGCAAAATACAAATAGTTTCCATTCCCATTATTAAAACATTATTTGACTTGTCTTGGTCATGTGGTTTAGTCTACATATTGGGCCAGATCAGTTTCAATCACCTGCTTTCAGATCATACAGCCACTCTTACCCGATGCAGCACCCTTGAAAATCCATTAGTGTCCTCCACTGAACATCCTAGTTCAGATCTTTTATCAGCAGAACACAAGGCTCCACCCCCCAAGTATAACCCTGAATGTCTTTAACAGTTTGACATCTTGCCTTTCAGCTCAATAAAATCTGGAAGCATTACTGTACATGGCCAGCTGAGCAGAGGTCAGATATACTGGCATCAGTTGTGTTTTTCCATAAGGACAGACTAGCAACAGTTCCATCTGGTCCATTAAAAGCATTAACATTCTGATACTTGTTCTTCAGATGGCAATGACAAGAGGAGTGACAGTATGTGGCAGGAAAGTAGGAAGGAATCCTCACATGAACTTAAGGCATAAAAAGTACATTATTCAATAAAATGCAAAGTTTCAATAGAATTACCTCTCGTTCTTCCAAACTCCAATGAGCATAGGCCTGTCCTACACTACATTCCTCAGAAAACAACACACTCATCTCAGTAATAATTCCAGTGAATCTCCAAATTCTTCTTCCTCAAATAAGGAGATCAAATAATACCTCAGGCATAATTTTAAAGCTTAGTTGTGGCCTTTGTATTTGTAGCCTTTGCTTTGCAGAAGAGCAACAGCCCTTTTACCTTCCTACTTATTGTTGTTAACTGCATTCTAGCTTTTTTTTTGTGCGCAAGGTCCCTTTATATAGTGGCATTTTGTCATCTCTCCCCTTTTATCAAGTCTGCTTTCCAGTTGTTATACCAAAGTGGATAACCAGACAACTCCCAAAATCATACTTCTGCATTCACTTAAATTATTCACAAAACCTGAGACTATGCCCTCCTCACAATGCACATTTCCTATCATATTTGCACCTTCAGCAAATGTGACTACAATACCCCAGTCCCTTCATCACAACTGTGGCAGCAGTCATAACTAGCAGAGCTGCTGCCTCATGACAAGAGACCTGGATTCAATCTTGACCTCAGTTGCTGTGTGCACAGTCTGCATGTTCTCCCTATAACCACATGGGTTTCCCCGAGGTGCACTGGTTTCCCACATTCCAGGTTGATAGGTTAATTAGCCACTGCACATTGCCTCTAGTATGTAGGTAAATAGTCAAATCTGGAGTAGCTGATTAGAATGTGTGAATAGAAATGGGATTAATGTAGGATTAGTGTAAATTAGTGGTTGATGGTCAGTGTGGATTCCATTGGCCAAAGGCTCCATTTCCATCTGTATCCTCCTCCAACTCTTGCCTCAGCACTGATCCCTATGGTACTCCACTAGATACAGCTTGTAAGCTGGAAATGACCCATCTAGCCCAACTGTTTTCAGTTTGCTAACAATTCCTGACACAATGCTACCACCCACAAACTGTGCAATGACTTTATGTGCTACTTTATCAAATACCTTTGAAATCCAAAAAGCATACAAGTATCTATCCACCCATATCTCTTCAAATTTATCAAACAGGCTTCGCCTTTCAAAGCCTTAATGTATTGTTTGGCTACTACTTCCTTAACAATGGATTCCAGCATTTCCCTAATGACAGATTGAGCAAGCTGGCCTATAGTTTCCTGTTTTCTCTTCCTTTCTTGAATAGTGATTCATATTTACAATTTTTCAACCTGCTGGGACCTTTCCAGAGTCAAGCACTTACAAATGCATCCAATTTTCTTTGGATGCAGACCATCAAATCCAGGGAACATCAGTGCTCAGTGCCATTGGCTTGCCTGGTACTTTACTGATAATTTTTGCCACCACAACCCTCTGGTTTTCTACTAATATTTGTATGCCAACCTTCCAGGAAAAGTCTGATAGAGGAGGAATTTCATCTCAGTGATTGAGACTCTTTGGAATTTACCCTAAAGAGATGTGAATGATGAGTGAATTAGTATATTGACCAAGATAGACTTTTGGACTGTAAAGAAAATCCAGGGTTACAATGATTGGACAGAAAATCAGATTTGCCATGATAACACCCAGTGCAACAGGTTGGAAGGGCAGTAATGGCTTAATCCTGTTCCTATTTCCTTCATTCCTACAGAGGATGGTGGTGGAAGAGGGAGGAGATGGAAGATAAATAGAAGGGAGAATTAATTGAGAAGAATTGAAATGGCTAATCAAGACTTTCAAACAACTACTAGCATACATTTATTATTGATTTTAAACTGCCCACAACGCTATGGCAAAAGTGGTAACATGCAAAGGACAGGCAGACTTGCATTTATCCATGTCCTTTCACAAGCTCCAAACACCCCATAGTTCTTCATCGCCCATTTACTTTTTGAAGCACCCTATGTTGTGTTGAAAGATAGCAACCAATTTGCCCAACAAGATCTCATAAGGCTAATACATGTTGTTTTTAAAGTGATATCGATTGAGGGATAAACAACAGAACAAGGTCCTGTTCTTTATAAGATGCTTAACAGAAATCTTAGCTGTCTGTGTAGCAGTATTTGAGAGATCCCAACTTTAATAAGGAGCAAAATGTACTCCTTGTGCAAACTGCAATCAACCAAACCAAATTTACTGTGCTCATCTCATTTTGATGCAAGGAACACTGATAGATCAAAGAGGTTACTGCATAGTTGCCCCTCCAGAAAATACATCCATTGAAACACTTGAGAAAGTAACAATACTTGTCAGCCAGTGGTTACTGAAGACATTTGTACATTAACACAGCATCCACAGAAAGACCAAAGCTCATCCATCTCAGATGAATGGAACACAACTATTACTCACTCTGCTTTGAAACCAAGTATCACTTACCTTTGCTTCACAATGAATGGGAAGGATAAATGGATTATAATTTGCTTGCAATGCTCCAGGAAGATCAGTGCTATTTTTTGGAGGCTAAAAGAAAAAGAGTTCAGTAACCAATCACATCCACTTAAAATTACACTATTTCACACTGTTAAAACTGTACACTAGTACAAATAATTGATTATAAGGGTTAATGAAGCAATTATCAATGATAAAATAGCCAATGTCATATTCAGAAAATGCAGGTCAATCCACACTACATTTCCTTTGCATAAATAGCATTGTGCCCTTACATTTTGTTGAAATTAAATTTTTTGCACACAAATTTGTAGAAGCTTCAATGCACTTTTAAAAACACATTTGATACTGTTCTCTGCTACATGCTCTGCATTAACACATCAGCAATAAAAATAATCCTGACAGTCAATAGGAATACAAAATATTTTTTACTTTGCTAAAATGTGACAAAATGGATTACCTTGAATAAACTGCTCTGAACAATAGCAATCTCATTGGATTTTTGTTTGGCAATGTATTTTGCAACTATAGTTTTCAATTACTACAAATATGGAATGATTGTGTCCCTATTCTAACCCAATAATGTGTCAGTGCAGATATTCTACAAATCATGTAGCAATAACCCAAGTTTATAAATTTTGTTTTTATTTATCAAAAAGTTGTACCTTAGGATAGAAACCAACGATCCTGTTGAGCTTCGCAATGACACAGGGTTTTCCTTCTCCATAGCCATAACTAGGATCATCGATTCCAGAGCAATTTTTAAGCCAGTGGCGCAAAAATCTGCATACTCTCTTCTGCCCTTCAGAATCATCTAATGGACCTCTGATTTTGTAGTCTTGAGGAATTCCTAAAGCAACAGATATTGTAAAATTATGAACACATTTTACAGCAAACAATTACAATGCATGCAACTAAAAACTGCATATTAAAACAATCAAGTAAAACTTGGAACACTTAAAATAACTCCTCAGATTTTCAGTTGATCCCCCCCTTCTCCCCCCCCCCCCAAAAGTATAGAAACAAATATAAAACATGCTTCATAAATTGGCACTCCATATTCAATTGTTCTGTCATGTCACGCATCTAAAAACAGGAATTTTTTTCATTGTACTTAAATACCCAAGACTTATTCATCTCCCTTGGAAAAGAAATTAATGGAAAAGCTACAACAGTACCTGAAAACAGCAAGCAACCTATAATATGGGCTATGTTGAAAATAATCTTCGGCTCAGAAAACTTAAAATTATCATTTGCTTGTGGTGGCTGACACCCAGTGCAGAAATCATTGCCATTACATTGTTTGGAAATCATGGGGAATGGGGTGTGGATAATAAAAACTTGAGACAAATTTACTAAATTTTTGGACCCTGTAAAACAACATATCAATGTTTTACTTGTTGGCATTTAATTTTAGTTAAATTTCACAGTGAACTATTTAGCAAACCATTGGAGGAGCCAGAACTAAGTTGAAACCACAAAATGACATACAACAAAAATAAGGCCCAAGTTGTCTTGAACTTTATGATGTCACAAATATAAATGTCATTAACTTTTGAAGAAATGGCACAATCATTGGACAGCTTGCAACAATCCACTCAAAACCAGCAACTTATCCTCAATGTCATTGTGCACCATGTGTTACAATTACCAATTAAACTTGCCATGGTAGGTTTATTTAACAGTGTAAATAATGTTTCCTTTCATTAAGTTAACTGTAGAATTTCAATTCTACAAACAGTATTTTTTTAAATTTAAAAGCTACTTATTCTTGCCTCCATCCAATCCTTCCTTCAGTTTGATTTGATTAATTCATTCTATTTCCAGTCTCCTTGGTTAATAGCTAATGGCTCTATCAGCAGACAATCACAAGGATCCTTAAGATACCCTGCATTGAACACCTTTTAACAGCTTCCTCTTCTGCAACTTCCAAGGCATTAATTTTATATTCTCTCCCTTCAGTATACAAAGGCCAGAAAGCCACATCATAATATGCCCTGCGTTAGTATAAAACTAGGCCAATATGAAGGATTTATAAAAAAAAACATCCCCTTCCTCCAATATTCTGTAGTTTAAAATTCAAAAATTTAAACAATGCTCAAGAACAAAGGACAGCAGAAGTTCCAATACATTCTCCTTTGCTAAAATAGTTAGTAGCAAAGGTACACCCTTTACATAGCAAAATGTTGCACAGGATAAAGCACGAGACAACCACAAGAAAACTACTGTGGATCTCCACCAGAACAATTCTTGTGTATTCACATCTCTCAATTATACCCAATCCTTTGGGGGTACTTTAAGTTACCCTTGTTCGGAGCGAATGAGCAATTCTAACACAGGGTTTTGTGTCATTTAGGAATCAAAGATGAGATCGCCTTACTAATTACCAAGAAAAGGCAAAGATTTTCAGTTCATTCCCCTGATAAACAGGACTGAAAGGCTGGCACACTTCCAGTAACTTTGAGAGTGGATACAAGTTCACCCAAATTCTGATTTAAAAAATGCCTGCCCTGCCAGAATACTCTGCCCATAAAAAGGATTCCTGTTTCCATTGAAAGGTTTCAGGTTCTTGCTAATAAAAGTGTTGTGGTGTGGAGTGACAGGGTAAAGGTGATAAGGGCAAGCAAGCTCACTAGATCATGCTTTTAAGGTCTATTCTTTTTTTTAAATTCTGCTCAAATTAAACCTTTTCAGAAGAGGTCCTTGCATCCTTAACAGCAAGATGAAACAAGTGATTGTCAAGGCACAAGCTTGCAACACCAATGTGTATCAGCATGTATTACTTGGTATATTTTTGTTTTGACTGTGTTAGTAATTAGGTGTAGTACTTTCTCGTGGATTTTTTTTAAAAAATACCCAGTGACACCAATTAACTTCATTTTAAAAATGTGAAATCAATACCAAAGGACAGTACTCTTGCTTAAGAAAACTCTACAAAGGGCAAAAGAGAATGCAAGTACAAATTTCACAAGTCTGCAAGTTAAGAAGAAATCCAGATTTTTGTTGTGCCTTCATGACATCCAAACCACAGCAAGTTTAACACCTGATATTCTGTCATCAACCAAGCTGGCCTATAAGAATAAGCTTACAAAACAGCAATCACTAAATTAACCTCTAGTACTATAAGAGGATTAAGTGCTAGTTTGACGAGAGATAACAGTAACAAAAGATCTAGATCAAAAAGGATCTCAGTTTAACCACCAAATGAGATTGTTCAATAGGGGAGAATTTGAATGAAACTGTACCAATGCATCAGGCCATATAAATAGCTGTAATTTTGCAATCAACAGCAAAGTAATGGTTGTTTACTATATTTACAATCTCCACACTTGGGATTTTGCACTTACACTTGGACAAATTAAAAATCCATTTTAGCACACCTCCCTCTACAGGCAATGTGGAAAATGTATACAGGACAATCAACCCCTTGGAACTAATAAGCATTGATTTAAACATCACTGATTCTAACAATCCCAAATCAGGTAAAGATAGCAAAGTTAGAAATAATGACAGGTATTTGAAAGAAATCCCACCTCAATCTCCAGCAATGGATTAAAATTTTAAGGAATGTGACAACACTTCGAATGGCTAACTTTCAGTACCAGTGGTAATCATTTAATTACAGTAGAATGGAAATTCACAATATTTTCAGAATTTAATGAATTGCTATAGCAACTCCATGCAATTCATGTGCACAGTTGGAAATTTCCCCATCTGATTGCATGATTCACATGACAAAATACAAAATGATCAGCATTAATAGTGCCACCATTACCTTGCTTGTAAAATCCTAGCCAGTGAACATGTCTCTCTAGTATATGGTTTCAATATGATATTTGATTTAAGAGCCATGAGAGTTTCACTGAGCTTAAGCTGACTAGACAATCCTAAAATTCACAAAGTTGATCAAGACCAAATCTGCAAATTTAAACACAAAACAGCTTTTCAACAATTCTCCAGACCAATTGAGACATTGCCAAATATCTTTAATTGCTGTGTGTAGGGAAACCACATTGATGAATTTAGAGCTCAAGTGTGAATGCAATCGTACATAAGAAATGTTAAAAAACTTCACCCTTGCCACACATGTATCGTGACAAGAGTGGACAAGGTGGGGGATAGAAAGGAAATAGAGAGTAGGGCAGAAGTTAGTATATGCTGATGTTGTCCCCTTGCTTAACATAAATTTAGCCCAATATCAAAATTCACTTGCATTAAAGCAACTGGGCAAACTATATTTTGTTAAATGGTCTAATGGCCGTTTTCTAAAAATAAAATCAACTCCATGAGCAAGGAACATCAGGCAAGTCTTGCCTATGCTCAAGAGATGCCAAAATAAAACTCATACAGAAGCGAAGCTTTAAAAGGCAATTTACCCTGTTCTATTCATTTGCTATGATATGGGTAAATAGTTATCTCACAAAGTAAAAAGCTGCTATTTAGACTGAACTGGCATCTGAATAATCAATCATCTTGCCAGCAAGTTTGATGCTCTATTTAATTTACAAGTATTGAATCAGTCACCCAGAATACCATGCTTTGTGTGTGTTTTTTTTCAAACTTGTGTTCCCATTTTTTCTCCGTACACTGTCAGGAAAACAGTGTTCTTCTATGCCATCGCACACTTAGTAAAACCAACATTTTCTCTAGACTTACCGCCACAATCCTCAAAAGGAGAGGTGCCACCTTGTTTTGAATCATTGTAATTCTGCAAAAGCTTGTTCAGACCATTCACATATTTTTCATAGGAGCTTGGGTTTGAAGCACTAAAGGAAATCTCTGTTTTTGGAGCATATGGAGTATGCGATAGACCTAGAAATGAAGTTGAAATTTAAAGATAATAAAATTAATAAATTTACTGAAACTACATATTCAGTTTTTAAAGTAATTATTCTATTAAGTAAAGCAATGGTTATGTACGTTACTAATATTGGGATTGCAATTGCAAATCTGAAGTCACTTAAAACAGCTGGATACAAGAGATCCATCAGGATTTGGAATATTCCAAAGTATACAAATCTTCTGGACAAATTAGGAAGAATAGAGCTGCATCTTGTTTTACTGTTCCTGTTTTAGGAAAGACTAATTACAGAGAAGACCTGTAATTATATTACATGTGCAAACATCAGAAATAACTTAGTGGCTCAGAAATAATAAGCTACTAGCACAACACAATACTGAACATCTAGGGCAATTACACCTCAGCACCACGTCCACTGCTGGAATTTTAAAAACAAAGTAGGCCTTTATGTAATGAAGCAAGTACATTGTGGTGCAGATTACACAAGTAGTCTGCAAGCAACATAAGAGCCCCCTTTTAAGTTCTTCAATATCAATCAAAATATAGTACACTACAAAACATGGTGGCATAACCCAGCGTTACAAGCCCACATGAACACCAGTGAATATAATGTCCCTTTAATCAGCCATTCGTTTTTTTTTAAAAATGCAATCTTGATAAATACAACACATTTATAAAAGTGAAAAAATCCTCAAATTTATAAAGCCCTAATTCGGCGGAACAATGTGAAAGTTAGATTGCATGCATACACACTCCAAGTGACCTTCCCAGTTGCCTCCTAGCATAGTGGTACTGTAACATGCAAGCTTTTTCCACTCCAACACATCGATAAGCACATGAGTGTGTTGAATTAATTTATACAGTTAAAGCCCAATTACACGTTATCATCAGCTCCCAATACACTTATCTACATCTTCCACCCTTCATACGTTTAAAAATACAAAAGCGATATACCTGGAGGTGCCACTCTGTCCTGGTATTTTGGTTCGAAATCACTGATGGTGAGTAGCATTACTTGAATAGTTCCGATGAAGATTCCAGCCAGGCAGCCGTAAAAGATCAAGTAGAATAAAACTATCTTGACTACAGGATGAATAATACAGAAAACGACATTACTCTTTAAACTTTAGGTGAACACTGCAGAGTGGTTAGAGACATTAAATGCCTAAAGGCGATTCATTGTCCAAATGACGACTAAGCTCGGCCTCAAATTGTTCCACTATTGCTGTGAATACGGTCTTATCGCGATGCAATTTGAAGTTATGACTCAAGGGTGGGAAGGGTTAAGAGGATAGGATAGGTTGGCCTGGTACTGGCCCATGCTGATGCCTCTCTCTAAAATTCACGCGGCCCGCTTTTGAGCAGCAGGATTCAACTGACTGACTTTCAAGGTCTTTAGAGAAATTTCCAAGGACAAGGGTGGAGACTTGGGCCAAAAATTAATCAACTTGTGCACTCATGACACCATTGCGGAATGTTTATTGATACATAAAGAAAATAAAAGCTCGAGAACAGGGGTTCCTTTTAAAACTGCCGTACTACTAAGATAGTGTACTTTTATAACAAATCCTCCACGGCAGAGCCGGCTGGTGACTGATTTCCGCGGTTCCAGACGATCAGTCCTCCCGTCTGAGTGCACGGATCCGGCACGCCGGTTAACCATCGGTTGCTAAGAGACGAAATCCCGATCCTTTACCACCTCCTCCTCTGGCTTCCACTCCCGCCACCTTATCAAACTCGTTCTCAAGCACATCTGCCCCCCACCCCCCGGGTCTCCTCTGGGGGGGGGGGGAACGGGGGAATCCCCCACCACCCGGCGCGTCTGCACCAATTCCGGGTTGCAGCTGCCATGTGGGGTTCAGCCGAGCCCGCCACCTTGAACAACCTTGGGACTGCGGAACTCGTGCGCTCAAACTTCTCGCCCTCTTCCCCCCCCCCCCCCCAATCCCCGGGCTCTGCTTTCAGACACCCCCACCTCCCTCCCCGACCACGTCGACGCCAGCAACCATCACCCCAGATCCCCAGCTTTTTTTTTAAATCCCTTTAAACGCCGACCACGTACTTCTGACGCGCCCGCGCCTGTAAACAGCGGCCGGGCTCCTGCCCCCCTACACACAATGTCCTTCACATTGACTTTTATTTGCTTCTGAACACACGCCCGGCACAGTCACGCATGTTACAGGAAGGCGGAAGCCGGTGCCATTAACTGCTTCTCTCTCCCTCTCACACACACAAGCGCGCACCATTTTACACCCACGCTTTTGTCTGAAATCGGTCCAAGTCTCCTTCACACCACGGTTACACTCTTTTTTAAACTGATTACTCCCAGATTATCCACTAACAACACCTCGCAGCCTTTAGCGTGGTGGACCATCAACAGCCACCCAAACATAATTTTTTTTTGGGGGGGAGGGAAGAGAAGAAAAACGAGACCGATTACTGGGGGGAAAAAAGAAAGAAGCGAGCCGGCTACTTACACCAGCTACTGCCGGTCCTGCCCAAAAACTGCTTCTTCTCGGAATCCCACAGGAATTTCTTCCATCCTCCACCATCATCCGTGGACTTCTCCCGTGCCATCTTCGCTGGGTCGGCTGGCGGGTAGCGGAGAGATCAGAAGCCCGGCTGAGTTTTTAGGTTATTTGTCACCCCCCACTCCTCAATCTTCGCCTTCCTCTTGGAGCGGATCGGCCGCGACGCGCGCCCTTCGCCTCGCCCAACGTCGGTTTTTTTTAAACGACGGTTGAAAGGCGCTCACTCGAGACGTCGTCTCTCGCCGGGTCCCGAGCTCAAACTGCCAGGTATCTTAAATTTTCTTTAAAAGGGGATTTTTTTAAAAAAAATAATAATTTGTTTCTCTACCTCGAAAGGTGGTAGTCGGGTAGAGGGAGAGGAAAGGGGGGAAGGGGAGGAGGTCAAAGGAGGCGTTGTGAAGGACAAGAGTGGAGGCTCCAGGTGTGAGGAGTTTAAAGGAAGGTAAAGGACTCAACGGCCCTGGATTTTATCGGCTCCAGCTCCGCCTCGCCGCGTTAATGAGTTACTCGGCGAGGGAGGCCAGGCGCCAGCCAATGGGCGGCAGGCCGCTTGTGTGACGTCGCCAAGCCGAGCTCCCCGAGGTGAGAGCGCTGGGCCCCGCCCTCCGGAGGGGGGCTGAATGGGGAATTGAATGTTGGTGCCGCAAGGGCATCGCCGCAAAGTGCTGATTTATTGCAAATTTGTCTTTTTTTCCCCCCACTATTGGAAGTAGGGTGGTTTAGGGGCAAAGTAAGCATGTTTTAAGTCTAAACTTGGAAAAGACTTTCCCATGACCATAATGATTTAACATTAAGATTCTCTGCAATGACAGTCTTTTGGAGAAGGCTGTAATGTAGTGAATCTTATCATTCAATCAGCGTACTTTAACAACGTGAACAAAAAAGGCGATTTATCTATCTCCTTATCACGTCTCCCAGAATCGTACTTCTGTTGTTAACGAACATATTTCAATGCGCCTAAATGAGTATAAGGCTCGACTCTCCCTTTTGTTTCAGAAAGGTTAATGTACTCGTCTCAGACTGCTCTGCCATGTAGACCTTTAAGGTTAGCCTCAGCAACATAATTATACTACAGATATTGACGGCACAATTTTTTCACAATAAAACTGAGCTTGAATGCTGACATTAATATCAGATATTTTTAATCAGCAGTGGGTAATTTAAAAGGAAGACTGAATTGAGAAAAATTGGTTGGGTGAAGCTCTCAAATACGAAATAAAAATATCATTCGTTATGAAGATTAAATTGTCAGTGAAGTAAACAAGACCAGCAAGCAGAAGTCACGACGTTTCAGGCAGTGAAAACGCTCTGAAATCACACCATAGAAAAAGGAGTCACGCTTCCTGATCAGCTCTGGTCCTGCCCTTTCGTGTTTGCCCTTCAAAAAACTTACAGACTGAAGCACGTGATTGATGCAGCTTCCGGGGAAAAATACACGCAAAATCACTTTCATATTCATGCTCGGCTTCTGGGCCCATCAAGCGGTTATAGATCCTTAAAGTAACAAGACTGGGGAAACTAAATCTTGCCTGCTGATGTGCCCTTCAAATTAATTTAACTTGGAGAGAGCAACGGAAAGTTACGCTTAGCAGATAGAAAAGGAAAAGTATGTTAGTTGTAATAGGATACAAAGTTAACCCTGCGATCATACAGACAACATGGTTCTGATAACCTTCATTGTGATTTTTTTTACTAAAACTAAAATATTTTGTCATGTTGGAGCTAATTGCAAAGACAGTATGAATGGACAGTATAAATGCAGCCCTCCGGGTTTAGTCATTAAATTATATAAACATGCAGCACCAAGCATCTATAGGTTTTCTGTTTACTTATAAAATATATCAGCATAAAAGCATGCTCCTATGATGACGCATTTATGTTACAACAGTATTTCAAAGCACAAGCCTAAATACTGACAAAGGGTAACAGAGCTTAAAACAGCAGTAAAACGTAAAAGTTTGGTTTTAATGCTATTACGAAGTTTAGAGCATACTGTAATCTAAACATCGCAGTGTAAACTATTCTCATTGATGCATAAAAGTTCACTTTCTCGTCTATCCATTGCTTCATTAGACCATTGTTAACAGAGCTGGGGACTGGGGGTTGGGGGGCAATGAAGTGGTAAACTGATAAAATCAGAACATAAAGGTTCTCCAGACATTGTCTCCAGGCAACTGGGAATGCCAGTGCTTGATGTCACTACAGTTTCATTCTTGGTCATTGTCTGTCCAGCTAGATTCGATGCCTGCAGCAATGTGTCAGAATGCGGCTCAATGGATAGTCACCCTTAATCGTTGTGAAAAAGATCAAAATATGCCAAACTAGATGTAAGAATACATGACTGTGCAAATCAAGTTTATCTGAGCATCATTTGGTTAGATCTGCTGAACATGGGTGAACATTTCATATAAAAATAGACAATGTGACTGTGATATCCCCTTAAGCATCTGTGACAAGTTATATAGGTGAGGTACATAATTTTTCTTATAGTATTTTGACATTGTGAAGCTATTATTTGATTGGAAAAGATTAAATTGCTGTGTGATTTTCATCTGTGTCACAAACAACTTGAGCACCCGTAAACCACAAGGACACTGGAAGGAGATCCCATTAAATTCACCTTCCAATGTCCTTGCAGTTTAAGTGTAAAAGCTATGCTCACTTCAGTTTATCTCTACATTTTACAACAGTTTAAAGTTATTTCTGTAATACAATAAGGTAGCTATTTTCTGACTTTAACATTAGGAACAAGTCAGCCTAGCATTTTGTTATTTTAATGGACAGCAAATCATAAGAAATGAATCAGGGACTCTAACCACTGAACTAATTCTTGATGCGTGCTCCGATTATGTGAAGCTTTCTCTCAGGAGCACAAATTTGTAAAATAAAACATAATTTTTTTTATGAATAGGATTTCTTACTGCTCCATATAAAGAGAGTATGTAGCCATATATCTCACAAAATAAGCTTTTCTGGTTTCACATTTCACAGTTTTCTTTGACTCCTCAGAGGTTAATTCTCAGGAATCCATCATACCTACTCCTCATCTAATGTATTTAGATTACTTACAAGATTAAAACATTTTTTAAGTTAACCAAAATAATAACAACTTGTATTTATATAACACCTTTATCATTTCCTTTTTTAAAGGACAAAACAACTGTGCCTGTTTTTGTGAATGTGTATGTTCAGCATTCCACTCTGGAAAGATCCTCCATCATGGAGCATCACAGGAGTGGCATCATTGGCATCAAGCCATTGAAGTAGTTGTAGGGGAGTTAGTTGAAGCTTAATTGAAAGATGGGTTTTAAGGAGCACCTTAAAGAAGAACAAGAGGAAGAGAAGGAGACTGCTTGAAGCACAGAATTCTAAAAATTACGGCCTTGGGAAAAATTAGGGAAAAATTCTCTCTTCTCTCCTCTTCCGTCAGGTAGAAGGTACAGGAGCCTGAAGGCACATACCACCAGTGATAAGACTATTGAACAGTTCCCTTATACAATGAGATGGACTATCACCTCATGATCTACCTTGTTGTGACCTCACACCTTATTGCACTGCACTTTCTCTGTAGCTGTGACACTTCACTCTGTACTGTTATTGTTTTTACCTGTACTACATCAATGCACTCTGTACTAACTCAATGTAACTGCACTGTGTAATGAATTGACCTGTACGATCGGTTTGTAAGACAAGCTTGTCGCTGTACCTCAGTACAAGTGACAATAATAAGCCAATACCAATACCTTGGCAGATTAAGGGCTGGTCACCGATGGTGGAGCCATTAAATTTGGAATGTACAAGAGGCCAGAATTGGAGGAGCATGGATATCTTGGAGGATTGTAGAGCTAAGGAGAAGTAAAGCTAAGGGTGCATTTGAAAACAAGGGTGAACATTTTGAAATGAAGGCTTGCTTAACCTGAAATTATTGTGGGTCAGGGGATCATAGATATATTGGAGGAACAGGATTTGGTGTGAGCATGGACATAACAGCGCTTTCAATGGCCTCGGCTTTCACAATGATAGATTGGAAGGCTGGAATGGGCTAGGAATGGGTTGGAATAGCCTTCTAGTACTACCAAAGGGATTGACAAATGTTTCAACAGCATATAATCTGAGACCAGGACATACATGGCTTATGTTAGGGACATGGAAATAAGCAGTCTTAGTGGACATGCAATTAGGAACACAGCTGGGTGTCAAACATTTACAGGGTTTGTGGCATGGAAGTATGTCAAGGGAATTCTTTTACATTTGGAATGTGAAAATAATGACATTTTAGTTGAATAATCAAAGTCAAAGTCGAAAAAAATAGCAAAGTTGAGTTTATTGTCATATGCACAAGAGCATGTATGCACAGGTGCAATGAAAATCTTACTTGCAGCGGTATCACAGGCACATAGCGTTATATAAGCAGCATTCACAAGAAAAACATGAATTAAACATAAATTATACACAATTTTTACAAGAAAAAACACAATCTATTCACATTAACGTTTAACATTCCTTGCCTGTTTTAAATAATTTTTTTTTAATTTCCATTTTCACAATTAGCCCAGCGCTACCAATTTTATAAAAATGTTGGCATTATGAGAAGCTTTTTTTAATTGGGAGTTCATAACCCCAGCATTTATGGTTGCAAATTTAAGGTTCCTTGCCAATCAAGATGGCCTGATAACTCATGCCATCATGATCAGTTTTTATCTCAGCCACTAGATGGAGGATCTTTCCAGATTGGAATGCTGAACATATAACTTCACAAAAACAGGCACAGTTGTTTTGTCCTTTAAAAAAAGCATTTCAATCAGCTGATCAGGCAGAAGATCATAAGGACAATCAGTTGTAGAACAGTCTGAAGTTCAGCAGCTCTCCTTATTTCTGAAGCAAGCTTGTAGAGCACTAAAGACACTACAGGGGAGTTGAGAATAAAAATAAAATTAAAAAAAATAAAATTAGGTGTGACAATGGAAATGTGTATATACGAAGATCCTGGAATCTTCCAAAGCAAGATACAAAAATCAGAATGGCTGGTAAGTTCACAAAAGGAATAACCAGCATAGATCCCCAAAGCTGACTACCTAAAGAACCTAATGAATGAAGTACACATTTGAATACAGGCTTATGATTAACAGTGATTCAAGCTGACTGGATAAGTTAAACTTTTTTTCTCTCACTTTGGACTACAAGATTTTAAGTGGCAGTTCAGAATCACATTCTGCACCTACTTTTTTTTACTGAAAATTGAAACCAATGATTCATGGATTTTACACAAAAAGAATAACAATTAACACAATATTTGAGGTGGAACTATATTGAATATTCCTTCAAATATACAAAATGCAATTTTTGCAAAAGTGAACATAAATTTCTAAAATCTTTATAAATTTTTTTTTCATGGAATGTGGACATTGCCAGCATTTATTGTCCAGCCCTAATCTGGTGGCCTTTTAGGCTGCTTCAGAAGAAAGTTAATAGTTCACCAATCGGTGAGTCACATATAGGCTAGATCAGCTAAGGAAGATAGATATCCTTCTCTAAAGGACATCGATGTGCCAGATGTTTTATTTATAGACCCTGTTTTGATGTAGGGAAAAATGATACTGGGTTTGGCCATATAAAATCCTACAAACAGCAAAAAGATAAATGACTAGATATTCCGTTTTATTGATGTTTATTAAGGAATAATTGTCAGCGAGGCCACCAGAAGATATGTCCTGCTCTTTTTCAGAGAATATAATGAGAACCATTACGATGACCTTGGTGGGTAAATAGGTCTTGGTTTGATATTTCTTCCGAAGATATCACATTCAACAGTGAGGCATCCCTCGTCAATATTGCGCTGGTATTTTAGCATTGGTATTGTGCTTAGATCTCTTGTATCAGCTTGAATCCATAATCCACTGACTCAGCACCAAGAACAAATATTTAGGTATTATTTCAATGTATATTCATCTCAGAAAGGTGAAACTTCAAAGTGTTAACAATGAGCAAAAGTGGACATATGGAACATAATCTTGTGGGAGAGGTACATGTAGTGGGAAAGGTACATGCTTCTGATTTACTCATCCAAATGATTATTGTTAGTATAGTTTAATAGGTGCAAAAAGGACTGATACATCATTAGGGCTTCTACCAGATTTTCCAGCCAGAAATTGCCTCTGGCACACTTTATTTACTGCTATTGCAAGTAAAATGGCAAACAAATTCAGACATCATCGAGATAATAAATAGTAATAAGCAATTATTTCAAAGTTTTGAATACATTAGGACATTTTACTCAGAAACTTTATTTATAGTTCAGAGTCATAGAGGAGTACAGCATAGGAACAGACCCTTCAGCCCATCAAGCCCATGCCTTCTCATTTACACTAATCCTACATTAATTTCAATACTTTTATTCTCCCCACATTCTCATCAAATCCCCACTGACCTACACACTGGGGTTAATTTACAGTGGCCAATTAACTTACCAATCTGCATGTTTTTGGGATGTGGGAGAAAACCAGAGCACCCGGAGGGAATCCATGCAGTTACAGGGAGAATGTACAGAATCCACACAGACAGCACCCATGGTCAGGACTGAACACAGGTCTCTTGCATTGTGAGGCAGTGGCTCTACTAGCTGTGCTACTGTGTCGCCCAATTAAATATTGCATTAATGATTTAATTTCTGAGCACAATTGAAACACGAAAATTGCCATGTTGGACACTGAACATCATCATGTGGCTCAGTAGTGGTTTTCAAATTGTTAACACTTTGAAGTTTTCCCATACAGAGACCGCTATATATTAAAATAACATATAAACATTTGTGCCCCTGAATGCAGTCATTAACATTAATGTTGTAAAATTAACAATGAAACATTTTGACAATTTTAAATTAACAACACATGTTGTAGAGATTCAGAATTTGTAACTAATAATATCATATTGCAGTTCAAAGTGCCAAATGTCAGAAACATGATTAAGTTAATGACAGAGACCATAACTATGTTTCATTCATCTCGCCTATAAATGGTCAACCCATAGCTTCTTAAAAACATGTTTCTTAATGTTATTATGCCTACAAGTATAACAGAAAGCTTCTCTTGGGATCTTTGAGAGTGAAATATTTGTGGCTGGAATTTCTGGGTCCTTGAACCTTTAAGTGTCAACTGTAGAACACTGTGTCTTTTGCTGCTACCAGGGCAGTCTAGGACAAACAAAAAGGAACCATTTACTTTTTCTATCATGCCCCTAGCACATATGTGGGACTGGACTTATCTTTTCCACTGCTCTGAAGAAGCGCAGTCTGGAGATGATGAATGATTCCATGGAAGACTCTATCTCTCTATTCCATCAGCCTGTCGAAGGTGAATAATTTGACATTGCAAAGCAGTCAATTGAACTTCCAAAAAATTTGCAAAGACAGGTCATAATGAGGCAGTACACCAGGTAATTCAAAGAGCATATTTAAGCTAGTTGTAAAAAGGGGGAAAGCATCACAACAGGGGTGAAATCACCTTCATCTACAGTGGCAAAGACTAGCTCAAGAGCCTAGCTTTTAAATGAATCTGCTTTCAGTTCATCAGAGATTGTTGAAGTTCCCAGGAGCTTCAGACAAACACAGCAGGGAAAGCGTTGAATCAAGAAAGCTGCTCCAGGACCATTTGGACATGATCAAGGCTGCCATAGAGTCAAAGTATTGTAAAAGCATAAGGGGAGCCATTCAGTCTATGAAGACTATGCCTGTTTCTTTTTGTAACAGCAGTCTAGTTAACACTATTCCCTGGCTCTTTCTCCTTTGGCCTGCAATTATTTTCTCTTGAAGTTCTTCTCTAATTTCTTTTGAAAAGCAATGATTAAATCTACTTCAAACATCTCTTTGGATATTGCATTCCAAATTGTAATTGCTTTCTGCGTGAAAAAAAATTCATTTCACCTTTGTTTCTTTTGATAATTTTCTTAGATCTGTTTCTGGTTCTAAACCTGCTGCATTTGGGAACAGTTTCTCTTTATTTGGTTCATTTAGACCCGTCATGGCTGTCAACATGCCCATCAAATCGCTTCTCAATCTTCTCTGTTGTAAATGCGACAACCCCAATTTCTGTATTCTAATGAATGCAACTACAGTCCCTTCTGCACCTCTCTTGGGCTTTGAAAAATGTTGCCTAGAATTGTAGTTGAACCAAAGTTTTACATGGTTTCAATATAATTACTTTTCCATATGTCTGTTTTCAAACGACTGGATGAGGCATACATTTTAATGACCTTTAATTTATCCTGATACCTTCATTGAATTTTTCTGCTCCTGTCCCCACTTTGGAATAGGAACCTTTAGATTACATTACTTCTCTTTGTCCTTCCCATGGAAATGTATCAATTTGCTCTTCTCAGCATTGCTAGAGCATCTGGTACATGTCTGCCCATTTTACTACAGATGTGATGCAGGATACAATAGAAAAGAGATTAATCTATTGGATCAGCATTCAGGAATGTGAACAATTAGTTCAGGGGCTTGAACATAAATACCACCATGGCAGTGGGTTTCAAGTCTTTAAAGTGATTAGGTAAATCTAGAATTAAAAGCTAATATTATTCATAGTGACCATGAAAAACCTATCCATTTCACTGATATCCTTCAGGGAAGGTGATCTGACCTCTTTACATAGTCTAACCCATAGATGACTTCAGATTCACCATTATGACTGGGTCTGAAATAGTCTAGCAAATCACTAAATAATTAGGGGCCCAGAGCATTGGGCAATAAACGTTAGCCTTGATAATAACATTCATATCCTGTGAATGAATATATAAAAATCTCATCAAATGTCTATCATTATCCTTATGTTTACCATATGTGGAAATTTTAAAATTGTGCTCTATATACCGAAGACACAAGTAATTACTTATTAAGAAAATTGACTGCATATGGTCCTCCAATTTGGAACACAATCATTCACCACTATTACCTGCCCACATTCATATGAAATTGATACACTGCCACTTTCCCTCTTATTTCATGGGCTTCAATTTTGCTGGCAAGCCTATTATATGGTAATTTAGCAACCATTACCCCCAATAACCCTCTCTGTTATCTTTTCAAAAACTCAGATGAATTAAGCATGATTTATCTTTATCAATCATTGCTGAGTTTCCTTTATTAATCTACACTTGTCCAAGTAACTATTAACTTAGTTCCAGAATATCATTTCTAGTAGCTCCCCAGTCCCAAGATTAATTAAACAAACTAGTCGATAGCCACCGTGTTTCATCTTTCACCCTTCTTTAAACTATATTCTACTTTATAGTATCTTTGGCAGCAGCATCATCTTTGTTAAAGACTGATACAAGGTATTTATTTAGTACCTCTTGCCAAACCTCAAGCCTCCATGTTTAGATATAAGACTCTACTTTGGTCCATGATCAGTTCCATATCTGTTGTTACTACCTGTTGACAATTTATATGCTTATAGACTTTGTTTTTCCTTAAGTGAATTAGTGTATATTTATATACTGTCTTTTCCCTACTTTTCCTTTTATTTTCACTTCCCCTCTGATCTTTCCAAATATAGCCTGATTCTTATTAGTATTAGCAAAATGACATCTGTCAAAGACCAGATTTTTATTTTTCACCTTATCTTCCCATTATACCAAGGGTTCTGGCTTTGGTCACCCTGTCTTTCACAGTCATAGGAATATATCTAGTTAGTATACACACCATCTCTTTAAAGACCATTTGTTGTTCATTTACCATTTTGCCCGCAGTCTTTGATTCCAGATGGCAACTATTATGCAACCTACTGAAATCGACCCTTCTTCAATTAAGTATTGTTACTCTAAATTGCACCTTGTGCTCCTCCATAGTGAATTTAAACGTTTCAATACTAAGATTGTTGTTATCTAAATTATTTCCCACTGACATTTGGATCACTCGATTCATTTCATTATTTAAAAATAGATCCAGCAAAGCCTCCTTTCTCATTGGATCAGAAATAAGTTGTAAAATAAGTACACATGATTCTGAGAGGGACTTAAAGACATACAAGATTCTGAGAGGATTGATAGGGCAGATGTTGAGAGGCTTTTTGCTCCACCTGGAGAGTCTAGAACCAGGAAGCATAGCATCAAGAAAATATATCAGTTATTAAAGACTGAGAAATTTCTTTGCACTAACTTTGGAATTCTTCACCTCAGAGGGCCATGATTGTTAGTAGTTGGATACTTTAAATGCAAGATTGATTTTTAGACACTTTGGGCAATTTGGGAATATGGTGATGAGGCAGAATAGTGGCACAATCCCTGCCATGAAAAGTGGAGCAGGCTTGAAAGGCCCTATGTACTATCCAAGTAATTCCTGGGTTTTTATTTGCTTACGGAAAACTTTCTGATCACCCTTAATATATTTTACCCAATCTTATCCTTTATCATATTGCTACCTCAGTCTTCATTATAATAGTTGAAGTCCACCATTATCATTACTTACAGTTCTTAAAAAAATCTATGTAGTTTCCTTGCAAATATTTTGCTCTATAATCCTTCGACTATGAGGTAGAACATGAATTACTCCTCATAGTGTGATGGCGCCTCTATTGTTTCTTAACATTAACCATATAGTTTCTGTCCCTGACCCTCAAGTACATCCTCTCTTTCAACAATGCAATATCCTCCTTTATCAATATTGCCAAATCGTTCCCATCTTCCTTATCTTTCTTGAACATCTTGCACCAAAGAATATTTAGTTCACAATCCTACCCTTTTTTAAACCAGGTCTCTGTTCTTTCATGATATAATGATCCTTAATGGCTTTTTGTGGCTGCATTTGTGATACCACACTTCTTTGCTAACTTACATTCACTGTAAGGTTATCTTCTTTTGACTTTCTTGTGTTCCCTCTCAGTCTGATTCCATTTAAAAGATCACACTGTAGCTCATTTTAGTCCTTTGTGCACCTTGCTTAATTGCAAATGCTGGAAATCTCAACTAAACAAGTCAAGTGGCATCTATGGAAAAAGAAATAATGTTAACAATTCAGGTTGACCTGAAATATTAACTCAGTTTCTCTTTCCACAGATGCTACCTGACCTGCTGAGTGTTTCTAGTATTTGCTATTGTTTCCCCCTTCTCCTTGCTACATCCTGGTGCCCATCCCCCTACTAGATGAGGATAAACACTCCACCGCAGGATTAGTGAACCCATCTCTGAGCCCTGTTGGAAAACAACCCATTCAACCTGAATATGTTCCATCTCTCTGAGAGTATGCCTAATGCCCTGTCTAAACCCTTCCCTCCCTCCATGCCTCTTTGTTTATTTGTATTATCCTATTTCTGTATTTACTATCACATGATATTCCAGAAATTACTACTTTTGAGTTCCTGCTTCTTAATCTTACTCTTGGTTCCCTAATATATGCTTGCTGGGCTTAATTTCTCTTTCTGCCACTGTTGTTGGTAGCATTAGGGACCATTATCTCAGGCTTACAGGGCTCAGCTGTGTATTGACACCTAGATTGGGAGGATAGCAGAGGAACTTGCCCAAATGAGACAAAATATTTGCCTGCCTGCTTCAACAATATCATTACTGCAATGGTGTGTGCTTACTCAGAGATTAGGAGGCACTGTAGAATGGACGGCAGGCAGAGCTGATAACCAACTGTGATGCTGTTTCTCTGGAAAAGAAGTTTTGGAACATTCAGTGGTGGAGATATGTACTGTAGTACGTATATCCAGATAAGGACAGTGACAACTTTCCGTGCAGTTTAGCAGATGCCAGAGCTATCATATTGTCACACTTGTGAAATCTTCATAGGCACTGCTGTTCTGTAAGCTCCAGTGGAATAAATACAGTCTCTAAGAAGCAAAATGCTTTTTTTTCTCAGGATATCCTGTTCATTCTCCTCATCTTTCATCAAATAAGGCAAATTCAGTATTATCCTAAAAGGAACTCAAGTTTTACTGAAGGGGATTATACATCTCGAAACACCCCAAATATTCCAGCTGTTTGGATTATATTTGGATTATAATTTTTAGAAAAAGGATCAGAATATTGCATTACTTGCAGCCTCTCATTTCAAAATGGCAATGAGGGCATACAGCATTATCTTTCTTGTACCCACTTTTTAATGGGTAATAAGCATTTGACTTGTGCTCTGCAAATATAGAGAGGTGGATGTGGATTGAATTAATATTACATCAACTATATGATAATGTAAATAGCATACTTCTGATTGTTTCAAGCATTGGTAGTTGCATGCAAGTAGCTATATGCCCTGATCTATGTGTCCACACCTATTTCCTCTCAGCATGCCCCCCTAAAAATTGGACAATTTTGAAACAATACAGAAGAAACAAATATGTTTATGATATACATGATATGGTGAATTTATTGTACTGAACAATCAATTAATTCATATAGAATATTAACCATTATCAAAGTTTGATTTGAAAATTGTCTTCTTCAGTCATTTTTATATTATTTTAGATATTCAATTTTGTGTTGAGATTGAGAAATAAAAGCTTATATAATTAAAAATTTACCCATACAGTAGAATTGTCTTCTAAAAATTCAGCATTCATTTCTTATTCTAGACAGGTATTGGTGCAGTGGTGACTTATGATTATATATTCAAAGTGGAGAGCTAACAATTTTCAAGCATCTCACCGGTTAAAGTCTAATTCTTAATGTTTTTTCCAGACATACCTTTTATCAGTGTTACACTTATGATACATGAATGTGTTGTAATACCTGCAACTAAAGCTGACTGAATTTCAAAGACAAGTAGACCTTCCAGGGGAAGTTAATGTGAAGAAGATTGCCATCTCTCTGAAGTATAATGCATGTGTGGAGGAATGTTGCTATTCTATGAGAGACTACATCACTTATTAGTACTGGCAAGAGCCACTACACTTCAGAATGTGAAGATCTGTATTAATTTCAAAATCATGTTTATTTCCAGAACTCTCTTTTCAGATCAAATTACGGTCAATATTACATATTTCATATGTCATGAATTGCTTCATGTGAATTTGGAAATTTTTCTGTTAATAGCTGTTTCTTCTGTGATGCCATCTTTAATGTATCTGCAATTCTTAGTTTCATGGCCTTAACAATCCAAAATGCTTATTGCACATTTATTGGCCTAGAAATTCCATCAAATAATATAACACTCTTATGCACTAAAGAGCAGTTTAAAAAAATATCCCACCTACTGAACATGTATATGCACAGAAACCATTGGGCACATGCACATACAGTAAGTTACTCTGCCACTGAAAACTAACGTTTTCTCTCTTTCCCAGTTCTGACAAAGGCTCCCGGACCTGAAGCATTAACTCTGTTTCTCTTTCCACAGATGCCACCTGACATGATGATTGTTTCCAACATTTTCTGTTTTTATGTCAGATTTCAGTATCAATATTTTTCTTTGAATTTTAGTCATGGTACTAAATGCTCATTTTATGTTACTTGCATAAAATTCTACTACACATATGAGGTCCAAACCACACTCAACCAGGTCTTAACTGGAGAGTTGGTCTCAGTCATGACCATACTGGCTGCAGCAGGGGAACCTGAGATGACCATCTTCCCCCAGGTAGGTTACTTCCACAGCTAATCTTCCCACACCATGATTATTTCCAGAAAAGAAGCCACCCTATCCCCTCCCTGCAATCATGGTGTCCCATTTTCACACCTCAATTGCCCTTCCCATTACTCCTGGCCTTTCCCTCGTGATCACTCAAACCACCCCCCCCCCCCCCCCCCAAATCTGGTTGGCAACATACTTCCTCCGGAATCTCCATTAACTTCAATGGCAGAAGCTTATGAAGACAATGCCTTAACACTGCCACAGGATTGCCTTGCCATCTTAATGTGTGGTTTTTACATGTATTACAATGTCAAGACAATTAGGTTAAGGATGAGTACACTGAACCTTGTCCCAATGTTTATACCTCTTTCCTCTTTAACGAAACTGCCAATAATCCGGCATCTGATTGTTTGGAAATTCTGATGGTTCAGCATCTGGCTCAGTTATTAGTCAGGAATGTGAGCCAGGGATTCAGAGTGCAAGTGGGATGTATGGCCAGAGCTGGGGGTTGGGAGTGCAGCTAGGGCTGTGGTTAAGTTTGTGGACCAGGCGTGTGGTCAGATTGGGGCTGGGATCCGGAACACCAGGGGTCAGGAACGTGAGTAGGTTTGCAGCCGGAGCTGGGATGCGGTATATTTATATATTTCCCACTTCCTTTAAACTCACCGATTTTACCAGAAAATTGATCATACTGCCATGAAATGTAATTAAAAAAAGTGAAATAAAAGCATGTTTGGATATTATTTGGAGTAACCAATAATTCAGAAAATCTACTAGGCGGAAGAACCAAAATTCCAAGGGTACTGGATTATTAGAGTTTACTACACTTTGTTCTGGTGGATTGTTGCAAGCAAAGCCTATTTATTTTCCTACTCTTACAAATCTATGTAAAGGGTAAAATTATATGTCAAATTCCTATTAAAATAATATGCTAATATGAATTTTAGTCTACAATAATTTGAACCCAAATTTCTAATTTAACTGCTGTAATTCCAGCAAACAAGTTGCATCGTCCCCCTTCAGGTTCCATTAATATTGCACCAGTTGGGCCAGGACAACAGTAGAAAACCTGCAAACATTTAGATACCCTGATGGCTCACTGGATCATTATCTCCCCTGAAAAACTTGTCTCTGTGCTAAATGAGCTCATCACATTTAAGGCAGCAGATGGATCTTGACAATTATCCTCATTAATTTCAGTCTGGGGAAATTCAGCAAGACCTCCCAATCCTGATTTCTACCTAGTGGGTCATAAACATCAAATGAGCACATAATCAGGCTCTGTTACAATGTCTATTGTTTTGAATTGTCTGCTTAAAACTTAAAGGTCAGGAGACTCATCATTGTTTTCAATTCAACCATCTGTATCCTTTCACTAAACACATGATCAGTTATGAACCACTTAACCTTCTTGAAACAATTGCAGTGTAATCCATGAAGAAGCTGGCTGGAGCCAGCTCCAAGCTGCTTTCATAAGACCAGAAGACATAGGAGCAGAATTAGGCCATTCAGCCCATCAAGTCTGCTCCAACATTTGATCCTGGCTGATTTATTTTTCCCTCTCAACCCCATTCGCCAGCCTTTTCCCTGTAACCTTTGACACCCTGACACCCTTACTAATCAAGAACCTATCAACCTCTGCTTTAAATATACCCAGTGATTTGGCCTCCACTGCATTCCATGGCAATGAATTCCACAGATTCACCACCCTCTGGCTAAAGAAATTCCCCCTCATCTCTGTTCTAAAGGGACATCCTTTTATTCTGAGGCTGTGTCCTCAGGTCCTAGACTTTCCCACTACTGGAAACATCCTCTCCACGTCCACTCTATCCAGGCCATTCAATATTCAGTAGGTTTCAATGAGATCCCACCTCATCCTTCTAAACTCCAGTGAGTACAGGCCTAGAGCCGTCAAACACTCCTCATACGTTAACCCTTTCATCCCTGGGACTGTTCTCGTAAACCTCCTCCGGACTCCCTCCAATGCCAGCACATCCTTCCTTAGATATGGGGCTCAAAGCTGCCCACAACACTTCAAATGTGGTCTGAGCAACGCCTTATAAAGCCTCAGCATTACATCCTTGTTTTTATATTCTAGTCCTCTTGAAATGAATGCTAACATTGCCTTTGCCTTCCTTACTACTGACTCAATTTGCAAGCTAACCTTTAGAGAATCCTGCACTAGGACTCCCAAGTTCCTTTGCACCTCCAATTTCTGAATTCTCTCCCCATTTAGAAAATAGACTACGCCTTTATTCCTTCTACCAAAGTGCATGACCATACACTTCCCTACGCTGTATTCCATCTGCCACCTCTTTGCCCGTTCTCCCAACCTGTCCAAGTCCTTCTGCAGACTCCCTGCTTCCTAAACACTACCTGTCCCTCCACCTATCTTTGTATCATCTGAAAACTTGGCCACAAAGCTATCAATTCCATCATCCAGATCATTAACATATAAAGTGAGAAGTAGCAGACCCAACACTGACCCCTGTGGAACCCCACTAGTCATCAGCAGTCAAGCAGAAAAGGCCCCTTTTATTCCCACTCTTTGCCTTCTATCCATGCTAGTACCTTTCCTGTAATACCATAGGCTCCTATCTTGTTTAGCAGCCTCATGTGTGGCACCTTGTCAAAGGCCTTCTGAAAATCCAAGTAAACAACATCAATTGACTTTCCTTTGTCTATCCTGCCTGTTACTTCCTCAAAGAATTCCAACAGATTTGTCAGGCAAGATTTCCCCTCAAGGAAACCATGCTGACTTTGGCCTATTTTATCATGTGCTTCCAAGTACCCAAAACCTCATCCTTAATAATGGACTCTAACATCTTGCCAACCACTGAAGTCAGGCTAACTTGTCTATAATTTCCTGTCTTTTGCCTCCCTCCCTTCTTAAAGAGTGGAGTGACATTTGTGACTTACTAGTCCTCTGGAACCATTCCTCACTCTAGTGAGCGTAGTGGTTAGTGCGATGCTATTACAGCGCCAGCGATCGGGGTTCGATTCCCGTCTGTAAGGAGTTTGTACGTTCTCCCGTGTCTGCATGGGTTTCCTCCGGGTGCTCCGGTTTCCTCCCACATTGCAAAGACGTACGGGTAGGTTAATTTGGGTTTAAAATGGGCGGCACGGACTCGTTGGGCCGGAAGGGCCTGTTACCACGCTGTAAATAAAATTAAAAAATTAAATCACTACTAATGCCTCCACAATCTCTTCAGCTACCTCTTTCAGAACCCTGGGGTGTAGTCCATCCAGTCCAGATGACTTATCCACTTTCAGACCTTTCAGCTTCCCAAGCAATTCTTTCAGTTGTTGAGTTGTCTTCTTATTGGAGTCTTCCAGGAACAGTGTACAAAGTAGCATTCTTAGTCACTTTCACTCACTGAAAGGACGATCAGAATCTGGGCCTTGTTATTCTCTGCAGCTCAGTAGCTCAATGGAAAAGAGGTTCAAGATTCAAAATCAGGAGTGCCTCAAGGACTATTAACTTGTAACTGCCATGTGCCCAAATTTCCAAGCCTAGGACAGGATTTCTGCTACAACAAAACTATAATAATTCATTATCTCATTGATTGGAAATCTCAGTAGTTCAGCATCTGGATCACTGGGTGATATTTCCTGCGCTTCTTCAAATGCACGAAGGCCCTGTTTCCTGCATTTCTTTTAAACACCGGTGCCCCAATTCCTGCCCCAATTTAAAATCATTTGGGCCCCTTCCCTCAAGCTTCCTTTATGCGCATTGATTCCCTGTTTTGCACACCCCTTTAAACTTACCAGGGGCCTGTTTCCCATGCTTTCTTTAAACTATCAGGGCCCCCTTTCCCACTCTTCCTTTAAACTTACTGGGTTCACTGGAAAATACATTAAACTGCTGTGTAAACTCATCACTATAATGAACATTTTAAATCTGCTAAGAGAATAATACTGTAATGCTATAGAATATCAGAAGTTGCTAATTCTGTACCAGGTTTGCACACACATTTCATTAGAATAAAAAATACTTTTTATGTGAAATTATGTAAGTGAAGGTGAATTCTGCAGTCCTGATCACATGTTTTGCATTGAGTTCATTTAATTTTCCATTAAAATGTTTTCATTTATTTATTCTCCTTTAAGAGGGTCAAAACCCTAAATGATTCCACCATCCACATCAAAACATTTTCTCAGTCCATTGTTTTAAATTGAAATTTCATACAGAACAGTTCCTTGATGCTTTGAAGATGCTGACTTTCACTTTTTTAATATACCTATTTCAATCATGCCTCATTTAAAAATAGTTTGAGAACATTATTAACTGGATATAAAACAAAAATTCTAACATTAAAGTATTACCGACATTGAGACGTTTTCTACAGATTATGCATTGATGATGTGAAAAGCTTTCATACGTAATTGCATTAAAATTTGACCCATAATCTTTGGCACCCAGGTATATCTGCACATATGGTGATGGTCCCCTATTTTATGGCACTGCTGTCTGAGACTTTCTAAGTGGTCAGTGTACAATGTGTATCACAACATGACCAAGAAATTTGCCAGAAATTTGAAATAGAAACAGAAAATGCTGGAAATGCTTAGGAGGTTAGGCAGCATCAGTGGGAGATAAATAGTTAACACTGTAGATGGCATTATATTGGATATACGACAGAAACAGGCCATTTGACCCAAACAGTCCAAGCTGACACTTATGCTTCCCTTAAACCTATATTTCCATCTAAATATCCATCATTATGACCCAGTATTCCCTTCTTCCTCAAATGTTTGTCCAGCCTCTCCTTTGTATCTGTACTATTCACTTCAATAACTCCCAATGGCAGTGAGTTCCATATTCAGGTAGATGACTATTTATCGGGACTGGGAAAAGTTAAAAGTTGCAGAGGAAGGGGGAGAGGTAGAGAGAAGAAAAGGGAAGAATAGCAGTCAGGTCATCAATTGAGATTAAGTAACATCAAGAGTGGAGATGCCAGCTGAAAGAAGATGGTGAAGGCTAGTATAAAACAACAGAAGTGTCTGGAGGAGATGTAGTTGAGAGAAGAATGAAATCCGAAATATCATAACAGAGGAGAAAGAGAAAAGAGAATGAATGCTGGAAATGTGAGATACAAAACTGGAATGGCTGATTATCTGAAATTGTTGAATTCAGTGTTGAGTCTGTAATGTGTCAAATTGGAAGCTTAACTGCAGTTCCTTGAGATTACATAGAATTTCATTGGAACAGTGTAAGAGGGCAAAGAGGTCAGATCGGAGAATTCAAGTGAAAGGCAACAGCAAATTCAGGGTCACCCTTGAGGTGATCTTCAAAGTAGTTTCAATTTGGTTTCCCTAACATAGAGAAGGCCATATCATGACTGTCAAATAGATCTTACCTAATTAAAAGTAAATCAATGCTGCATCTGGAGCCTTCTCCCTTGTTCAAGTAGTTAAACCCCAACTATTTATTAATTAAAGGATGTCCCCATAATCTGTTTAGAATACCTGAAAAGTACTTCAGATGTCAGTGCCAATATAAAAATGAATTGTTTGGGATGCTTATTCACTTGATTTGGGTCTGTTAAAGGTACATTTCTGTTTCTCAGTCCCTGATTAGCACCTTGTCATTCATTACTTAACTGCAATATTGTTGTGTAAGAAAGAAAATCGGTGATACTTAATGGAGCTTGCTGATTGCTCCACAATTCTCATATGCTGCTTTGAGAAGTATCTAATGAACATTTTGCTGCTGCATTACAGCTCCAGTGACCCAGGTTTGCTTCTAACCTCCTGTCTATATAGAGTTTGTATATTCTCCCTGTGACCACGTGGGTTCCCCCACGTGCTTCAGTTTTCTCCTACCTCCCAATGACATACAGGTGGATAGGTTAATTGCCTCCTATAAACTGACCATAGTGTAAATGGATAGTAGGAGAATCAGGTACATGGGAGAGAATAGGTTACATGGAAAAAGTGAGGTAACATATATTTGATGGGCTGAATGGCCTCTTTCTATGTTGTAAGGAAATGTAATATGTAATTTGCAGCTCTCGAAGAAAGAAGAAGGACAGGTCTGGTAATATGCCATTAAAAGGTTTGTGAAGTTGTGTACTAAATAATCCAGTGCCAATGAATATTAAACCAAGCAAATGCTTGCCACAAATCTTGCACCATGCATTTCTGTTCCAAACTATTCACATGACATTAACACATCTGCAAGTTGTTTTCAATTCGCCTTGCTGTGGGATCTTGAGAGTGCAAGGGACTTCCATAATCAAAGCTGGGGAAGTGACAAATATCATTATTTTAATTTCTTATAACTGAATCATCTTGATATTTTATATGATTATTTTAACAAGTTGTCCCCTGCTACCTGCTGCATTTAAATTATTTATGTTAGATTTAATTTATAGGCATGTTCTGAGACTGTTATATTCAGAACAATTCCAATTGCACTTATATGATCTGTTTCAAAAGTATCTCATTGTTCATACTTATGTTTGCATAAATCAGGCAAACAAGCTTTTGCTTGTTTCAAGCACTCTTACAGTATCATACACAAATTGTGACACAGAGTGATTATGTGGCATTGTGACCACTGCTCTCCATTGTTTTGAGTCCCTGATTTCAGCTGAACAAACATAAGGAATTTTTAAATGGCTAACAGGCACTTTTCTACATGGATGGTTATTGAGTCATCCTCTGAGCCTTTCTTGGACTTTTTGGAAACTGGTTGTGGATTTCTACTTACAGAGAGGTGATAAGAATTTACTTGTATCTCCTTCCCATAGAAAATATTTGGGAGTTGATGATCTAAAAGAGTGAAATATTAAAAAACTGGGATAATCCAAGACATAGTTTGGTAGCTTATCTTCAGTCACAGCAACTGGTCTGCAATAATTGGTTTATAGAACCTTGAGGTATGAGAGATACATTAAAACTATGAACAATTGTTCCGGGGATATATCTACAGTTCATGCAATCAGCAGTGGGCAGTATATCAAGTAAGTGCC
Organism: Pristis pectinata; assembly: GCF_009764475.1. Classification (NCBI taxonomy): domain Eukaryota; kingdom Metazoa; phylum Chordata; class Chondrichthyes; order Rhinopristiformes; family Pristidae; genus Pristis; species Pristis pectinata. Next base: position 89,885,652 of record NC_067408.1, on the reverse strand, counting down.
AAAAGTTATGGTTGTTATAGAAAACAACTTATGCAGAAAGGAGACATTGGCTGTAAACAGTGTTATTTCAGGTCAGTGACCTTTTAACAAAATGGTCACCAACTTATGTCTCTCGCCACAGGTGCTGAATAAACTGTTGAGTATCTGCAGCAGTTTTGTTTTTTATATGTGAAGACATGTTGCTTAGAAATTAATTCTCACTCAGTAACATTAAATATACTATACAGTCATGTCAGCATGTTGTACTCTGCCTCTAAGATTCATTCCACTATTGTCAATGAAAGTCAACACCGAAGATGAATTTCTAGGCAAAAGTGTCCCTTTTCTATAATAGGAAGATGCTTTGCTGCATCAAGAAGTTTTGCACTTATAAATCATTTGCTTGCTTCTACTTCATTTCAAAGCACTTTGTAGCCAATGGAGCATTTTTTGAAGTGACAATTCCTATGTCAGAAATGTGCAGCCAAGATGCTAACAGCCAGTTTCCATATGTAGAAGTGGTATAAAGACTAGATTAGGAACCTTGACTGAGGGATAAACATTGGCCTAGTCAACAGAGATTGCTGTTTAAGACTAGTGCTATGGAATCTATTACATCTACCTGAGAAAGCAGGTTACTTTGATTTAACATCTCATCCGTAAGATGCTTCATATTCTATGTTATTTTATCATAGATACTAAATATAGTCTGAGTATCAGATGTGGTGCATGCGTATAATCCATAAAGAATATAATGTAAATTTATGATCCCCTGTAGGAAATCTAAAGAATATCTGATATTAGCACCTTCAAAAAGAATGAAAATTTGTGTACCAAAAGGCAACAGTTGTGTACAATGTTTCATTTGATTTAGGGTTACACTATTTTTGCTTGCTTTTGCCAGAAATGTCTTCAAAAATGAGTAAATTCACCTTTGCTGCATCTTTCATACCAGTAAAATAGAGTCTGCTTCCAGTTCAGGATGAAAGGATTTGGACGATTGCATTAGCTCAATTGACAGCATAACTCCATACAACTGGTGTTTGTATTTATGCTGGAGAATGGCTATCTTCCACATCCATATTTTAGAAGGTCTTACAGTATTGGTTCTAACATCAAGAAATTAAAAAACATTGCAATGGTCTCTTATCACTGTAGTGCCATTGTCTATTTTTCTGCTTCCAATTAAACCCTTGCCTTTTATTTTGAAGTGTCATTCCTTAAGAGTGAATGTCGGTGTATAATCATTCTTACTGGACCAATCACCCAGGGATCATGTGTTCATTATTATAAATTGGCAGATTATTAGTGGGATTGAATAACTACTGTCATTTAAGAGCTGGAACCTGGAAAAAGTGATCATGAAAGTTGCTGTTTCTCATTAAAAACTCAATTGGTTTATCAATGCCCTTCAGGATAAGGAGGCCAAAACTCTTACTTGCCTCCATCTCCCGGGGCTCTAGTCTAACACAAAGCCATTCACCACAAAGTTAAAAAGGCAGCTGCGTGAAAATCCTCTTAAGTTCTGACAGACTGGATTTGCTGAATAACAAACTTGCATGAAATAGTCAATAATTCCACATGACTTACACCATGGCAGATGTATTAATGACAATGTGCCCTTCAGAATGCTGAATGAGGATTGGAGGATAAAATATGTCTGGTGTATAATCTCATTGAAGGTGGCAGAAATTACAAAAGATAATCTGTTGACTATGGAGGGTGGTAGGGTGGAAGCTGGGAAGCTGTTTTGCGGGGATAGAAGGGTTGAGAGTAGAAGTGTGTGAAATAGAGATGCACTTGAGAGCCCTTCAACTATAATAGAAGGGGTGTGATGGTTAAGGAGAAACTCCTGCACATCTGCCCTCAACCCATACCCCTCCGACATAACAGGGATAAAGTTCCCCTTGTTCTCACCTAATACCCCACGAGCCTCCACATCCAACATATCATTCTCTGTAACTGCCGCCATCTCCAATTGGATCCCACCACCAGGCACATCTTCCCTTCCCCTTCCCCCTCCACTTTCTGCAGGGATTGCTTTCTCCATGATTCCCTTGTCTGCCCATCCCTCCCTATTGATCCCCTCCAGGCAGTTATCCCTGCAACTATGCTAAGTGTTACACCTGCCCCTACACCTCCTCCCTCAACTCCATTCAGGGCCCTAAACAGTCCTTCAAGGGAGGCAGCACTTCATATGTGAATCCATCGGTGTCATTTATTGCATCCGGTGCTCCCTCCTCTACGTCGGTGAGACCCAACGCAGATTGGGGGCATCACTTCGTCGAGCACCTTCGCTCTGTCCGTCATAACAGCCAAGATCTCCTGGTGGCCAGCCATTTTAATTCCACGTCCCATTCCCAGACTGACATTTCTGTCCATGGGCTCCTCTACTGTCAAGTTGAGGCTAGATGCAGATTAGAGGAAAAACACCCATTGGTAGTCTCCAAACTGACGGCATCAACATCAATTTCTCTAACTTCTGGTAACCACTCCCCTCTGTCCCCCCCCCTTCAGTTTTCCCTTATCCCTCTGGCCCCTTTACCCCTCTCTTTCCCCTCCCCTGCCCTCCCGACCTGCCCATCGCCCACATCTTCCTCCCTCTGGTTTCCCACCTCTTTCCCTTTATTCCATGGTCTACTGTCCTATCAGATTCTATCTTCTTTAGCCCTTTGCCTCTTCCACCTATCACCTCCCAGCTTCTCACATCATTCCCACTTCCCCCCCCCCCCGCCTCACCTACCTACCTTCCCCCCTCACCTGGATTCACCTTGCCAGTTTGTGGTCCTCCCCCTCCCCCCACCTTTTTATTTGGCTTCTGCCCTCTTCCTTTCCAGTCCTGATGAAGGGTCTCAGCCCGAAACTTCGACTGTTCATTTCCCTCTATAGGTGCTGCCTGACCTGCTGAGTTCCTCTAGCATTTTGTGTGTGTTGCTCCAGATTTACAGCATCTGAAGTCCCTCTTGTGTCAACATTTCAGAGGCATTGTTGTGGAAAGTCACATCATCAGAACTAATATGACCCAGATAAAGAAGCTTGGAGAATGGAATGGAGTCCTTACAGGAAGCAAAATGGGAGAAACCTTTGTCAAGGTAGCTGTGGTGGTTGGTGGGCTTATAATACATATTAGTCACAAGCCTATCCCCTGAGAGGTCAAAAAAGGGAAGTGAAGAGAATATTATGTACCATGTGAAAATGAAAACAGGATAGAAATTGGCAGTAATGAAAATTTCCAGTTCTGTATGAGTGCAACTATCAATGTGCCAAAGGGGAAATGGGTCAGAATAGAACTGAACCAAGGACTGTTCAACATATCCCACAGGATACAGGCATAGCTTGGGACTAGGCAAGTTCCCAAAGCAAGACCTTTGATTTGGAAAAAGTAACTTTATGGTTGCTCTCTTTATGGCTATGCCGGAGATATTGGGCATGCTCAGAAACATACAAATTGTCCATAAAGAGGAAATAAACCCTGTGTTATTAAAAGATAAATGCAATAATATTGCATGATAATAACAGCACTTTTGGTTCTGTAACCTTTGCTCTATCTAATGCTGTCAACTACTCTCTGTTACCACATACTATTAATATAAATTACATTTAAATTATTTTAAAGTAAACAAAATACAGACTGGGATATACATATGAAATTGAAGGCAAGACAAGAAAAGACAAAGCAGAACAAAAAGATCAATTTTTATTTTTAAGGAATATCTGCAGAAATATTTTTTCTCACATTTGTTCAGCAGGACTTAGCACTTACTGTTGAAAAACTCATTTACTTCTGATTGAACAACTCTAACTTCTTTTTTACCCATTCTGGAGTACAAATAATGGGTAAGTAGACTAAGTTAACACCATCACAACAATCTCTATATAGCTGCCATTGGCGAATACTGCAAAAATTTGGTCTATGACATGTCGTTCAATGCTATAGAAATTCATTTCTCCTCCACACTATCACTCTGTGGCTACAAGTGTGCTATGTACAAAATTGACAGCTGTTATGTGCCCAGGCTACTCATACAACACCTACAAGTTGTACCATTAAGAAGGACAAAGGAAATAGGCAAATGGGAACACTGCCAACTGCAGGTTTCCCTCCAATCACCTCCCCTTCCTGAATTAAAAATATACTAAATTCATTGTGGTTGGATCTAAATTGTGGAACTCCCTATGCAATGACACTGTGGAAGTTCCTTCAGTAAAAGAATTCAGAACATCACCACCATCTTCTCAAGGGCAGTTAAGGATGGGAAATAAATGGTGGGATTTGAACTGATGACTCCTGATCAATAGCCCAGCCTCTACAGATACAAAGGTACCTAAATTTTAGAACCTGATTTAGACCATTCCATTTCTTCCTGGGAACTACTTTTGACAGTTTTAGTGCAAGCACTGTGACCAAATAGACCACCAGATAATTTTAGATGTGGAGAAGCTTTGTAATATAGTTGGAGTATTAAGCTTTTCTATGCAACACAATCCTTTCACAATAGCTACCAGATAAGCAGTTTGCTTTTCATTTCCATAGAAAGCAAGATGGTGGTGCCCAATTTGTCAGAGGAATTGCATTTTTTAATTTCCTAGTGGAATAGAATCAGCAGGGTCAAGTATCAGTGGTGGTGATGGGGCGGTGATGGTGGGGAGGGGTTTTGATTAGTGGTGGTGGTGTGGGGTTGAAGGCCTGAGTGCCTTGAATAATTTCTGAGATCCAATTAATTCAGCTTTTTAGGGTCAGCATTGGTTCCTTTGTTTTCATTTCATCACTGAGCATCCATGCTACTAGGGATGTATTTTGAATTCCTCATTGGGGTGTTCCAGGAATTCCCTTGGTAATGAAGGTGATACACATGGCAAGCTTTGACTAAGGGGAAGCACATGAGCAAAACACACAGAATAGATCTGTATAAAATGCAGTTTAGTTTCATAAAAGATAGTTGACTAATTCCTGATGTGCCTTGATAATTGTTTTATTGCAAAATGCATGAATAATTTTCATTTTAGAATGAGCTTACTGGAGGAAAGATTTCATTTATCTAAGGTATTGGAATATGTGGGGATGATTGTTACATTTTGGAAGCTTGGGTCACTTAAGTAAAAATATTGATCCATTAGATCCTGTTTAATGATTCTGGTTGATTGAGTTGATTGTTGCCAATATCTTTGATCTTTTTCTGGGCTAAATTATATAGCGCATTGCAGGCAATAATAATTTTGGAGATTCTATCTAAACATGTGATCTGTCCAATCATTGAAATGAATAGTTGAGGATGCTTATTATGAGATCCATTGAAATTTTTCTGGAAGTATGAGTTACACTAAATCTCTCCTTAGTTCTTTTGATACAGTGGCATGGTGGCTGATGATTTTTGGCAGCACAGTCTATTCTTAGTCCCCTGAAAGCCAAATAATGCTGCCACTATGTTGTAGGCTGAATGAAACATACCTCGATAACAAGCATTGACTGGCATAATTCATGTTCCGTTGGGTCACTTTTGGCCAAATTACTCAATTTGTGGGAATCACACCACAGAAGCAGAGTGTTCTTTCTTCCTTTTGCTTGCTTTTCAAAGCAAAATTAGTGGCATTACTAATGGTAATGAATAATCATTGTATGATTATTCATGATCATTGTATGACTCTCAGATGATCAAGGAACCTCCTTGAATCTCAGTAGAGTTTTCTTGGATAAAAGAATGCAGAGACTCTTTCAAAAACAGTACATTTTAAATTCAGATTATGTTGATAAATCTCTTCAATTTTAGCTTGTGATTCATGACGTAATCTGAACCCCTCTGTTACTGTCTTGTAACATACTCTCGCCTCTGTTTTATCTATATTTAGTGCTGGCACTTGTTGCATAAATAGTACAAGCGACACCACTCAAGTAGATTATAAATAATAAACCACTTTGATGTTGTGCGATGTAATAGAATTCCCAACAATTAATAGATTGTGCAGATGAACACCTCTGATTAGTTTTTTTATAAAAATAATCCATTTGACGAAGTGATGCACCATCATTTTCTGAAACAATTTTTCACAGAGTAACATGTTAAATATATCATAATTTATAAGCAGCCCCTTTGTCATGGACAACAATGGGTAATATAACTTTGTTTTGGGTGTGAATGAAATAGTATGGCAAACAAAAGGACCTTCTAGGCCCACAAGCGTTAGCAAGTTCAGGAATGATTGTCTGGGGTAGGTGCATGATGGCACTTGAGTCAAGATGTCCTGTCCTCCAGTGTTTGCTATCAATTTGTTAACTTTTGTAAAAGAGATTTCTATTAATTAGGTATTCTTTTCTCTTTTCTTCTCTTTAAATTGTTTTTCATATCAATTTATCAACGTCAGTTTGCCATCCCATGAAAAGTTGACTAAGTTTGATGTAGGACAGGTTTATTTCCAATTCTTTTCCTTGCTATCTTTGATTACTACACCCCTGTGTATACACTTTTTGGTCCATCTTTGGGATGCACTTTGTATCTCCAACGTTTTGTTGTCCTTAAAAATAGTTCTGCAAACCTATTAGAGTCAGAGAGTTATAGAGCAACACAGCACAGATACTGGCCCCTTGGCCCAACGAGTCCATGCCAACCACAGTGCCCACCTAATTTCCTGCATTCAGCCCATATCCCTCCAAGCCCCACCCCTGCATGTACCTATCCAAGTGCTTCTTAAATGATACTATTGTACCTGCCTCAACCACTTCCTCTGGCAACTCATTCCATATACTCACCACTCTCTGTGTGAAAAAAGTTGCCCCTCAGGTCCCTTTTAAATCTTTCCCCTCTCACCCTAAACCTATGCCCCCTAGTTTTGGACTCCCCTACTGTTAAAAGACTGTTACCGTCCACCTTATCTATGCCTCTCATAATTTTAAACATTTCTGTAAGGTCACTCCTCGTTATCCTACAGTCCAAGGAATAAAGACCGAGCCTGGCCAACCTCTCCCTGTAACTCAGGCCCTCTAGTCCCGGCAACATGCTTGTAAATCTTTTCTGCACTCTTTCCAGTTTAACCATGTCTTTCCTATAACAGGGCGACCAAAACTGTACACAGTACTCCAAGTGCAGCCTCACCAACGACTTGTACAACTGCAACATAATGTCCCAACTCCTATACTCAATGCCCTGACTGATGAAAGCCAGTGTGCTAAGTGCCTTATTCACCACCCTGTATACCTGTGATGCCACTTTTAACAAACTATGAATTTGTACTCCTAGGTCCCTCTGTTCCATTACACTCCCAAGTGCCCTACCATTCATAGTACAAGTCCTATGCTGGTTTGACTTTCCAAGATGCATCACCTTACACTTATCTGTATTGAAATCCATTTGCCACTCCTCGGCCCATTTCCCTAACTGATCAAGATCCCCCTGTAATCTATGATAACCTTCTGCACTATCAACAACACCTCCTAATTTCGTGTCATCTGCAAACTTACTGAGCAAGCCTTGTGTATCCACATCCAAATCATTTATATAAATAAAAAATAACAAGGGTCTCAACACTGACCCCTGCAGCACACCACTAGTCAACTGCCTCCATTCCTAGAAACAACTTTCAACCACCACCCTCTGCTTGCTACTTCTGAGCCAATTTTGAATCCACCTAACTAGCTCTCCCTGGATTTCATGGGACCTAACCTTCCAGACCAGTCTACCATGCGGGACCTTGTTGACAGCCTTGCTAAAGTCCAAATAGACAACATCGACTGCCCTACTCTCATCTACCTTTTTGGTTAACTCTTCAAAAAACTCGAAAAGGTTCGTCAAGCACAGCTTTCCACACACAAAGCTGTGCTGACTCCTCCTGATCAGACTGTCTATCCAAATGCTGATAGATCCTGTCTCTCAGAATTCCCTCCAGTAACTTCCCCACTACTGATGTCGGGCTGACCGGCCTGTAGTTCCCTGGCTTCTCCTTGCTAACTTTCTTAAACAAAGGAACAACATTAACCACCTTCCAGTCTTCAGGAACTTCACCAGTGGCTAACAATGAGGCAAATATCTCTGCAAGCGTCTCCACAATTTCTTCTCTCACCTCCCACAAAGTCCAAGGATGTACTCAGTCAGGCCCTGGGGATTTATCCACAATGCACTGTAAGGCTGCAAATACCTCCTCCCTGGTAATATAAATGTTCTCCAAAACATCTCCACTAGTTTTCCTTATCTCTTGAGCAACCATGATTTTCTCTTTAGTAAACACCGAGGAGAAATATTCTTTAAAAATCCTGCCCATCTCCTGTGGCTTGAGATAGGTGGCCCTGCTGATCTTTAAGGGGACCTACTCTCTCCCTAGCTACCTTTTTACTATAGCTATAGCTATAGAACCTTTCAGGATTTTCCTTAACTTTATCTGCTAGGTCCATCTCACACCCTTTCTTTGCCCTCCTGATTTCCCTCAAGAGCAGTCTTAAACTTTTATATAGTCATCAAGGGATTCACTCATCCCCAACTCCTAAACCCAGTGTATGCTTCCTTCTTTTTCTTGACCAGAGTCTCAATATCCCTCGTCAGCCAAGGTTCCCCATACTTGCTAGGTTACTCTTCACTCTAACAGGAACATGCTGCTTCTGGACTCTTGATATGACACTCGTAAAAGCCTCCCACTTACCATTCATTCCTTTCCCTTCAAACAGGCTCACCTAACTGACCTCTGCCAAATCCTGCCTAATTCCCCAAAATTAAGCCTACTCCAGTTTAGGACCCTAACCTGTGGATCTGTCCTATCTTTTTCCATCATTATCTTACAATTAATAGAATTATGGTCACCAGAGCCAAAGTGCTCCCTGACTGCCACTTCAGTTACTTGCCCTACCATGTTCCCCAAGAGAAGATCCACCCTCCCGAGGAGAGCCCTCTGTATATTGACTCAGGGAACTTCCCTGGACACTTTTCACAAATTCCACCCCGTCCAGGCCCTTAACGCTCTGGGTAGTCCAGTCAATACCAGGGATATTAAAATCTCCCACTAATATAACCCTATTATTCTTACAACTATGAGCAATTTCACTACACACCTGCTCCTCAAGTTCCCACTGACTATTGGGGGCGGGCGGGGTTGGAGGGGATGTCTATAATACAGCCCCACTAGAGTGACCTTCCCATTCTTGTTTCTAAGTTCTACCCACATGGTCTCACAGGACAATCCCCCAAGAATGTCATCTCTAAGTACTGCTGTTACGTCCCCCCTTATCAAAAAGGCAACACCCCCTCCTCGCTTACCTGTACCTCTGTCACGACTGTAGCATCTGTATCCTGGAAAATTGAGCTGCCAGTCCTGCCCTTCCCTGAGCCATGTTTCTGTTATGGCTATGACATCCCAGTCCTCAGAGCCAATCCACGCTCTTAGTTCGTCCACCTTACCTGTTAAACCTCATGCATTGAAATAAATGGAGTTTAACTGGGTAGTTCTTTCCCTGTCTTTACTGTGCCCTGGCAATCCTGATTGCTAAACATGCTCTCGCTGGCTACTGCTTTATCCCATAACTTGCTCCTGCTCAGAGTCCTGGCCCCTTGCCAATTAGATATATAGAATAGATATAAACTAATAAGAGAAATGCATTACATTAAAAGAATAAAATTAGTGCTGTCCTTATATTTCATACCTCTGCCTTATTGTGCCATTAAAAGCCAAATTCTGTCAGAACATTCATGAAGTTCTTCTTCAGCATATGGTCTAGGGTCCATTTCACATTCTGCATTCAGTATTGTGCTGACAAGTTATAACACCTCAGGATCAATGTAACAGGATTGTAAAGATGTATTCACTGCAATGTAATTTCCAGCTGTCATTTTCACTACCCATTGCTTAGCTTGTATAGGTAAATATTGTCAAATTCTGCAAAGACCTGTGGAGAATTTACTTTCTTTACTTCAATTATTTCCTTTATCTGTGACTGGATATTACGTCTCTTTGCCAGGAGCAGTCTGAAAGTTCTGGGAAAAGAGTTATTTTGAGTTACTATGGCGTGAGGGGAGCCTTCTGTTCTTCCTGGATATACATCAAAGCTTTAAAAATTACTTAGATGTCAGTGGTGGTCACTAAGCAATGGTTTAAGAATCCTAAGAAATCTGCCTTCTGCTTCATGTTACAGTATCAAATTTGACAGAAGATATCTGAAACAGGCGTGGAATTGGAATTATGAAATTGGTTTATTATTGTCACTTGTACTGAGGTACAGTGAAAAACTTGACTTGCATACTGTTCATACAGATCAAATCATTACACAGTGCATTGAGGTAGTACAAGGCAAACAATAACAGAATGCAGAATAATATGTAACAGCTACAGAGAAAGTGCAGTGCAGGTAGACAATAAGGTGCAAGGTCAAACAAGGTAGATTGTGAGGTCAGGAGTCCATCTTATCATACTAGGGAACCGTTTAATCATCTTATAACGGGGGATAGAAGCTGTCCTTGAGCCTGGTGGTACATACTTTCAGGGAGAGGGGAGAAGAGAGAATGTCCAGGGTGGGTAGGGTCTTTGATTATGCTGGCTGCTTTACCAAGGCAGCGGGAAGTGTAGACAGAGTCCTTGGAGGGGAGGCTGGTTTCTGTAATGTGCTGAGCTGTGTCCACAACTCTCTGCAGTTTCTTGCGGTCATGGGCAGAGCAGTTGCCATACCAAGCCGTGATGCATCCAGATAGGACTCCACTTTTGCATTTTACAAAGATTCTAACACATGAATTATTCACTGGAAATCCCTGAAAAATTACCCAATTCAATATATTTTTGATAAAATTTGGTTCCTGAAAATGGACGACATTGATACCATTTTAGACCCATTGAACAGTCTCAATAAAATTCGATTTTTACCCTTGTCAGATTTAGCAGGGGGATAAGTATGGATGAAGGTATTGGCAGTAATAGGATTGAAGTGGGCTAGGCCATATTAATTGTGAAAATAAATAGATTTGGTAGCAATCTGCAACTGAACTCTTAGTCAAACAAACTGATGCTTTGCCACCAGATTGAAACTGATATCTGTGAAAGAATATGGAAGTGCTTTGCCATTTGTTTATCACACCTGTGGTTCCATGGACCCCATAGTTCTCAGCATTTGTTACATGAGCTTCGGATGCCAAACCCATCTCCACTCTCAGTTTCATGTCTACATAGATAATAGCAGAAAATGCTGGAAATACTCAGCAGGTAAGGCAGCATCTGTGGAAAGAGAAACAAAGTTAACATTTCAGGTTGAACACTTCATTTTTTTATGAAGGGTCTTCAACCTGAAACATTAACTCCGTTTCCCTTTCCACAGATGCTGCCTCACCTGCTGAATATTTCCAGCATTTTCTATTTATTTTAGATTTCCAGATTCTGCAGTTTTTCTTTACTTCAACAGTCGAAGGTGATTTATTCTTTTTTTTTGTCAAGCTCTTTTCCAAGTTCCTCTGCAGGAAACTTATGGCATTCTGTAGGGCAATATTTTCTCTCAGTTTTGCTGTTAACAGGTTAAACTGAGAATATTGATATGTGGATTGAACTTGATCACAAGAAATAATGTGGAGCAGTAAACCAATTTTGAATAACAACTTGGAGCACAATGCAGGGGCTCTAAGGCTCTCAAGATGTAACAAGCTCCTTAGCACTTATTGCTTGATTGGAAGTAAGGGTACATATGGTGGATTGACGACAAATATTTTTCATGATTTGGACCCTGAAATTTCTTAATCCAGCTGTGCCATGATTAATCTGATTTAATGATAGTTTCAGACCCATTGGTTGAGAAGAGGACTTTAGAAGTAAAAATAAATCAGCATTTATTCAATGTAGAACTCAAACACACACACACACACTACAAAGGAAATAACAAAATTAACAAACACATTTCTGACAATTACAGTCCCCATGAGCAATGAGTGAGAATCACAGTTATAAAGGCTAGGAGATGCTAATCTGAAAAAACAGACTATCCCCACTGAGGCCAAAACAAGCAGGTGATGGCAATGCTTATATTAACAAGGAATTAGTGTCATGCTGAATATTATAAAAAGGAATAATACACTTTGTGGGAGATGGGAACATGAAAAGGCCATTTAGCCCCTCAGGCATCTCCTGGAGTTGCATGCAAATTTAAAAGTTGAATTGAACTAGTATTTGCTAATTTACCAGCAAAGAATAAACAGTCTGGCACCTCTCTAATTGCTCTGAGCCTCCCAAAACTGGCTTTCACTGGGATACAACAGTTTTCCTTAAAGTTTGGTCTTATATGGAAAATGATTGAAGAAATGTGCTGTTAAAGTGAAAAAAGACTTTGCAATACAAACTGCTGTGTGTGGGCACACACAAGTTAATTTTCTTGATTTATTTTTAACTTCAGATGATTTGAGCAGTTCTCAGTTATTTAGGGATGTGAGTAAGAAATGAAGGCTTTGAAAAATAGGACATATTTTTCCAATTATTAAAATGTTGAATGGAACCTTCCTAACACTACTTTTCAGAGAAAATCACCCCTAATGCTTACTATAGGTTCCAAAGCAAGATCTGAGATGGCCTTAACCAGTTAGCTATCCTGACAAGGACTGGGAGTTTCAGGAAGTTGTGAATATGGAGTATTCCGAACAGAACAGTATTTGCATTTGGTATTTGTTTAGACTATTAAACATATGAATCTTTGTAACCCAAATATGATTTTAGTTGCTGGAGGCTATTGTTCATGGAATTATCAAAATTTATAGCACAGGAGCTGATCCTTTGTTCGACTGTATCTGTGCCAGTTCCATGAAAACTATCCAGTTATTTCTAGTCCTCTGTTTTTACTCAGAGTCCTGATTATTTTTCTTTCTCAAGTATTTGAGAGTTGCTTTTCCATCTGCTTCCACAATCCTTACAGTTGGTAGATTCCAGATTATAATAACTTGTTGAGGAAAAATAAATCATTCTCATCTTCCTCCATTCTTTTGCCATTATCTTAAGTCTGTGCCTTCTGGCTATTGACATTCCTACCAATAGAAATATTTCCTTCAGAATGACTTGATTCAAAGTCTTCATGAGTTGGAACGATGTTCCTGTAGTATTTAACGAGTGTACTGGTGCAAATCCCGTCACCATATATAATGCTGTTCCTTGTTCAGCTTTTTTGATCACGCCTTCACCAATTTTCTTGACATATGAAGTCTGATTTTAATTCAGGGTTAAGTGAAGTGAGTGTGTTGATGTGACAGCATCGGGGGAAGTTTCTCTTGCCGTGGTATGGTGCAATTGAGGTCATTTTCAGTATGAGGCTGTTTTTTTAAAGTTGGACTCTGTCCAGAGCCAATGGGAATTTTGCAATGATTGGTGGATAATAGTAGAAAGTCTCATGGCAGTAGGCTGACATCAGAGACTTAAGGCTTTGATTAATCAGAATCATGTAATTAGAAATTAGTGATAACCACATTCACTTATAATTAACTGAGAACCCTCTTGGAAAAGAGATTTGTTTATTTATGCATTCCAAGCATGAAGGCATTTCAAGCTTTGCCAGCATTTATTGTTTATCCCAGTGTCTTACTAGGACATTTGAGGAAACATTAAGAGGTAACTACAAAATTTGGTTTAGAGTCACATTTAAGGCAGCTCCATTAAGAATGGCAGATATCATTCCCTAAAGTGCATTACTGAACACAGAGGAAAGGGGTATTTGGGAAGATATTAATCTAACTGGGCAGTAGTTACCTGCTCTCTCTCTCTCTCCCTATTTGAGTAAAGAAGCTACAATTGCCATTTTCTAGTCTAGAGAAACCTTACCTGAATCTAGGGAATTTTGGCAAATTAAAACCAATGCTTCAACTTTCTCACTAGCCACTTCTATTTCTTTTAAACATCTATGTCTTTCTCCTAAGTTATGCCTCCACTAGGCTGGATCTTGCTCAATTGACCCTTTGCCAGCACTGGCCCGTCTTGCTAGTTCTGTGGCTTCCACAGTCCTCACAGTCTTAGTTCTATAGATCAGGAATATTTATAACAATTGAAATTTATTCAAGTAATTTATAAGTATTTAAAACAAACTTATTTAAAATATTAATAAATGGTTTATTCATTAAAAACATAAATATACAGGGAACTAAGAAAAAAATAATGAAATATCAGCCAAACTTACCTTTTTAATGACAGTGAGGCCAACAACATGAATGGGGCTATGCTAAATATGCCAACTATGTGTAGTAGGTATATCTATCTCCTTGGCACAGTAAATTAGGGAATATCCTTGACTTCAATCTGACCTCCAGTGCATTGTTTACTTCTGCAAATGTGAAAATCCAACATGTGCTGACATGCATGCTCCAACTGGCTGGCAGCTCTCTATGGAACTGTTGTCTGTTGTCAGGGTGATCTGGCCTGCTGTGGCTTTGCAGCACTTCCATCTACACCCCCTCCCCGCCCCCCCCCCCCCCCCCCCCCCCACCCCCACACACACACACACACACACACACACACACACACACACACACACACACACACACACACACACACACACACACTCTGGCCCTGACTAAGCTGGTAGTGGAAAACTTGTTTAAGAAGTCAAGAGATTTGGGCAACTCTGCAGAGTCCAGCCCAATGGAGTTGATGTTAGAGGATGATGGCTTCATTCCCAATGACGTATTTGGGCAGGATCGTAGATGGTCTTCCAAAAGCAAAGGAGTTTTCAAAAGCAATTTGATTTAATCTTCAATAACCATGTGTTTTCCAAAATCTTGACCGGGCTATATTGGTACACAACAGATCATCTTTCTTGTAGATTTTATCCAGGGTTTCCATTAGAAAGTCAAGTCCAATATTATTCAAAAAGTCTGCTCCTATCTCACAAAATATGTATGATTTTATTGAAATAAGATTAATAGACTGAAGTTTATGACTTCAAACTATGAATTACCTTTGTATATTTTCCTTCTTTCAGTTAAGAGCTCAAAGTGAATATCAAGATGAAAATTGCATTCATGATTTGCCTTCTGCATGCAATGCTTTTGGCTTCATCTGCTGCAGTTAACATTCAAAGCCTGGTTAGACCCCAGAAAATACCTGGTGATCACTGCTTAACTGCCTTTGAATTAGCTCAACAAATATTAAGATTGTTGTGCTAATTATTTCGTGGCTCCCACTGCACAAAATGTGACATTAGTTGCTAAAGTTACATCATTAACGGGCCATATCTTGAACCTCCAACATCCGGTAATCTTATAAAATAATTCCAAAAAGGCAAATACAAAACACCTTTTTAAATTCTTGATAAAATCCATCACAAGCACAACTTACCCTGTTGGATAATTTTGTGTAATTTCACACTCAAGTTATTTTTGAGGTTTGCAGCTCTATAGAAACAAATTGTTTTAATGCTGTATATATGTCAAAAGTAAATATGTTTCCTTATCACATTAATATGAATCTGCAGAATGTTTGACAACTTATAGAGGTTGAACCTTCTTGAATAGTGAGTAAGCCTATTCATATTTTTGACAGGCAAATAAATTTAAAACATTGCAAATAAGATTTAAATACAGTTAAACAAGGCAAATTAAAACATTGAAATAATTGTTTCCAATATTACTATAATGGAATGTGAAAATAATGTTTTCAAGTAATAAACATTCAACAAAAAGTTTCAAAAATAAGTTTACTTAATAATATGCCCTTGCAATAGGCATGTAAGCACCCAGGGACTATGTAGCTCCTCAAGGATGTTTTAAGCATAAAAAATCCACGAAGATCATTTACAGAAAACAGTGTTCTTACAAGTAGCAAATATCTT
Organism: Pristis pectinata; assembly: GCF_009764475.1. Classification (NCBI taxonomy): domain Eukaryota; kingdom Metazoa; phylum Chordata; class Chondrichthyes; order Rhinopristiformes; family Pristidae; genus Pristis; species Pristis pectinata. The sequence continues at coordinate 89,869,922 of NC_067408.1, read as the reverse complement.
GCAGCAGTAACTCAATTTAGCAACAAGAGCTTTAAGGAATGCAGAATTAACAAAGGTTATTCAAGCCACTGTAAATTCAAGTTGTTATGACCTCTGTCCATTTAATTTCTTTTGCTGAATAGGTACAGCTAATATCTCCAAAATTAAGTTTTATTTGGATGTCAACCTGGCTCAGCTGATGGCAACTCACCTCCAAGACAGAAGGCTATATGTTCAGTCCCACTCCTGAAACAAACACTAAACTGATACTCCAAAACAGTACAATGGGAGAGGTTCATGCTGCAAGATCAGAGGTGTTGTCTTTCGGATGAAGTTTAAACCTAAGGGTAAACCTGACCTCTTGGGTGGATGTAAAACATCCTATTTAAAGAAGACCCAATGTCCTAACCAATGCTCCATCCCGAAATCAGCATCACTAAAAAAATGATTTTCTGGTTGTTATGTCATTCGCTATATTTTGGACCTGGCCATGCATAAATTAGTTGCTGTATTTCCTACAACAAATCACTGCCTATATTTCTGAAGAACATAAGTGGCTCTAAGACCCTTAGTGATCTCCTGATGTGCAGTTTTTCCAGCCTTTTACCTAGAGAGAAAATTTCCAGGCTATCAATCCAGTATTACTGTCCAAATTATTTTTATATGAGAAAGTGATTAAAAATATATACTACTGGCCTTATAGAAGCAAAGACATTACATTGAAACAGTTTAAAACAGTGGTTTGGCTCCAGCTATGGTACTCAGTTCTGATCATCATACTATATTAAGAAATGTGAAAATCCTAGAGAGGGTACAGAAAAAAACAGTTCAGTGGATGAAGGATTTCAGTTCTGTGGCAAGACTGGAGAAGGTGGGATTGTTCTCCTTAAAGCAGAGAAGGGAGAAAAGTAACTTTCAAAATTTCAAGGGCCTAGACAAAGAGAGCAAAGAGAAATTATATCCACTGTAGTAGGGTAGAGAATTAGAGGACCTATATTTAAGGTGAGTGCAGAGAGAATTGGACATGGTGTAAAGAGAAACAAGAGAGCAAGTAGTCATGATCTGGAATTGACTGCTTGAAAAGGTGGTGAAAGCAGATGCAATCATCAATTTCAAGAGGAAATCTCATAGATATCTGAGGAAGAAACTATTGCAGGGATACAAGAAGGAACAGGGAAGTGGAATTCACTGGATTGCCTTTTCAGAAAACCATAGCAAGGTCAATGGATTACTACAACTTTGATTTTATGGAATTCATTTCCAGGGCTAGCAGTTCAAACAGAAATCATATCTGCATTCAAGTTTAGATTACATGGGTGGATGAAGGAAAATGCTACAAAATAATGGAAATAGAATAGACAAGACGTGATTCGGGCAATTTGTTCATTGGAAGTCATACACTGACATGGATCCGAGTAACCTGTTACTGTACAATAAACTTTTTTATTTCTATGTGTCCAGCTTCTGGAAAGGGAAGGATCTGCAGGATTAGAATGGGTAACAGAAAGCGTCCCTCAGGATGACTGAACATCCATTACATCCAGTCTTGCTGCAGATGTGTTGTGTAGCAAACAAGCCCAGGCAGCTACCACTACAATACCCCTGGCACCAGTAGTTGAAAGAAAATGAGAAAGCAAGCAACCAAGAGACACAACAGGAAAGAACTCCCTTCATGCTATTAGGTTGTCCCAGAGGTCTGTCCGACCAATGAAATATTTATGATATGTAGTCACTGTTGTAATGTTGGAAACATAGCAACCAATTTGTGCATGGCAAGCTTCCTTAACAAGCAAAACGATAATGACCAGATAATCTTATGTGACCATCCATTCTGTCAATTAAATTCTGTCTATTCAATAAAAACAGAAAATCCCTGGCATGCTCAGCAGGTCAGGCAGCATTTGTGGAAAGAGAAACAGAATTAACATTTCAGGTCAATAACTTCCATCAGTAACATTTTATGTTTTTGATTAACAACACATCTTTAACACCTCACCTGAAAGGAGAGCTTTACAAAGGTTTTAACTGTTCCTGTAATAGTCAGCAAAACTCATTACCCAAGTTCCTCCTTTCATTGCAGTCTCACTTTAAATGTGATATACTTGCACAAAGAGAGGGCCCTAGGAAAAGCAGACTGAGCACACTTTAAACCCACAGTTATTGTTAATAAAATCTAATATAGGTGGCACATCAATATGTCTGAAAAATGTTTTAAGAATAATATCTAGCTTAGTCACTGCACAGAAATGGTGCTGGCCTCAATGAATGCTGATGGAAGATTATAAGTAGAACTATGAGTGGTTTTAGTGGCCAGAAGAGAAAGCATATACATTTTTATAATGTTTTGACATGTGCATTTGTTGTTCTTGTGTTCCTTTTGATATTTTATGCAGATTAGGAATGTATGTAGTTTTGCTTCTTTTCATAAAGAACTTACTGTTTCATAAAAGGAAAGAGCAAATCAAATTGGCTGAAAATTTATGATGGAAAAATGTTTATCAAATGAGATGTTGATATTGACAGAATGGATGGTCACATAAGTTCCACATCTTTGAACTCTGCTTTTTCTAACACCCCAGTGGAATTAAAATGCAGTTTGACTTTTTATATCAACTTCTTTATTTCTTTTATTGATACATTGTTTGACTTTATAATAATCAAAGGTAATAAGCAAGAAAATTGGAAGTATGGAATTGTGATCAAATTAAATTCTGAAGTTGGCAGCATGTAGAGATTGCCGGATGAGATAAGTTTTTTCCACTCCACTGACTATTTCAGTTTAATCTAATGGATTCAGACAAATCCCAAATAAATTGTTTTGAATAAGGCAAATGGAGTATGATAATTTGAGGTGTATGATGGTACTATCCCTTGAAATAATTTGTATTACTGATGCATTAAATTAACTGCCAAAAAGAAAGAACTTGTATTTATATATTGTCTTCACAACCACAGATGCTTCAAAGCCACTGTGACAATATACGAGACACAGAAGTCTGAAATTCAATTTTTTTGGGTGTTATATTTCAAATCTGTAAACCTTCCTTAAAATCAGATATTTGGTTTAACAATTCCTCCGATTTACTTACAATATGAGGAATGGAAGTTTGTTACAATCCACTTTTGGACTTGAGATAAGCAACACATTGGGCATATGCCCCAAAGACCAGTGCACTGAGGAGCACCTGAAATTAGGCCTCAGGCCTTATCAGCATTTTGTGGTTTCACAGAAACAGAATTTAGCTGAGTGTCTCACAAGGAACATTTGGAAAAGAATAAGATGACTTAATATCTGCAGAACATCTGAGTAGCCCATTGTTATGGGCTATCCAGCTGGAACTTCTTCCACTTTCCACTCCTTCCTTGACTTCTCATAAATACTGTGTCATGCTAAATAGGCAACTTTGCCCTAGATCCTGGGAAGGCTGATTTTCCCAGCAAACAAAATATAGATCAGAACTATAGGCCTGTGAATTCTGTTTGCAGCACCTTCTGCCTGATGCTCCCTTCTGCTATCTGATTTCTCTCTCAACAATAATAACTTGCTTTTATATTTAACCATTTAATGAATGCCAAAATCCCCAACTTTGGCTTCTGCAGCATGGCTATTTTAAATCTCAGGTACCATCCATTTGACCTCAGACAGGTGTTTATAGACAGGAGTAAGGATTAAGAAAGGCCAAATTGCTCCATTTGAAACATGTAGAAACAGACTTGCTCTTCTTGACCCAACAACTGAAAAAAAATGTCCTGGGCTTTTACTGGCCTAAGGAAAATTCCCATCAGTTAAAATTGCAGTCAGCACCTAATGACTGCATCAAGCCTCGTTTATGCATTTAAAGAATGACCCTGCTATCTTCAGACAAATATCTTTAACATCTTCTCAGAAGACCAAGTTGCAAGACAGGAGGGTGCATATAAATTGGTCACCTAACTTTAACTGTCTGCTAGAGTGGGTAACGTTAAAATTTCTCCTCTAAATCAGTAACTAACAGTGGATCATGCAAAACCAAATGAGTTACAATTATTTATCCATGAAAGCCTTTGAATATTTGAATGTTCAAAGGGTGTAGGTTGCATTTGGAGCTTAAGTATACACACATGTATAATAAATAATGAAATGACTACAAGATTATCTAAGTTCTTGACAAGGGCCAATAATACAAGTGGAAGGGATTCAACAGCTGCTCTCTGTGTCTAGTTTACTCAGATCATGTACCTTGTAAATGATACTGTCATAGATACTTCCACCTATCCATCGTTCCTGTTAACAGACAGACACTGGTGCTGGTGTGGGTTATTAAAACAAAAGCAAAATCATGTGAATGCCCGAAATCTCAAAAACAAGTAAAGGTGGGATGTTCAGAAGGCAGGCAGCATACACCTACTGGATCTATCCTGCCTTATACAGACTGGCCTGTTATTTAATCTTTCTTGCTCTCCTCTCTATAGGTTACCTTGTCTTTTGATTATGCTCTTTCCGCTCCCAGCCTTTTCTTCCATGTCTTTGTAATTCCTTATTAGTCATAACATTTCCGAAGAAAGGTCAACAGCTTTAAGTTTTTAACCCAAATACTTACAGGAAGGCAGGGAGGGAATGGAAGGGAGAAGAAGTTCCAGGTGGATATCCCATAACAATGGGTTTAGCAGATGTACTGTTGGTATCAAGAATAGGAAATCTTTTTTTCCTGCATTCAACCAGTCTAAACAAGAGGACGTGGGGCAAAAAGAGAGAAATTGTGATTGGGGATGTTTGCTCAATTTCTTTGAAGATATACATACAGTGTGGATAAACCAATAGATGTAATGTATTTGGATTTCCAGAAGGCATTTGATAATATTACACATAAAAGGTTACTATGCAAGATAAATGTGCACACAGTTGGCGGTAATATTCAGGCATGGATAGGGGATTGACTAACAGAAAACAGTTGAGGTAAATGGTTCATTTTCAATTTGGTAGTCTGTAACTAGAGGGATGCCACAGGGGCTGTGCTCAGGCCCCATGTATTTATAATTCAAATTAATGCCTTGGGATGAAGGGAGTGAAGTAGCCAAATCTGGTAATGATACAAACATTGTTGATCAACAAGATGTGAGGAGAACACAAAGAGCTTGCAAAGGGATATACGTAGACAGGTTAAGTGCATGGGCAATGTGGCAGGTGGAGTATAATGAGGTTATCCACTGTGGAAGGAACAATGAAATGGCAAGTTAATGTTTAAATGGAGTGAGACTACAAAATGTTGCAGGATAGAGGGAGCTTGGGGTCCAAGAACATGAAACACAAAATGTTAGCATGCAGGTGAGACTGCATCAGGTGTAGACTGCATCCTTTAGTCCACATTGACTATCAAACACCCATTTTTACATTAATCCTACCATAACCATTTCGTGCTCCCCATGTTTCCATCAACTGGGGTTAGATTTGTTACCTTCCAATCGAGAAGCAGTTCTAGGATCTATGGCATTTTGAAGATGACAACCTGTGCATTCACTATTTCCATCACCACCACTTTCAAAACCTTGCGATGCAGGTCATCAGGTCCAGGAGAGGTATTGGCTTCCAGTCCCATTAATTTCTCCAAGACTATTTTTTGGACTAATTTCTTTCAACTTCTCATTCAGTCCAGACCTGTTCTGTTCTATTTCCAGGTGTTTAAGTGTTTTTTCTCTTGATGAAGATAGATATAAAATATATATTTAATTTCTCTGCCATTTCCTTTTTTTCTCTAATATATTTTCTCCTGTCTCAGTCCATAAGGAACCTGTGTTAACTTTTGCTAATCTTTTCTTTTTTACATATTAGTAGAACAATCAGTTTGTACATTTCTCATTAAATTACACTTTTCTACTTTCCCTTTCCCTATCAATGTCTCGGCCCCTTTTTGCTGAATTCGAACATTTTTCCAGTCCAATGTTTGCTGTTCTTTTTGGCAATGTTATTTCTGGCAAAAAATAAATAACTTCATATTTGAATGACACATTTTTTTACTTAGTGACCTTAATCATTCTGAATTACCTGTTTGAATATCTTCTAGACAACTTCAATTACATATGCATTACATCTATTTGGATCTTCCACAATCCTAAAGATGATTGTGTTTGGTCCAGGATGGGTAGATCAGAGAATGGAGTCAGAAGTGAGACAGCTTAAATGGTCAGTGATGATTTTGATCCGAATGGTTGGATGGATTCCATCAAATTATTTTTACTGATGCTAAGGAGGTTTCAGAAGGCAACTCAAGAACCTTGAGGAAAGTAGCTGGTCACTGATGGCGAAGGAGAGGATACAGGCCAGACAGAAACTGGTGTTGTAGAAACCAGGGTCACAGGATCAGGGGAGGAATATAAGACAAGGGAGGAAGCATCAAATAGCCTTTGATGAAACTAGAGTAGAATGCAAATAGGCTAGTGCTTTTTTGGGATGTCAAGATGGAGCAGAAATTGAACAGACGGGCTTGGAATCACAGTTTGCATATCTAGGCAGCCTCCACTTTATTTTGGATGGCTGGAATCCTCTTCCTTTAAAATTGTATCAAACTGGCCTTAGGTATTAGCGTGATCAGGTGTTCAGCCACATTTGATTTGAGAGCAACCAGTTCATCACACAAAAAAATGGACAGTCAATAGCTGAAATCTTTTCCAGGGTGTTCACATTTCATAATATGAGCGTCAGGGGGTCATTCAGTAAAACTGTGCTCATTTGTATTTGGTGAACTTGGTCAGTGCAGAGTTAACCTTAGACCTTCACACCTGATAGCATGGAGGCTTGTCTCTGAATTTCTAAAATCCTCACCAAATTTAGATCCATAATCCCATTATTGCTGAAATACCTTGAGTTGCTAATGGCATGGAACCTGGTGCTGCGATTCAGATCTGCCCACCAATGTGATAATCTTTTCAAATCTCCCAGGCCCACAAAAATCAAACAGGACAAACTAACAAGTAAAAAATATAAACACAAAAAAGATTACATTACCATTGTTTGAAGAATTGAGCTTTTATGCTGCATATGGAAATAGATCATAAGGCAATCCTATAAAATTTTGTTTTTACAAGTTAACTGCTTTATTTTGACACCTAAACATGGTTTGCTATAATGAAGTTAGGAGTATCATCTCTCTTCTGAAGTAAAATTCAGCAAAATGATTTCATAGTGCTAAATTTGTATAAACCCTCTATTTTGGAATGCTTTCTGCATTAATATTTTGACCACTAAAAGAATTTGTAACCATAAATGTTAGCTATATAAGTAGAGTCAGAGAGAGACAGTACAGAATCAGGCCCTTTAGCCCATGGAGTACACACCAATCATCAAGTACCCATTTACACTAATCCTGCACTAATCCCATTTTATCTTCCCCACTTTCTCATCATTCTATCCATCACCTACACATTAGAGGCAATTTACAATGGCCAATTCACCTACCAGCCCAGATGACTTTGGGATGCGGGAGGAAAAGCTGGGGAAAACCCAAATAGTTACAGAGAAAATGTGCAAACTCCACACAGACAGCACTGGAGGTGAAGACTGAACTGTGAGGCAGTACCTCTACTAGCAGTGTCACTGCGCTGATCAAAGCAAAAATTCACAGGAACAGAAGCAGACCATTCAGCTCATTGAGATTGTGCTGCATTTCAATCAGAAGCTGAAACCCATAGCTCTTAGATTTTAAGTTACTAAAACGCTGGTATCTCTGTCAGCCCTTACAGCAACAATTTTTAATTAGATTCTGCTTTTAGTTCCCCTGCTCTTTAATGGCAACATTAGGATCCACCAGAGAGCAGGAGGGGCTGGGTTTAACATGGCATCAAAGGACAGCATCTCTGTTGGTGCAGCACTCCTTCAGATCTGTAAATAGACGAAGATCTTTGTGCTCAAATGACTGGAGTGATTTTCTGTTAAATAAAAACTAAATATTGTTCAATTACTGATTAAAATGTCAATAAAGTTTGAAAATTGTAAACACTGCTTTGTCAGAAGTTAACACCAAATAAATGATTTAAAAGTCATGTCAAATGACATTAATATATTATTAAAAAGAATTGTATTTCAGGCTACAGCAATAAAAAAACACTTTATCCTTCTCTAGTGTAACTGATATACGGTGGATGGTGTCAGAAGTTATTTTTTCCTAAAAGACTTCACAGTATGTTATCTGTAAACCCGTGGAAGTCACCATGTGCATAGTATTGACAATGTGATCCACTGTTCAATGGTATGCACTATAAATATAAAACTCATTGACGGTTCAGATTTTGTTCCCTGAAATTGCATCAATAAGTTAATGACAGCCAGGGGTCTTTAGGTCTCTGATTACGCTTCCAACCACTTCCTCTTTGAACTAAAATCTCCATATCCACAAGTAACAAACAGCATAAACCATCAAGTAAAAAATATAAACACAAATAGGACTAGGTTGTCAATACTTCAAGAGTGGGGCTTGTAATCTGAAATAGGACAAAGTGTACAACACTGCTCCAATGGAAACATATTTATGTAATATCTGACTTTGTGCCAAGTGTGAATGTTTCACTTTGACTTGACCAAAAAGACAAAGATTGGTCCTGATAACCAACCAAGACAGCAGCACAATAGCTAAATTCTCACTTGCATTTAACACCGTGAGATAGTTTTGATTTTTATTCAATAGTGCAAAATGAATAGTATTGGATCAGCAATGCATTTACTTCCCATGACATCAATGCCCCAGATAGGGATCCCATGATGAACCTTCCTGTCAGCCACTTTCTCCGGGTGTTGGCCAGCCACATAATTTCTGACTTTCTCATCAGCCAGCCTGTGCTTCCTGCTTGAAATAATTCACCATGACATTAAAATTAGGCCCAGCAGTAAAAAATTGCCCCCATCCCACCCCTCTTCCATACATTACTTGCCCTCATGGATTTCCCTCTGAGTTTAAAATTGGCCATCTGTAATGCCAATTCCCCTTGATTTAGCTTCAGCTATGCTGTTTTGTTTCAACTTGATTCGAAAACTAAGATTTACTCACATAGATAAAAGAGGTACTGGGAGAGTTGATGTTTTACGAACAGCATTTTACCTGAATCCAGCTTCTGCCAAGTTTAGCTTGTCACAATATATCACCAGAATTCAGGAATACATTGTAAGAAAACAAAAGGTCAGTTTTTTAAAACAGAGAACAACAACATGCATAATATTAGTGATGGTGAGGAACTAGAATCAAAGAGCTCAATAATGATCAGTTTTGGGTAGTGTGGGTTAGCGGGGAGCAGCAATAGTACCCCAAATCCTGGAAGATATTTTGGTGTGTCAGTGTGATTTTGACAGCAGGTGTGTTGCACGCCCCTATGACCCGATCTGAACTTGATCATTTAAAGGGCCCTTTGACATTTTTGAATGTACAGCCTAATCTCTACAGTTTATACTGGAATGCTAGGATTATATAAAAGGCTGTTCATGGCATATATGTTCTTTATTCATGTACATGTGATAGTAAATATATTTCTGTATCTTAATATAAATACATTGTACCACTATAAACTGTTTATCAAAATGCAGTTTCAACCACTTTGCATCACTGAGTAATAGTTTTGGCTTTGTAATTACCACAGAAAATTAAAACAAAAGAAAATACTTGTTTATGACCAAAGTTGTGGGTGGAAGGACTGGTTCCTGAACCTGAGAGGAACAGCCAAAAACATGCCAGATGTTAGGCTCCATTATCATCAGCAACCAATGGGCAGTGCCAGGCAGCTTGCTGGAGAAGACATTTTGAAGATTAGGCCGTTATTTCACTTGAAGTTCAGGTAAATTCTTTAAAGGAGAGGAGTCTGTATTTAAAATGATTAGAAGAAGTGAGGTGTGGCTAGGATTGGGGTGGTTTGCTTCTTCCTATCATTCCCTCCTTCCATCACAACCTTGCATCTCTCTGATCACTAGCTGATACCTGGAGACTGACAGTAGCTTGATGGTGGAACCAAGAACGACACTGCTGCTGCTCTAGGCTTCACATTCTGGTTTTAAAATTACAATTTGAATTTTTGGTTTTAATATTTGAATATTAATATTGAAAATTCTCATCCATTTGGTGCCATAAGTATGTCTGGTCAAACTTTATGCATTGCTGCTTATCCTGAAAGCATTATTAAGGCAATTCAATCAAAGCATAATCATGCTGGTCTTCCATAATATTGCTGCTCTTAACCTTGGTGATAGTGGGAGGTGTTATCAATGGACAATGCATCTCATAGGCATGTTAATGATGTAGCAGGCGGGTGGGGAGTCCAAAGGCAGGGGCAAGAATCAACGTTTGACCTAGATGGTGGTGGGTTTCCTGAGTGTTGTTGCAGTGAGTACAAATAAGTGGTAAGCTTCCTATCCCACACATGCATATTTCAGCCTTGTAGGTGTTGGAGAGAATTTCAGGGGCTAGGAGGTGAGTTGCTCCACATAATCAGCCTCTGTCTTGCTCTATAACCAAATGTTTAGCTTCTGGACGGTGATGATCCTCAAAATGTGTTGATCACAATGATAGTGGCACTGCTGAAGGTCAAAGAGAAATGGATTAATTATTTTACCAAAAACTAAGTTACGTGCTCTAACTTCCAAAAAACATTTCCCGAGAAATATCGTTCATTAGATTAAATAATCAATGGAAATGGATAAGAAGTTAAGGGCAACAGCTGCTTGTTAGAGGAGTTATGCAGCATTTTGAAACTTTACCAGTATATCCTGTTGAGGATTTTATCTTCAGCTGCTTTGAATTCTGTTGGTCCTATCCCCCAGCAAATGGCAGAAAATCAGAAATCAGGTAATTGCTGGGAGAAAGTTCACAGACCATGTAAGTTCCTTCAAATCCCACAAAGGCAAATCAGTAATTGCATCTTTAAGGGCAGCCTGTTAGGATAAATTTTGAATCCCTTACCTACTATTCATGAAATGGAAAATTAATTGGCTCAAGCAAATTTATCATAAATTCTATCACTGATTATCTGTTAATTCTCTACATAATATTTTATAACCCAATTTTTCAAAAGTGTCAGCTTTCTCATTTGGGATACTACAGTGCCTAACATCTGACTTAAAACGTTTCTTTTCATTAAAAACCTATCAATGGTGGAATAAAAAAATGACTCCGAATATACATATTTTTTTCTATAATCACAATTTTCTGAAGAGGACATGCTCCGATATAATGTAGGAATAAAAAACAATGACATCGACAGAAAGGGGGCAGCATTTGGAAAGCAAGTGCATTATTTTAAGTTTTCTGACTGCAATCCCATGTAGATTTGAAATACTATTCACATAACACCGGAGAAAATTATCCCCAGTGATGAGACAGTGAAAGAAAATGAGATAGCTTCACTAAACCGTTGTTCTCAGTACATCAACAAGATGCACTAACATATCCAAAGCACCTAACTAGGGGACGGAGCTGCATGGTTCTGGCACTTTTGAGAGGTGTTGGGAGAAGAAAGAGAAATGTAAAAAGATAACTAATGTGCTTATCAAAAATATGTTGTGCTCATGAAAAATTATGAAAAGATTTGATGAATCAATGGAATTTTTCATTGGCTACTTATGATACATTGAAGAAATAATACCTGTTTTTCAAACTATCTCTTACATTTGACTAGTCAAATTACACATTGAAATAACTATCAATTTGCCTGAGTTCATGTAACTAACCTCTTGGTTGGTTTATATTGAGGACCTTTTGCATGAGTGAGTAAGAAAGCTCATAATTATGTTTTATCACCCTGATGCAATAAACTGATCCTTAATTAATGCTATTTCATGTGGCTAGCGGTTTTCTTTCTTTTAGTTTTCAAGTTCAATTATTTCCTTCAGTGAAATATACTATTCTAGTCACAGAAATATTCTATGACTTGAGATATTTTTAAATTTTTTAACTTTAGGAAAATGATACTTGACCTGGATTGTGCCTTGCGTTCAGCCTGTGCATGATCCTGGTAGTCAGAATAACCTTTTGCAGCCACACTGGTCTACTCAAGGCCTGCACCCTTCTACTGCAGCCGTTCATGAACCTGAATGGTCCACAAGTGGTAACTAGGTCTCTGGTGATGGATCCTCTGGGCACTGTCCCTAGACTGCTGAGAAAGCCTCTTGACACCATGTGCTGTCAAAGGACTTTTTAACTGTTTTGAAATGTCTTGGATAATAAGTAACATTTTAAAACAGTTAAAATATATTTGCTTAAGTTTACAATTTAAGTTTAAAAAGTAAAGCATTCAAAAAACAAGAATTTATTTAAAACACATTTGTATGACAGAGTTAAGATGTCAACTTTAATTAACATAAAAACAATCAACAATAACATTAATTAAAATGACAGAAGAATTGCTTTCATGTATCTTTTAAATTCAGGATGGCAACTCATTCAGATGGGGTCACACTAAATATGCCAGCCAAGTGGATCCCGCTCTCAGCCCAGCACAGCTGAGCTGTCCCCATGGATTTACTGCTGAATGTAGCAGCTGAGCAGGAGGTTAGTTGTGCTGGTATATGACCTCCAGCACATTCCTAACTTCCATGCTACCATGTACAAGTATGGAAACCTAGAACCCACTGACCCACAAAGAGGATTTTGCGGGCATTACTTTTCTGAACTGTTGGCAAACAATGAATATGTTCCAGCCTGATGAGAATGTAACAAAGTTGCATGGGAACACACTTATTGCAAGCCACCTTCTAAAACAAGTAATATCTGATTTATCAACCGCCTATGATACCAAGCACATTTTAACATTAAAATACTTTGCTAAGTATTAAGTTTACACAAGAAACTTGAATTAAAAAGGAAAATTAACAAAATTAATGAATTGAAAAACAGATGAACTGCAATGAGGTGAAATTAATTCTATAAACTATGCATAAAGAACATAAGCAGGGATTAAAGGATTAATTCAAAGGTCAATACACTTCGTTCTGTTAACATTTTCTTGAGCTAGTCACATAGTCTGGAAAACTTTAAGGCTGTTTACATTAGATTCATGTTATAATTCAACCATGGGAATGCACGTTGCTGCAAGGCCAGCATTTTTTACCCATCATAATTTCTCTTGAGAAGTTGCTGGTGAAGTACCTCTATGAATATTGTGGTCTGGATTTTGACCCAATGATGAGGAAGGGATGATGATACATTTCCAATAAGGGTTATATCTAATTTGAAATTCATTGACATTCATTTCTCTCCTGCTACTCCTATCCTTTTGGGATCAGAAAGTTGTTGGTTCGGGAGGTGCTGAAAAAGAAGCCAATGAGTTGCTCCAGTGCTTCTTGTAGTTCATATTCACTGTCACTGAGGTGTGCTGGAGATGGAGAGAATGACTGCTTAGTGTGGTGGATGGGATACCAATCTAGCAGAATGCTTTATCCTGAATGGTGTCTCTTCAGTTTTAGAGTCTGTATTTATTCAGGTAAGAGGAAAGTTTCTATTATGTTCTAGATGTGCACCTCTTGGTGCTGGTGGAAGGTTATTTTTGGACTGGAGGCCCATGACTAGTGATGTTCCCCAAGGGTCAATGCTAGGCCCATTGCTATTTGTCATCTGTAGCAATGATTTGTATGTTAATGTACAAGGCATTGTTAGTAAGTTTGCAGATACTAAAATAGGTGGTGTTGAGAGAGTGAATATGGTTATAAGGAATTTCAGAGCGATCTTCATCAGCTGGGTGAGTGGGCCGAGGAATGGCAAATAGAGTTTAATATGAATAAGTGTGAGGTGTTGCATTTTGGGAAGACAAATCAGGTTAGGACTTTAACCGTGAACTGTAAGGTCCTGGGGAATGTTATAGAATAGAGGGACCTCGGAGTAAAGTACATGGTTCCCTGAACGTGGTGCCACAGGTAGACGGGGGGGGGGGGGGGGGGGTGCGCGGTGAAGAAGATCTTTTGGCACGCTGGCCTTCATCAGTCAGGGCATTGAGTGTAGAAGTTGGGATGTTATGTTGCAGTTGTACTAAACATTGATGTGGCTGCATTTGGAATATTGTGTTCACTTTTGGTCACCCTGCTATAGGAAAGATTCCATTAAGCTGGAAAAAAAAACAGAAGAGATTTTTGAGGACATTGCTGGGACTCAAGGGACTGAGTTATAGAGAGAGGTTGGACAGGCTGGGACTTTTTTCCTTGAAGCATAGGAGAATGAGGGGTGATCTTATAGAGATGTATAAAATCATGAAGGGTGTAGAAAGGGTGAATGCACACAGTATTTTTGCCAGGGTTGGGGAATCAAGAACTAGACATAGGTTTAGGGTGAGAGGGGAGAGATTTAATCGGACCTGAGGGATAACTTATTCGCCCACAGGGTGGTCCATGTATGGAATGAGCTGCCAGAGGATGTGGTTGAGGCAGGTACATTAATAACATTTAGAAGGCATTTGGACAAGTACATGGATAGGAAGATTTTGGAGGGATATAGGCCAAACATGGGCAAATGGGACTAGTTTGGATGGGAATCTTGGTCGGCATGGCCTGGTTGGGCTGAAGGACGTATTTCCATGCTATATGACTCTATGACTATGACTCTATGTGTGTTAATATGGAAAGGCTTTGGAGAGTCCTCTCTCTTTAACCTGCTCTACTAGCCAGAGCATTTATGTGGTTGGTTCAGTCAGGTGGTTGCTAAGATGTTGATGGGGGTTTGACAATATTGTTGTTGAACATCAATGGGAGCTGATCAGACTTTCCCTTGTTGGAGATGGCCATTGCCTCATACTAATGGTGGTACCATTTATCTGCTTGTGCCTGAATGTTGTTTACATTTTGCTATATACAGGATGGATTGTTTCATTATCTGTGTGACTGTGAATGGAATTTAACATTGTGCGTTAATTTTTAAATATCCTCATAATGGAAGCAAGGTCAGGGAAGGAAGATGGGTGGATCTAGGAAAATGACCAGAGGAATTTCAGCTGTGATATCTGGGTCTGAGCTAGTTGGCCTACGACGGCCATTGGCATCCCTTGTATGACTCCAGTCAATGCAGCGCTTTGTCCCTGATTCCCATTAATTTTTGTTTCTCCAGGGCTCCTTGATGTCACATTTGATCAATTGCAGCTTTGACATCAAGGGCAGTCACTCACAACACAGCTCTGGAGTTTGGTTCTTTTGGTCACATTACTTATATTAGCTTTATGTTAAAGATTTATTCAGTTGACTGATCTTAAATCCCCTGACTGCTGTGGTGGATTTAAATTCATGTTTCCAGAACTTTAACATGCTATTCATCCCATTATGTTTTAGTTTTAATTTACACAATCAAATATAACATTAGTCAAGTATCTATAATACAATAATTGGTATTATAGAGAATTTAATCGGTAACTGAGGATATATGGTCCTGGAAACCGGATTATATCAGTATCATGGTGTGTACTAGGTAAAGCTCGTGCCTGAAGAGGCAAGTGGGAGGCCTGTAGGGTAAAAAATCATTACACTGGGCTACACAAGAGACATTTGCAGATGCTGGAAATCTGGAGCAACACACAAAATGCTGGAGGAACTCAGTGGGTCAGGTAGCATCTATAGAGGGAAATGGACAGTTCATGTTTTGGGTTGATGAAGGGTCTTGACCCAAATCGTTGACTGTCCATTACCCTCCATAGATGCTGCCCGACCCGTTGAGTTCCTCCAGCATTTTGTGTGTTATTACACTGGGATAATTTGTTACCTGTGAGCTCAGGTCACAGTCTTGGCCTTTGTGGCAATGAGACCTAAAATAGGTCTTTACCGAGGAAGAAATTACAGCTGGAATCTCAGCAAAAGAAAATTTGGTTGAGGTTCTGGATGGGCTAAGAGAGGGAGCAGTGGAAAAAAGTTGTACTTCAACCTACAATAATCAATTGGTCCAGATAGAATGTATCCTGGGTCGCTGAAACTAAGGGTGGATATTGCAGAGGCATTGGCCATAATCTTACAAACATCTGTAGATTTCGGCTAGTGCCGGAGAAATAGAGAAATGTAAATATTTCAATCATATTCAAAAAGGATTGTATAGCAAAAAAACAACAACCACAGGCCAGTCAGTTTAACCTTGGTGGTAGGGCAGATTTTAGAGACCATAAAGGATAGATTTAGCAGACAGTTGGGCAGATATGGATCAATTAGGGAAAGCCAAAATATACTATAGGCAAGTCATGTTTAAATAACTGTATGGAGTCTTGATGATGTAACAGACATAGTCAAAGAGAAAAAAAGATTGATGAGGTGTTCATTGACCTTTAAAAAGCCTTTGATTATGTGTGGCATAATAGCATCAGGATTGAAGCCCTTGGAATAAAATGAGCAGACACAACATGGATAGAAAATAACCTAAGTTACAGGAAACAGAGTTGCAGTGAATGATTGTTTTTCAGACTGGAAGGAATTGTAGATTGGACTTCCCTGAGGTTGGTACCATGACTACTAGTTTTCTGAATCTATCTTGGACTTGGGTGTACAGGGCATATTTTCAAATTTATAGATAAAACAAAACTTGAAAGTGTAGTAAACTGTAATGAGGATAATGATAGACTACAAGAGGATATAAATAGGCTGGTCGATTGAGCAGATAGGTGGTAGATAAAATCTAACATAGAAAAATGTAAGTGCTATATTTTGGTAGGAGAAACAAGCGAAGATAATATAAACTAGAGGGTGCAATTCTAAAAGGGGTACAGGAACCAGAGAGATCGGAAGGTTATATGTGCATAAATTGTTAAATGTGTTAGAACAAGTTGAGAAAGTGATTAAAGTAGTATACAGAATCCCAGGCATCATAAACAAGGACGTGGAGAACAAGAACAAGGAAACCAAAGACTGGTTTGGCCACGGCTTGAGTATTTCATTCTGGGCACTGGCCTTCAAGAGAGAGCTGAGAAGAAATTTACTAGAAATTTACTACAGACTTTAGTTACCTGGATAGAGGGGAGTAGCTGGGATTGTTCTCTTTGGGGGTTGTTCTCCTTGAAACAGAGGATATTGAGTCGAGATGTGATAGATGTTTTTAAAATCAAGAAGTGTCTAGATAGAATCGGTGGTCAGAAACTGTTCCCTTTGACAGAAAAGTCAAGAACCAGGATAAACTGAATGCAGATAATTGACAAAAGAAACAAAAGCGACAGGATGAAAATCTTTTTTACACAGCAAGTGGTTAGGATCTGGAATAAACTGCTAGGGAAGGAAGATGAGGAAGTTCAGAAAGGGAATCAGATAAGGACTTGAAGGGAAAAAACAATGTGGGACTATGAAGAGAAGGCTGGGGAGTTCGACTGGTTGAATTGCTGTTGTATGGAGCTGGCATGGTCTCTTTCCCTGCTGTAACCTTTCTGTGGTTTGATGAAAATCATTCAGCTTGGATACAAGTTGAAGTCGTAAGAAGGGCTCAGAGAAGATTGGAACAATCAAGAAGAGAATGAGAAAAGGTTAGAAGCAACCTGAATAATGTAATAAAGACATTAAACTTTCCTTAGGACCAGTGGTATGACTTCCAAATGCCTGAAAAACTGATCATATTGTGGATGGCAGGTCATGCAGTGTATAAAGAAGGACCTAAGTTTGCATATACAACAAAGCTCATGCCTGTTTGTGAAAAACATACTACTGGAGGGACTCAGCAGGTCGAACAGCGTCTGTGGGGGAGAGGAACTGTTGGTGCTTCAGGTTGAGACACTGCAGCAGTTTGTTTTTTGCTCCAGATTCCAGCAACTGCAGTCTATTGTGTCTCCTGATGCCTGTTTCTGCCTCATTCCTTAGAAGCGTATGGAAGGGTGCTGCTAATATTGAATATAATGGTACTTTGCTGTCTAATGAGTGTGTCACCCTATCATCCACATTGGGCCTTGGCTGTCTGCTCTGTGCCTCTAGTAGGATTCCATTGAGTGGCCACAATGCTTATTTTAAATCATAATGGTGAACTGTGGGAGCATATGGTAGGTTCTAAGTGTGGAGCCATGAAAAGAACAGGTACAGCTGGAAAAAATGCTGCGAGTTTAGCAAAGGACAAACAAAAATTATTTCTTGCTTAGCTCTTACATTCTTGAAACAAATGTAATCAAGCATAGTTTTGTGCAAATTTCAAGCATTAAGTAAAGACATAGAAAAATGCAAAATATAGTCCTTGCTGGAAATCAGAAAGTAATTGGCAATGATACATTCAATCATAAGCCTGCGAGAGAAGAAATTCCTCCTCATCTCCTTTGTAAATAGATGAAAACAAACCCCCCAAGTTTAGATTCCCCCAGAGGGAGCAAAGTATAGTCTCAGCATCAATAAATAAAATTGTTTTCTTCTTCATGACGGATAGCTGGCTTGTTCAATTTTTAAGCTATGCACAGTCTGGAAATGCGCCACTTCATGAGTTTCTGATTAAAACAAGAGAAATTCTTCAGAAAATTGGAGAAAGTAAACAAATGCATAAAATGGTTTAAAACTCATTGTCATTATGCTGAATATATCCTTCCGCAATGCAAAATTGAGTTTAGAAAAAAAACCATGCAAAACAGTTTGGATCTTGCTAAAAATGTATTTACAATGTCCTCCAGGAAGGCATCCAGCTCATACTACTGACTGGAAGCAGACTCTGACCATCCCCTTCAGACTGAAGCTAACATTTTTTTCTGAGGGAAACATTAGGTTAATCACTTTGTACTTTTAGGGAGTATACAGGCTATAGATGGTATTATCTGAAACAAATGCAATTTCACAAGATCTAAAAATCTTCCAACTTGAATCAGCTCGAGTTAAGCAGCATTAAAATTGCCCTTTATTTTTCTGTGCAGCAAGAGATTATAGATTTCCAATGAGCTGTTTGAGTTAAATTAGAATGAGTCACCTGATTTTAAATCAGAGATATTTTTCCTTAACAAACAACAACTCTAATTTTTAAAGCCTTTGCTGTTTGTTAATAAATTTAAAGCAGTTCGTGTGAACATTTCCTTTCTTTATTATTTTTAGCTTGGTAAGGAAGTTAAAATGCTGAGCCCTACAATATGGAAAATCTTTCGCAATAATAGTTCTACAAATTGGGTGGATGTTATTGCGCAATCTGTGCTTTCTGATTAACTTTCAGAACAAAACAATGACTTTGATTCATCATTTGATAAAAATTTAAATTAAAAAAAACTGCAGATGCTGGAAATCTGAAATAAAATCAAACTGCTGGAAACCTGCTGAGTGTTTTCAGTACTTTCTGTTTTTATTTACAATTGATAAAATTTCTTGCATTGTTTTAATAAAGTTATTTTTGCAAATGATGGTTTCGACAAAATGAGATAGTCATTTTAATTATGTTATCAAGCCACAAGAGTGCTATTCCAATCGGATCTACCAGCAGTAGTTGACATTTATCACACTGTGCAAACCTGCCCACAGAGCACGGAGTCCTGTGTTACACAGCTGTATGTCACCACATCATCAACTTATTGACCACAAGGACACGCATGAGTATGCAGTGTTAAACTCTAATTTAGAGAGAGAAGTGTCAGAGATCAGCTATTCAATTAAATTATTGTAATCTCAACCCAGGATAAAGTAGAGGATCACAGAATAAACAATTCAGAGTTGTTAAACCACCAAATCAGACAATTTTGCAACTGGAAGTAGTTTAATCCCCACCCATTGTAAACAGGGGTAGGTTTAACAGAGACATTTATCCTAGAAGAGTTGAACAAATGAATGGTCTGAAGTCACTTATGGTCCAGACCAAGTAAGGATTGCAGATTTGTTTCCACGAAGGATATTAATAAACCAACGGATTTTTTTTATCAATCTGGTATTCCAGTTACTGTTACTGAGATTAACTTTTTTTTAATTCCAAATTTAAATTTAAATTTCCCAGCAGCCAAGGTGGGATTCAACATCAGTATCCCTGTGTCAATGGTCCAGAACTCTGGCTGCTAGTCCAATTTAATCTCTCTCTTGTCGAAGATGATCATGACATTGGCACTGCAACAAGCATTACTTGTCACATAACAGCACCACTTCTGAATGGAGTGCAGCCCTGCTGTAAGATCTGGGGCACTGCAAATGGGAGTAAAAGCATTGTTAAAGAGCTATGTTTTAAGAAGTAACTTAAAGAAGAGCCAGAGATAGAGAAACTTAAATAGGGAATACAAGAGCTTGAAGCCTGGACCATTTGAGGATGATTAAGAGCCCAGATTTAGAGAAGCATAGATAACATAGAGGGGTGTGGGCTTTGAGGAAGGATGGAAGGATGACACAATGGTAGTATTTCAAAAGAACTGTAATGTTACCAAAGTGGACATCAAGGAAGTGAATCACCCACACAGTACATCTTGCTGAAAATAGTTTCAAAGTCTTCAGAACTGATGGGTTATGCAAAGTAAATTCCTAAAGGTCAAAACCAGTCAACTTGTAAGTTATGGTGGTGACACAGTTAGGGTCCTTTAAACTTATGTTATAGCAGGAACTAAGTTATTTTCTTACTATTATCTAAATTTTCATGAAATTAATAGTTAATTGTTTTTAGTAAAAGCACATGCAGTTCACTATTAATGCATACAGACCAAGATGTTCTCAAGATTTATCTCTGGTGTATGTTGATTTACAACAATCTGCATTTATATAGCACCTTTAGGATAGAAAAATGAACAAAGTACCCCATGGGAGTTTGATCAGACAACAATAGACTCTCAACCAAGGAAGATGAATGAATGCTTGACAAAGAGGTAGGTTTTATGGAGGATCTTAAATCAGAGAAAGACAGAGATGAGGAGGCAAAGGGATGACCTCATGCTCCAACCATTTGTGATTAGTATTCAACAGGATTTCAATTTGTATCTGTAAGTGCTGTCCCACAAAACAGATGGGAGTACTGCAGAGTGACTGTTTAGAGGGTTCTATGAAAATTGCACCAAACAGACATTGGTTTTCCAAAGGGTGTCCGAAGTTTCAGTCTGGTTTTCAACACCTGTGTTTCAGCTGGGAGACAGGCGGCTGGCAGTTGAAAATCACGCTTGTTGCATCCTCAAGACTCCACTTGACCTCACCCTGCACTGGAAGGCTTTCTATTTTGTGTAAATAAAATTGCAGCTTCTGCTAAAATGATTCTTTCTGTGAGAGTTCCTTGCTGCGTGTTTGATTTGATTAATCACCAGCTCACAGATACATAATCCGCTGACTCCTGATACAGGTGAGTAATTACTGTAAACTGAGAGGAGGCCCAATCCAAGGCATGTGAGAGGAGGCCAAAGTTTCGTGCTATACAAAAAAAACATGCACTATATTTCAGAGATTAAAGACGTCTTAAATGTTTGGGTACATATTAGTAAATATGTTATCCCTTTGTTTGTGTATAATAAAGTACTATAAGTAAGACTTAAGTCCTGCTTGCAATATGAAAAGAATAATCTCAATGGCAGTTCCCCTTTTCTTGGTACCTTGTACGATGAGCTATGGCCACAATATAGTTCTACATTTGGGACAATGTTGATATGTTTTGCTGCTAAAATTCAACTATCAAATGCATGTTATTATTCTGCCTGGTTTTTAAGTTCTGTACTTCAGTATCAGTGTAAAGCTTACAGAAAATATCTTGAAATAAAAGGTAATCTTACCTGAGTCCCTTAATTCAAGATTTTTGCATAATAATTATAAAATGTCAATTACATTTTACTATATTATTGTATGGGTTTCGGACAGTACAATTACATACTGCAAGATCAGCACTAATTTCTTGCAACTTAACTTCAAATAATTCAGTTAGAAAATAATAATATAGCAAAGCCATAAGCTGTCCTGATGGAGGGGATGTGAGAAAATGAGCTATTTTCCATTACACGTAACTGTTATACACACAGTTTGAGTTGTAAATAATGGAAATCTTATTTAGCTTTGTGAGGGAAGGTCATCTATAAAAGAAGGATAAAAGCTAGAGTTTTACTCATAATCAGGGACCAATTAATTACGTTGTGGGCATTTGGAAAATTCTGAGAGGGTAATTCAAGTCTGGAATAATGACACAACAGGTGACAGCTGGAAAGTAAAAGGTGTAGTGATAGGTTGGGGCAGGGAAGGGATGGGTAAGGGGAGTGCTTGGTAAAGGATCTAAGAGAAGAGAAAGAAAACATTGTATGAAAGGTGACTAGATTTTTAATGTGTATAATAAGCTTTTTTAAAAAAATGTTTAAAGAAAACATTTTAAAGAATCTTGATAAACTTATTTTGGTCGCTCATGCTAAACATGTACAAGAGTATCATAGGCCAGTTGCTCTCCCCTGCTGCATGTTCGGTTCCATTGCAAAGGAGAGTAAAACCAGCAGCAATTCTCTCCAGTTGTTTAGTCCCAGCATTCAAAGATTAAATTCTTCCCTGAAAATCTTTCATGGTGGGGTAATGTAGCTCATCATCCCTGAACTGACAACTTGAAGGGGTAAATCTTACCGGGCTTGAAGGAGTTCATGCCAGTCAAGGGTCAATGCTACATACAGAAAATTAGCACATTGCCTTCCAAGATGGAAAATACAGTCAACAAGGCTTCTGCATGTTTTGTTCAGGAGTGCTTGCCAGATACTGAAGTCCGTTTGGAAACTGAATCTGACCATAGGTAGTTAATAGTTGGGATTTTATTTTCATTTGGCTATTGTTCTCTTTTCTAACAAATTTTGCAATACACATGTGAAGATTTGACCTTGTCTGCCGCAGCATTTCTGCCTTGTTTTATCGTGCACTATCAGTATTGTGCAGGGCAGATCTAAAACCTCTTGTTTCATAATAGGAGGAACAGTTGAGCAGTACAAATTAATTTTTTTTTATTATCAAAATAAACTTTATTCATAATAAAAGAAACTATATACAATAATAAAAAACTGTTCAAATCTTTACATTCGTGTACAGTTCAATTCTTAGTGTTACCTTTTTATATAAAAAACACAGCACCAATGCCACTCATGTGGCTCCCTGATACCATATTTACAACGTTTGAGCGGCTTCCTCACCTGACCCCGCCCCTCCTTCTCCTGTGGCAGAAGAATCCTAAACCATCGTCCTTCCCCACCGAGCCCTCACGCTGGCTGCACCCAGCTTCAGTGCGTCCCTCAGCACGGACTCCTGCAGCCTGGAATGTGCCAGCATTCCCCTACGGACATCTCGCAGTGCTGGGAGACCAACAATTTTCGGGCAGACCAAAGGGCGTCTTTCACCGAGTTGATGACCTTCCAGCAGCAGTTGATGTCCATCTCTGTGTGTGTCCCCGGGAACAGCCCGTAGATCAGAGAATCCTCTGTTACGCTGCTGCTTGGGATGAAACGTGACAAGGACCCCTGCATCTTTCGCCACACCCTCCTCACAAACCCACAGCCCGCAAAGAGGTGGACGACTGTCTCGTCCCCAGCGCAGTCCTGCTGGGGGCAGCGTGCGCTGGGGGTGATGCCCCAACTGTGCAGGACGGATCTTACTGGGAGGGCCCCTCTCACCGCCAGCCAAGCGAGGTCTTGGTGCTTGTTGGTGAGTTCTGGCGATGAGGCATTCTGCCAGATGGTCTGGACAGTCTTCTCAGGGAACCACCCCAAGGTGTCCATCGAGTCCTTCTCCTGCAGTGTCTGCAGGATGTTCCGTGCTGACCACTTCCTGATGGACTTATGGTCCAAGGGATTGTACAAAATTAATACTACAAACACTGAAAATAACATTTTCATTCTCAAGCCTGATGTGGGCAGGCATGGTAGTGCAGCGGTTAGTGTACGCTATTACAGCGCTAGCGACCCGGGTTCAATTCCAGCCACTGTCTGTAAGGAGCTTGTACGTTCTCCCCGTGTCTGCATGGGTTTCCTCGGGTTAGGAAGTTGTGGGCATACCATGTTGGCGCCGGAAGCGTTGCGACACTTGCTGGTTGCCCCCAGAACACTCTATGCAAAAGATACATTTCACTGTGTGTTTCGATGTACATGTGACAAATAAAGATATTTTATCTTACCTTACCTTCTCATAACAATATTGGAAATACTTTATCCCTTTTGGATGGGAGCTTGCAGAAATATTCACATGTCAAAAGATGCAATGAACAAAGAGGCTGGGATTTCATATTACTTTATTTATATTAATTCAGTTCAGTTATAAAATTGGTGGGTAGACATTCGATCACCTTGCTAAATCTCTGATAACTATCAGATAGTTACAGAAATTCTGACCCAATTAAGCCAGTAAGTCTCAAAGTGGTAGATCCACAGCTTCCTGTGGCAGGTTATTATTGATATAACAACTAAATGTGATGAAGGTCAATGACTAAAACAGGCCTTTATCTGTAGCTTTGAGTAGTAACAAATACCTATATATATAGTTTATGACCTTCTTGTGGAAAACTGACTGCATTCTTCCGTATGTCCTATCTCCTTAAATTGTATCTTCCCTTCCCTATCTCTTGCTTAAATAAGAATCAAAATGAGGACTTCAGACATCTGTCAGGCACATTTCACGGAGACCATGTGAATTTTTGACCTGTTCTTTGTTGTCTTACCTTTCATATCTGTATATTCTATTTTTGTTTTACAGACAGCCTTCGAAGGCAAACAGACCTTCTGGGTTCTGCTCCATAGCACAATGTCTGAAAGATTTGTCTAAATAATGTTTCTGCAGTCATCAGCTACACTGCAAGGTCATTCTCAGTGGTTCTGAACACAGAATAATAGTACTGCAGCTAGTCATATCATTATCACCTGAGCCTGGCTATTAACGCAGCAATGTCAAAAAAATGTCAAACAGTCTATGCACAATATTTGTGCTTCTTCTAGGCAATTTTGACATTCAAGGATCACAAAGTACTTTGTATTACATCAAAAATAAAAGGTAGTGTTCCATCCACATAGATTTTTAAGCCCTGTTTTAATCTTTGTACCTGACGAGAAGAGGCCAGGTTTAAGTTCAATACCAAAAATTGGCTAGATATAAACTGGTGTACAAATTGATCAAACCTCATTCACACCAGATGGGTTCATTTAAAGTTGAGGTATTGTTTTGTGTAGTTATTGAAACATTCATAGGTGTTCACAGCAGCTGTTTTAATTTGTAACTCCCTACTCAAAATTGTGAGGTTCATGTTTGAAGTTAGTACAGTAATTTAGTTGTTTTAAAATGAATTCCCTGCTCAACCTCTACCCCCACAGCCCCACCAAATGCAAGCTTACTTTTACTGCTCAACCCAAGCTGCATGACAAGGCAGTGGTGGGCCGTCCTGTTGAGCCACTTCTTGTGGAAATGTTGCTTCCTTCATATTATTAGGAAAGAAGTTTAGTGGAACTGATAGTGGTCTCATGGTATCTGGAGTCGTTGTCTTTCCTCCACAATTCAAGATGCTATTTTAGTAAAATTAGTCATTTACTACAGTTCTATTGCACAGACTGCGACAGTGATGACCTATTAGTGAGGGGGTAAATAACGTATCCTGTACCAAAGCTGCTGATTCAGCCAGCAGCTCTGAACTCATCAGCTTTTTGAGGACTGGTACATGACCAACCATCCAGGCATGTGGTACCATTCCTTTGACATGAGGTTTACAGATGGTGGAGAAGCTTTAATTGGGGTGAGCAATTCACCTCCAAGAATACTGTTTCTCTCTCCTCTTGTGTCCATAGTTTTGATATAGTCAGTCCATTAGTGTTGACCCTGAAAATATTGATGGTAGTTGATCCAGCTACAGTAATACAGTTAGAACTCAAGGGAGATATTTTGCAAAACAGGCATAAACTGGAGAGCTGAGGACTGCTTCAGCTTCCTGACATACAGGCCAAAAGTTAACTCCTTGTGTGTCCAATTACAGCTGCATGTTGATATGGTCTGTTTCATTTTTAGATGAGTTCTGAATGAACTCCATAAAATCATGAGCAAAACGGTCACACTTGTTCACTTATATCCTTGATACGATGATTGATCTCTCAAAACCATGATCATCTGTAACAAGAGAGCATTCTCCTTCTCTCCCTTTTCCACGAACCAAGTGTATCAGTAGGGGTGTGACCTGATTTTGGCTGAGCAGATTATTATGGAAACAGAACAAAATACAAGCTGTCCCCAGGATATGGATGCCTAATTTATGGACACCTGTACATATGAATGACCTCCCATTATAGTATTAAATTCAGAAGTCTGACGTACATACATTCTTTCATTCCTATGAATGGCAGAAGTAGTTTCCTCTCTCTCTCTTCTCTTTCAGTAATTTTCTTTCTTATCAGTCTTTGTGTTTTTGATGCTATTCATTGTAATACTGTGGAGGTATAGTTACCATATCGAGTGTAATTTTTGTCTTATGGACAAAATCAACTTAAGGACATCTGTAAAATCGGAACCCGTTCGTTACCTGGGGATGACCTGTACTGGGAATCTGAAACAAAATCAATATGTGCTGAAAATGTTCAGCGGGTCAGTCAGTGCTTGTGGAGAGAGAAACATTTCTGATTGATGACCTTTAGTTGGCACTGATGAATTTTTGCTATATGAAAATCGTGCCCAGCCACCAACTAAGCTTAAAGGTGTGCTAATTGAACAAATGAGACATACTTAACTCAGCAAACTGTGTATGCAAAGATATCAAGTCAATGGTCCACATTCCAGCTCCTGCACTGAACTTGACTGTCACAGAGGGACTGAAGCCATCCACTCTGCTGGCTTGGAATTCATCAACTAACATTCAAACCTCAATACACAATTGTAAAGTACACCTTTTCTGCCATTTATTGTCCTAGTGATACACACAAAAAAAAGAAAATGAATACATGCACAATCATTTTGTTGATGATTGATGGGATGCTGTTATGTAGACAAATGCCCATTTTATGCATGACCTACCTGGGCAATTTTTCATATTACTGGAAAGATGCCTAACAGATAGTTATGTTTGGTTAGCTTGGCTGAGGATAAGGAGAGGTGATTCGTTTTGGTGCATAGACCATAAGATCACACATGTCAATAATATGGTTCCAGATTTTTTTTCTGTGTCCTCCATGGATAATATGCTTATACACATGGAGGCTGCCAGACATGAAGATGTTCTCAAACAGCAAGCATTGCACATTTGACATGACTTTACATATTCAAGGCCATCCAGCAGGCCATGGACACCAAGCCCACAGGAGTTATTTAAATGTGATTGCCTTTGGCAGTCACATCTGTGCATTCGTTTTTTGTTCTTAATTATTGGGCATATCTGTGGCCATGTTGGCTTCACTCTGTGGACTGCATTACATAAATTGGAGTGCTGAGGCCTGCACAGGTTTTGGCTGACCAGTCCACTCCAAGGGTGTCCAAAGTTTCCATGCAGGCTCTCACTTACATAGCTTTTCACTGTTCACTCCCATTGCACCTTCCACCTTCCTGACATTATCCTCAGGCATCCCCACCACCAGCTCTCCACATCTCTCCAAATGTCCGTGTCTTTACGCCATCCATTGGTCTTTCCAACCAACCCCAGTCCCACTCAAGTCCTGGCGTAATCATATCTCTGACAGAATGAGAACCGCAGCCCAACCCCACTGCCCCATTCGTTCGCTGACCAATTTCCGTTGCCCTCAATCCAACCCTATCCTGTCTCTACATTCCCAGTCCTCTTTCTACCCCAATTCAAGCTTCGTTTCTGTGCTCTTACTCAGAATCCTGACTGAATTCTTCATGAGTTCCCCATTTGTGGGAACTGGCAGATAAAAGGCTTTGTGTGGAGACTATACAAGGCCTGTTCTATTGCGCATGCTATCTTGGGCCTTGTGTACAACATGGATTTGCTGTCGGGAACCTCACACAAAGCTGTGAGAGGCTACAATGCATTAGTTCTTTAATGTGCCTTTTCAGGCTTTCTACAATTTATAGCCTTTCACCCCTACTTTCACATTTCCTTTCAGACCAAAATGAAACCTGACAGTCTGGAATGCTGACAAGCAGGCAGTGCTGTGCCTGCCATAAGATGATTCTTTCTCTTGCCTCACCAAGAGAGAATGTGTCATGGAGTTGTACAGCACAGAAAATCTCTTTGGTCCATCAAGTCCATGCTATCTGTCAACCAGCCATTTGCAGGAATCCTGTGCTAATCCCTGTTTTTACTCCTCCCCGGATTCTACCACTCACCTACACAATAGGGGCAATTTATAGTGGCCAAATAACCTGCCAGCCCACTCATCTTTGGGATGAGGGGAAAAGCAGGAGCACTTGAGAAAACCCATGGGATCACAGGGGCAATATGCAAACTCCATTCAAACAGCGCCAGAGGTCAGGATTAAACCCAGGTCTCCGGCACTGTGAGGCAGTGGCTGCACCACTGTGCTGTGTTATGATGTTGCGGTTAAGAGTCAGGCCAACAGTTCAGATGCCCTGGTCCATAGTTTTAAATTCTACAAAACATATATATTTTGTTGATTTAAATATATAATCTGACTGGGAAATTGATGAATGCAAAAATTAGCACACTACTAACCAGAACGTAATGTAATTTGACCAGTGGGTAATTATGTAAACACTCATCTGATGTATGAGCTTAAGTGATGTACATCTGGTTTAATCCGACCTTCAGTGTTTGTTCTACGCTTGGTCACCCACAGCTTTGATGACCATTGGGGTCCTAAAACCAGTTTCATTCTTTTGGCTGAGAAAGGGCAAATCGACTAAAATTCTTTCTGCTGCTGCTCATGATTAGTTAACTGAAGGAAGAAAGAAGCTGCAGAAATGTATGTATAGCTTCAGACAAGGACAAAATAGGACTTGGCAGTGATGTCCTTTAAGTTAATGAGGCAATAAATGATGGCCCTGAAAACTACACTAAATCCCATAAATGAATAAAAATAGCTACAGAGGAATGTCAGAAAAGCTGCTTATTACCCAACAACTGACATGGTTTTAATCACCTGACACCAAAATGATTGCCACATGTTAATGTTTAAATCAACCAAATGCTGATTATGTACTAACACTGAAAATACTGGGAACTCATTCAGCTAGGGATCTTCTTTTCCCTTCTCTCAGACCCTCACGTCCGTAGCACTTGCATCCTTTAGACACTAACACAGGGTGCTGTACATAGTGGTGCAAGTAACCCAGAGGGGTGGACTAAAGATCCAAAGACATAAATCCCACCATGGTAATTGAGAAATGTAATTAATATATTTTAAATGAAAAAGCTGCTGCTTGTAATGATGACCATGAATGACCAAAATGCAGTAAATACATGATTCAGTGCTTATTAGAATAAAAATTTCTACCTGTAATATCTTCGCAAATACATTAAGTCACAATATATATTAGATAAGATATCTTTATTAGTCACATGTACATTGAAACACACAGTGAAATGCATCTTTTGTGTAGTGTGTTCTGGGGGCAGCCCGCAGAGTTACTGGCAAGGCAGAACACTATTATACATGTGGAGTCTTTCAAGTTCTTGCTACAGACTGCATCCTCCAGCCAGTGTCATTGTTACATTGTTACATAGCAAGCACACCATACGATATATCCACACTCATAGATACATAGGTGACACAACACTATCCTTATCACTCTGGCCTATATGTTACTCCAGACCAGTGGTAATGTGACTGATCCTTAATCCTCTCTAAAATGGCCAAACAGATCATTCAGTTCAAAGTTAGTTAGGGGTGGGATTAAGTACATGTCACTCCAGTGGTGCCCATATGATTCAACTTTTTTATAAACATGGAGTGACATAGAGTCATGGAGCCAGACCATTTGGCCCACCACTTCCATGCTGACCAGTGGGCACCATTCCGTATTAATCCCATCTTCCAGTACTTGGCCCATAGCCTTCTATGCCAAGGCGATTCAAGTGCTTGTCTAAATACTTCTTTAGAACATAGAACATAGAACATTACAGCACAGTACAGGCCCTTTGGCCCATGATGTTGTGCCGACCTTTTATCCTGTTCTAAGATCTAACTAACCCTTCCCTCCCACATTGCCCTCCATTTTTCTATCATTCATGTGTCTATCTAAGAGTATCTTAAACGTCCCTAATGTATCTGCCTCCACCATCTCTTCAGGCAGTGCATTCCATGCACCCACCACTCTCTGTGCAAAAAAACTTACCTCTGACATCCCCCCGCCCACCCCCATACCTTCCTCCAATCACCTTAAAATTATGCCCCCTCATGTTAGCCATTTTCACCCTGGGAAAAAGTCTCTGACTGTCCATTTGATCTATGCCTCTTATCATCTTGTACACCTCTATCAAGTCACCTCTCATCCTCCTTCGCTTCAAAGAGAAAAGCCCTAGCTCGCTCAACCTATCCTCATGAGACATGCTCTCCAATCCAGGCAGCATCCTGGTAAATCTCCTCTGCACCCTCTGTAAAGCTTCCACACGAGGAACTTTATCAAACGCTTTACTAAAATCCATGTACACCACATCTGCTCTACCCTCATCAATGTGCTTTGTCACATCCTCAAAGAATTTAATCAGGCTCATGAGGCACGACCTGCCCCTCACAAAGCCATGCTGACTGTCCCTAATCAGCCTATGCTTCTCCAAATGCCCATAAATCCTGTCTTTAAGAATCTTCTCCAGTAATTTGCCCACCACTGAAGTAAGACTCACTGGACTGTAATTCCCAGGGTTATCCCTACTGTCTTTCTTGAACAAAGGAACAACATTTGCCACCCTCCAATCATCTGGCACTACTCCTGTGGCCAGTGAGGACGCAAAGATCATCGCCAAAGGTGCAGCAATTTCTTCCCTCGCTTCCTGTAATAACCTTGGATATATCCCATCCGGCCCCGATGACTTATCTATCCTAATGTTTTTCAGAAGTTCCATCACATCCTCTTTCTTCACGTTGACATGCTATAGCATATCAGTCTGTCATATGCCATCCTCACAAATGTCAAGGTCTCTCTCACTGGTGAATACTGAAGCAAAGTATTCATTAAGGACCTCCCCTACCTCTTTCGACTCCAGGCACACGTTTCCTCTTTTATCGCTGATCACTCCTACTCTCACTCTAGTCATCCTCCTAGTCTTCACATACGTGTAGAACGCTTTGGGGTTTTCCTTAATTCTATTTGCCAAGGCCTTCTAATGTCCCTTTCTCGCTCTCCTAATTCCATTCTTAACCTCCCTCCTGGTTACCTTGTAACTCTCCAGAGCTCTGTCTGATCCTTGCTTTCTAAACTTTATGTAAGCTTCTTTCCTCCTCTTGACAAGATATTCTACATCTCTTGTCAACCATGGCTCCTTCACTCTACCATCCTTACCCTGCCTCAATGGGACAAACCTATCCAGAATCCCATGCAAGTACTCCCTAAACAACCTCCACATTTCCATTGTGCACTTCCTCAAGATCATCTGTTCCCAATTTATGCTCCCAAGTTCCTGCCTAATAGCATCATAATTCCCCCTTCCCCAATTAAATACTTTCCCATATCATCTGCTCCTATCCCTCGCCAAGGCTATGGTAAAGGTCAAGGAGTTATGGTCACTGTCTACAAAATGCTCTCCCACCGAGAGATCTAAAACCTGATCAGGCTCATTCCCTAGTACCAGGTCCAGAATGGTCTCTCCTCTAGTCGGCCTGTCCACATACTGTGTCAGGAATCCTTCCTGGACACACCTAAAAAACTTTGCCCCATCCATCCCCTTTATACTAAGGAGGTGCCAATCAATATTAGGGAAGTTGAAATCACCCATGACAACAACCCTGTTATTTTTGCACCTCTCCAAAATCTGCCTCCTGATCTGCTCCTCAGTGTCTCTGCTGCTATTGAGGGTCTGTAGAATACTCCCAATAGATTGATCACTCCCTTCCTGTGTTTGACTTCCATCTACACTGACTCAGTAGACGATTCCTCCAGGACATCCTCCTTTTCTACAGCTATGACACTGTCCCTGATCAGCAAAGCCACTCCTCCACCTCTTTTACCTCCGTCCCTGTCCCTTTTGAAACATCTAAACCCCAGAATATCTAGCAACCATTCCTGCCCTTGTGACAGCCAAGTCTCTGTAATGGCCACCATGTCATAGTTCCATGTACCTAATTCATCACTCTTGTTCCTGATACTTCTCGCATTGAAGTAGACACATTTCAGCCCATCCACCTGACTGCAATCTTGCCCTTTCAATGGCCTATCCTTCCTCACAGTCTTTCTACACACTGCATCTACTTGTACACTAAATGTACCAACCTGTAACCTATCACTCTGGTTCCCACCACCACTCTTTCAGGCAGTGCATTCCAGATACTCATCATTCTTTGAGTGAAAAAGGTCCTCCTCAGATCCCCCCTAAATCTTTTACCCTTACCCTAAATCTATGCCCTCGAGTTTTATCTACCTGTCTTTCATGTCTGTGGTTCAGGGTATTGCCATCATGGGTTTGGACACATGTGTGGAACAGAGCATTAAGCATGTTACATCAATCAGCAATCTGTTCTCCAATAAGTAGCTAAGATTGATGATGTGCTGTCCCCAAGTGAATGTTGGTGGCCCCGGGGTTCACGAACCTTCTGTCCTCTCTCAGGAGGACAACAGCATTTGACTACTCACCCTTGCTATTCCATCAATACATTTGCTTTTGCCTCCACCAAGGTTGACAAGCGACGTAGAATATCTTGTCAAGAGGAAGGAAGAAGCTTACGTAAGGTTTAGAAAGCAAGGAAAGCAAGGATCAAGCAAATATCCATGTGCTGCTGGAGGTCATTCTTCATGGCTATCTAATGCTTGTCAGTAGTTTTCTGCCAGCCACACCAGAGCCGATGGGGGAACCACCGCACAGAAACTCTGGTAAAAGGGATTAGATGATGGTTTTGCAGTCATTTGTTTTCTTTTGACATTACTGTTCCACTCAAGTCTGGTCACAAATGTTGGACTGTTAAACTTCTTTTCATCCACATTTTGAGATCTAAGTCATCAGCATGTTCAGAACAGGATAGCTTGCCATTTATTGTGCTAAGGCCTCTCATGTATTACCTGACAACTTGGTTTTTACTAATCCACAGGTTGAGCCACTGTGTCTACGTTCTCTGAAATCAGCTCATCTTCTGATACCACTTCAAGCAGCCACATGCACCTCCCTTTTAAGAGATGAAGGCTACCTGTTAGTAGTGTTAGCCAACTGCAATTTTAGGCTAACTGCTAAAACATTTAGTCAACAAATTACATGAATATTATCATCTAAACATAGGACTCACTAAAGTCAGCCAGAAGCATGGATGTATAGCTGTACCCATAGCATGGTGAATGTGCATGGGTTAATTATTGACCTCAAATCCCAGGCCAGTTATCAGAGCTTTATCAAATTTAACCCCTATTGTATTTGACTAACTTGATTGTGATCTTTGACAAGGGAATGGAGGAAGCTGATGACGATTGTGCAGATTGTTTTATGTACTGAGACTTACAAAAAGAGTTTGAAGAGGTAGTGGTTACATTGATCCAAAACTGACCCAGGGACAGACTCTCCAGAGTGTAGTAGTGGAGGTGAACTGTACAGTGATGTTCCCCAGAGTTCAGTATTAGGGCCACTGTTCTTCTTAGACCACACTAATGAACTGGAGCTGGGTATGGGGGATGTAATTGCAATGTGTAGATGACATGAAATTCAGAAATGTAATAAACATATGGATAGTTACAAGTCTTTAAAAGGAATGGCTGGACTGGTGAAATGGATTGACACACGGCAGAAGCAGCCACCTGCAGAAAAGTGTGAAGTGAGTCATTTTAGTGGGAAGAATTAGGAGAAACAATAGATCTAAGAGTGTACATACACAACTCATTGAAAGGGGCAGGATAATTTGAGAAAGCTGTTCATAAGTCATATAGATTCCTTGGCTTTCTAAGTAAAGACAATATCTAGAAATGTGTGCTTGGTTGGTGGAGTCACAGAGTCATGGATTTATACAGCACAGAAGAAAAAAAATTTGAACATTGGTTTATTATTGTCACATGTACTGAGATATATGAACGGCTTTTGTTTTGCATGCCATCCTGGCAGATCATGCCATATATAAGTACATCGAGGTGGTAAAAAGAAAAACAGAATGCAGAATATAGTATTGCAGCTACAGAGAAAGTGCAGTGCAGGTAGACAAATGAAGTGCAAGGACCTCAACAAAGTAGATTGGGAGATCATCTTTAGTGTATGGGAGGTCTGTTCAAGAGTCTGATAACAGTGGGATTGAAGCTTTCCTTAAGCCTGCTGGTACGTGCTTTCAAGCTTTTGTATCTTCTGCCTGATGGGAGAGGGGAGAAGAGAGAATGATTGGGGTGGGAGGGGTCCTTGATTATGCTGGGTGCTTTTCCAAGGCAGCAGGAAGTATAGATAGTGTCATAGAGTCATAGAGTAATACAGTATGGAAACAGGCCCTTTGCCCCAACTCATCCATGCCAACCAAGGTGTCCACTTAAGCTAGTCCCATTGGCCTGTGTTTGGATTGTATCCCTCTAAACCTTTCCTATCCATGTACTTATCCAAATGTCACTGGAGGGGAGGCTAGTTCTAAACACTATTAGTAGTAATACCTGTTGTATTCTACTTCCACCAGACAACATCCAAACCATGGGCAGCCAGGTTAGGAATAAAATAGCCTACTTGTCCTAAGTCTTCATGACTGTGATTCTTGGGTAGTGGTGAGCATGACCTGGTTTAACCAATAGACTTATTCAATTTCCACATTCTAACATTTCATTATGAGAGGTTCATTTACCAAGAGTGTAGATTCAAGAAGAAAGTTGATTTACACATGGAGTAAACTCCGGCGTTTAGTCTAGAATTAGCCCCAGAGAATCACACTTCCTGTTTGCAATTCATGGTACGTGCACTTCCTGGAAGACCAATTAGATTTATAATCTTCAAGGTAATCAACAGTGTGTGTTTTCATTGGGTTTGAAGTCCTGTTGATGAGGCACAATGAGGCCTGGAGGCTTCAAGGAGATTAGACTGTAATGTCAGACTTTCCACTGTTAATAGAGCTCTGCCATCAAGTGCATGTGCATTACCAGTGGCAAATTCAAATACTTTTGTTCTTCATTTGTTTTCTTTCAAGATATTTTTATTAATGCTTTTAGAGAAAAAATATTAGTAATTCCCAGATTCTGAGAATGAAAGGAGCTTGCAAGTTTGTAGATGGAGACAGTTAAACAATTTTCCCTGCTGTTTTGTCTTGTTTCCTATTGGTGCATCCTGTATATAATGTAATGTGTTATGTTACAGTATTTTGATTGACAGTGGAACATTGTGATTTCATGACTTTACTCAATCACCTCAAACTTAATCTGAAGTGAAAGCAGCATGAATTGGAATATGGGGATCAGAGGCCCCTCTGTTGGCGAGTGTTGTAGATGGAGTCCCTGTGAGTTTACAGTCTGTATATGAGGAGTGATGGTGGAAGCTGAGGGAGGTGTCCCTACACCACCCTCCAGATTGGCCAGGATCCAACCCACCCACAGAGCACCAGGTAGGTCACATTCTGCCAGCACCAGGTGGGCAGGCAAAGGTTATCCTGAGGTTTTCTGGGAAAGCTCCAGGGGCTCTGGGCTAGGCCACAAGCTTTGGGTGGCATGGCAGTTGATACCTAGGAGGTTGATTGGTGACTAGGGAGTTACCCTGAAGAGGGTGAGTGGCACTAGGGCCTGGGGAGCCTCATCCTTGGGGCCAGCAAACAGCCGGCAACTGGAGAGTTGGGGAACACTGGGGAAAAGGTAGGGGGGGAGAGTGTGGTCATCAGTGTGTGTGTATGTGTGTGTGTGTGTGTGTGTGTGTGTGTGTGTGTGTGTGTGTGTGTGTGTGTTTGTGTGTGTACATTTGTGTGTGGGGGGGGGGTCAGTGCATTTGTGTATGTTTGTGAATGTATGCATGTATGTGCCTGTTTGTGTATATGTACAGTTGTGTATGCTCTATGATGTGTGTGTGTTTTGTGTGGTGTTCGCTCAAAGTATGTGTGTGTATGTGTATGTGCATGCACACTAAGTTGGTATGTGTGTGCACATTTGTGTATGGTCTGTGTGTTCTTTGTGTGTGTGTGTTCTGTCTTTGTGTCTGTGTGGGTGTGTGTGTTCTGTCTTCGTGTGTGTTCTGTGTGTATTTGTGTACCTGTGTTGTGTGCATGTGTGTGTGTATGCTAAGTCTGTGCGGCAGATCCCAGTCTCAATACTCTTGCAGCTCCTTTCCATTGGCCATTGGAGCAAGACTTCACTATGTCAAGATTGTGTGGCAGCTGGGATGCAACATCCACCCCACTTTAATAGAATTCATGCACAGATAATTTCTACTCCTCGGAATTGAAATGGAAGGAAGTCATCCTTAATCTCAAGGGACTGTCTAAGAAGAGAAAGGATTATTTGGTACAAACAGATTGCATAATCCTTATATTAACAAACACTGACAAATATTTCATTTTTAAATTAAATCATTCTTTCAGTGATGAGAAGTCATTTAATTATGAATGAAATCCCATGGAAAAATTTTATTTTGGAGTTAGCCGCAGACAATGAAAGCATGAGTGGAAGATTGTTGTAAGGATAAACGGGCTATTGTTATTTGACCCCATAAAGCCCATCATAGTAGTGATAATCAGTATAAACATACACTGAGAAACAAATACCAGTTAATTTTGTTTAATTAAGCAGAAGTAAGCAAATGTTAGAGAACAACATTGGATATATATAAACTGCAACCAGAACTAAGTTTGAACAGTTATAGTCTTGTTCATTTAGACATTCATTTAAAGGAGAATACTAGATGAATAACTACCATGTATATTTTATGTCATTGCCAGCAGTGTGCATATAGTTCAGAAAATGCATTGCGGAATATGAGATCTTTTGAAGGTGCCATTCCCATCGACCTGCTCCACCAGCTGAAGCCCAGCAAATTCAGACAGAAGAGGACCCATGCTCAGTGCCCTGGGTCCCATCCCACAATGCAAGGATGGGGTAATCTAAGTAACGTCTGTTCACCATTAAAGCCTGTGAGTGATATTTCAATGGCACCCAACCAGATCCATCAGCAGGCACCAGCATGACTGAAATCATCTAAGTCTGTGACCCACATAAAGGCCTGAGATCAAAACCTTTTCCAGAAGATGGTTAAGATGATTGATCCCCACTAGAACTGATTACCTTTGCTTGGTAAAGCTTTTGTTTCTTTTAAATTACTTCAACAAAACTCATGCCAGTGCTCAGGACATACTGGTGAAAAATCTCATAGGCACATTCCATTGATATCAGCCAGAAGTTCCAACTCTGGCTCCATCAACCACAAAATAGGGAGGAAGCAATCTGAACCACACAAATCTTTTTGGGATCTTGTCTTGAATTCAAGTGGAATTTCAGGCCATTGAGCAGGGTTTGAATTAATTACTTAATTCCTTCAACGGAAAATGTATTTGTGTGTTACTTGAACGTTATTAACTGTAGTATCCATCAAACCATAAGTAACGTCAATGAAGACAGAATTCCATCCTGTGAAAAAAGTTACACACAAATGTTTTAATGTGTTCATTGTTAATATCCAGATTGGATTTTTACCTTATTTGGCAATTTGGGCTTCACACCATTGCAGTTTGTAAGTCAGGCTCCTTTCACCTGCAATGTGGACAGCTTGTCTTAGTAAAACAGTCATAGTCAGTTCTAAAGTTTTACTGAGGTTACTTTTGTACAATGTACACTATGTATCCTTCATGCAATCCTATCAAGGCATCTGGTTAAGTATAAATATTTTAGTTGCATATTTGAGTTTGGCTCAATTTATCTTTAACACAAGGAGGGAGAATAAGAAAGCTTCTAAATTATTTTCTCAGGAGATATGAAAGCTTTGATTTGCATGTAACGTTGCTTGCAATCAGGGTTGATAACATTATTGAAAAGATCACAGCAGGCTTGTAGGTCATCAGCACTAACTAAAGATTTACATTTTCCTGGTTTGAACTGAACATTCATTACCACAATGCTTTCCAAACACTGGCTCTTAAAATCAGTAGGTGCCTACATGGGAGGAGAGTCCATACCCAGATTCATTCAATTCCCTGGTACAATGAATATCAAAAAAGTTGGTGGGTACATTAGTGTTCTCAGGTGAAATTGCAAGAGCCAATTTCCTTCTGCTTAAAGTAACTGAGGAAGATTGGGTGGATTCCTTTACAAGTATGTACTCCAACCCACTTGGTTCTCCAATAATTCATTGTGTTCAGGCAATCCAATGTTCCAGAAAATCTCTCCTGCTTTCTCTAGTTGAAGGATGATCACATGTTAACCATGTTTCTGCCAGAAAATACTATTGTTGCAATGCTGTTCTTATATAATTGCATTTTTAAAAAAAGAAACTATAGTTTAGAGAACAGAAGGGTTTTTTTTAATAGGAGGCATCTCAGGTAAACAGATCATGTTCCATGGACAATGTCAATGTTCAGCTTGTAACTTCTACAGGTTGTCAAAATCG
Organism: Pristis pectinata; assembly: GCF_009764475.1. NCBI lineage: Eukaryota > Metazoa > Chordata > Chondrichthyes > Rhinopristiformes > Pristidae > Pristis > Pristis pectinata. The sequence continues at coordinate 89,831,571 of NC_067408.1, read as the reverse complement.
CAGTTAAATCTTGTCATCTGACAGATTACGTATTTCCATTGACGATCCCTGAAAATAAGCAAATAATTTGTAAATAGAGTTGGGATGCTGCTTTATCAAAGGAAAAGAACATTTATGTGGAATATCAAACAGAATGAGTAAGTGAGTACATTACCTCAACATCAGTACTAGGCAATTAGTTAGAAAATAATACCTTCACAATGCAGTTTAGTATTTACTAATTTAATTTTCTCTCCCAATCCTGTCAATCCCACATTTAATGCAAGACTACCTTCAAGCAAAGTATAGAATTGGCCTCATTATTTGAAAAAAAAATTGGAAGCAAGAGTATTATGAGAAAGTCCAAATAATACCAACCTCAGGACACCAGTGAAGGTGGTTGAGGCTCCCCTGATGAAATAGCCATATTGTGGCATGACAAAATGTCCTTCTTCTTCATAAAACTCGGGTACATCAGTTGTGAGCCTTAAAATCACACAAGAAGGTAATTCAGTCCATTGTAAAAATTACAAGCAAGTGAATGCTGTCCCGGAAAATCATACAGGTTAAAAGGAAAAGTCTCATTTTACGGCAACTCCTGATCTAATCTGGCAAGATCATTAAGGCAAACCTGTTGTCATTGAAGCCGGGTCTCTGTCTCTTCTGTGGCTTAACAACTAAATTGAGTTTAGGCTAGTTTTAATCTCACCACTAGTAAATGAACATAAATCTCCCCGATATGGTAAAAAATCAAATGAGCCAAGTATATTGCAACATGTGAGAAATCGCTGTACGATTGAGTATGCCGTTCAGGGTCCTTCTCCAACTTCCTCTTGCATCAGGTAGGCCTGTTCAGTGGGACCTCTGCTCATTTATTCCACATTAAAATCAAAACAATTAGCAATTCATTCAAAATTAGGGCTTAAAACCAGATTTTTAAACAGTCATATCTGATGAGCACAGCACACTTTGTGTTTTCATTCGCTTCCCCAAAATGCCCCTCAGTTTGTTTACAATGTTGAGGGACTAATTATTTTTCCAACAGACTGTTTTAAATAAAAACTATATTAAAACAAAGATCAGCTTGTCTGACCTTGCAAACTAGAACACAGACTGTACAATCAGCTGATAAAGGCTATTTACCGCACTAGTGTGTCGATTCTGAGGCTGAAAAACAGGTTAATAACATACATTGTTCTGGTCAGTTTAACCTTTCTAATGATAACAAAGGTTTCTAGCTTTTAAAGTCCAGAAGTAATCAGGGAGCCAGGTATGTTCTAAATGGCAATGGACAAATTGTGAAGTTGTAACCATAGTTTCAGAGAGTTTTGAAACAGGTCCTTGAAAGAGTTGTTTTCATCCTGTCTTATCCAGCTGGTAGATGAAATTTCAAGAATGGTCAGTGAATAAGGTGAAATATGAGTAAAATGTTGAATATGAAAATGAACTTCCTTGGTGGTTAATCAGGGAGGAAAACAAATATTCTAGAATTTTAAATTAGATGATATTTGCCATCCTAAGTGAAGAAGAGAGGGTTATTGCTCTTGGTCTTACTGACAAAAAGAAGAAAAGTTAGCCAGGGCCACGTTTTTCTTTTCTGTTGTGATCATCGTATCTGATGCAATGAGGAGACTTTCCACACATGGTGCCTCTGAGGTATCTTTCTTCTCCCTGAACCACAGCTACCCCTAATAGAGCTAACTGCATCTCATCTATATCCTACAGCTTTGCTCTCACTCCTCTCCTCCCTTACACATCATAGGGAAAGCATCATTTAGGAAGGTCAAGTGACCAGAATTAAGATACTACAATGGATGTGTATGTTTGAAAAAAGTTTAAATACAGATTGTCAACTAACCTGCATTCATAAGGGCATCTTCTGCTGTATCTGCAGCAGAGGAACTGCCAGTCCCGATCCAGAACACTCTCAAAGTATCGGCTTTGTACTCCTGCTACAATACCATTGTTTGTACAAGTGTGGTACCTTAAAATAAACAGCGATCAAATGTATCATTTTCAAAGCATAGCATAAATAGGTGAATAAATGCAGGTTATCTGAACAACAAATTAAAAGCACATTTGTTGCCATCACACACAGTTCCTCCATTGTTCATTAATTTAGACTATAAAGTCCAACTCTCAAATGAAACTATAATTGGGATGTCTCATTTCTGTGTACACTTAATATATTACATGACATCCAAATAAAGGGTTAGTAAAATGTCTGAATGGTTTGTTTTTATAATCCAGTGAAAAAGAACTAACATACCAGTAATTTGATGGCATCATTTGGATCTAAGTTGTAACATTATCTGATGCTGGGCTTGGGGAATGGGTGGCGGTGGGGGGGGGGGGGGGGGGGAAGGGGTGGGCATATTGTTTCAAAGAAGCCGTAGTGAGTTAATGTAGTGCATTTTGTAAATGGCACACATTGCAGCCATTGTGTGTTGGTGGTGGGGGAAGGGAGGTAGAGCATGGTGGGGAGATGCCAATCAAATAGACTGTCTTGTTCTGTATTCTGTTGCTGGTGCCTTGGTTTCCATGCAGAAGATATTTTGTGCCTTTGTTTTTCCCAAGGGATGTTCAGCATGCAGGAGAAATGATTTGTCAGCTGAGTACAGTAGGTGGTAATTAGCAGTCAGCTTTCTCATCATGTTTGACTGATGCTCAGGGACATTGTGGGGTCCAGAGTTAATGTTGAGGACTTTCACAGCAATGTTTCTTGACCTTAGACACTACGCTGCCACTTTTGATGGGTCTGCCTTGCTCATGGGACAGGACATACCCATGGGTTGTAATGGAGGAATATTGACTGCAAAGTAAGATTCTGTGAGTAGGGTGATGAGATCTTGCTTACCTGATCTCTGGTACAGGTCCTTAAGTGGAGGACCCCATAGAGTCGACTGGGCTTGAGGTGCCTTGATCATGTTCAGTGCCTTTTTCAATGTTGGGTGTTGTTATTGTTTTTTGTAAGTACTTGATACACCCAAGTCTCTTTCCAGACTATTTTAAAGAGCAATTAAGAGTCAATTGCGATACTGTGGTCTGGTCACATATAGGCCAGAATAATTTAGCATTTTGTGAATCAGAAATCCTTTCAAATGACATTAATGCAGGCATTTCATTTCCAGAGTTACCAATTAGTTGTATTTAAATTCTTCACCTGCTGTTATGGGATTTAAGCTCATCTCCAAATCATTGATGCTGGCCTCTGGATTACTTGGTCACCATCCTATTGGATTCCAGTACAACATTTGGGAGATTTTAATTATAAGTAGATAAGCTGACACTTTACTGTACAAAATCTCAAAGGCTCTTTTTCAGATACAAAAGCGATCATGTACTGTCAGTTGAAGAAAATTTATTGCATGAAATTGGACCTATTTACGTCCATATTTTATGCACGATTAGCAGATGTAAGGCCACGTTACACGTTAGATTGTGATAATGATTGTTTCCAAGTTAATTGGCAACCATTGGGAATTTCACCCTGACACTTCTGGGTGCAATTTACTCTGGTGTATCTGACGTCAAACAATAAATAATGATAAATGATGCCTGAAACTGCTAAGTGTTAGAAGACCATCTAATGACGTTACCTGGTGCACAGCCGTACTTGCACATTTATGGATAGAAACTGGCTGTTAAAAGGTCCAACTACAACTCGCACTTATCACTCACAGTAAAACTGTGATTAAACCCCACCACACGTTGGCAAAGTGACGCAAATTAACTTGACGTTATGCCCACGGCCTCGATCAGACACATTTTTACATGCTTCTCTTTCATCCAAAAGAAATGCTAACAGTGATCACAGCATCTCTAATATGAACCTCATACAAGAAGTTATAATCACTGCACCCTTGATGAGCTCATGCATAGGAGTAGTTTGGAGCCACACATGGGAAGGTGTCAATTGGTTCACATCATCTGGTTGGGGGAGAGACCTCAAGACAAAGCCCCCTATCCCTCACTTCTATGGCAGCCTTTTATACCACCGGGTGGTTACTGTCATGGAGTGTGTTTTTTAAGAACTCTTCCATTTCCTACAATTGCTTTTGGGAATCATGCAAGTTTTACCACATGGATTCAGAGTGAAAAACATCCTAATGATTTCTCTCAGCTGGGTTTTTCCCCAGGTCACCTTATTGAGTGCTAGTGCACAGAGAAAGGAGAGTCCATTTTCTACATAAAAATTTTCTAAAGTCCTAGCTTAATGAAGTTGGAGGCAGACTTGGACATGGGATATGGAGAAGCTTATAATAATGTATGTTTTTGAAAATAACTGCATTGTGAATAAATCAGTACATATTTATTATTGAATTACTTTTTTAAAAATTGTGAAATCTTGGTGCATCATATTTGAAAGATGGAGCCTATGGGTGTTGAAAGGACAAACAATAAGTGAAGGTAAGTCAAGTAAAGCCAAAAGTAGGTTTTAAAAGGTCAAGACAGTGATTAAATTATGTAATGCAATTAGCGAACAGCCTGGATTTTTAAAAGTCAGGCCAAGCTTGCCGAATTAAATTACATTTTTTAAGAAAACTATGTAGTTTATAAAAAGGAAATGCATTGGATACTTAGTGATATATGGATTTTTAGAAACATCTGGGAAGATGCAACATGCAAACTTACAAAGTAGGAGCAGGAGGAGGCTACTCAGGCCCTCGAGCTTGCTCCAACATTTCATATGCTCACGGCTGTTCCAATTGTAATCTCAACTCCAGGTTCCTGCTTACCTTTCACGCCTTGCTTGTCAAGTACCTCACTCCCTCTGATTTAATAATATTCAAAGACTACTTCCATCACTGTCTAAAAAAATCACCTCATCTCTGTCTTAAATGGGTGACCCTTTGTTTTTATAAGTGACCCCTATTTCTAGATTCTCCCACAAGAGGAAACACGTTCTCAACATTCACCCTATCCAGACCTCTCAGGATCTTAAATGTTTCAATCAAGTCCCCTTTCACTTCACTAGACTCTAGTGGACACAAGCCTTGCCTGTCTTTCCTTTTCTCATAAGACTATCTACTCAATCCAGTTAACTTTCACTGAGCTGCATATGAGAGTTGTTGAGAAAAAGAAACAAGGTACAAATGGGATCAGAGAAAGGCTTTTAGTAACATATAACATACCTTAGATACGACACTGAGCAGTGACATACTAAATGTTCTATCCCAAAATGGCCACTTGTTCCAGCTGGCATTTCCTATGCTGTAAGACTCCTGGAAACTGCACATGGTTTAATGCTGGTGAGGTTACAATTTAGCATTTTCCACTGACATCTGCCAAACTTGCACCACTACTCCAGCCAGCCAGCAGCTGTTACCTCTCCTGGAATGACTGTGTGAATTTTCTTGTTGCAAAAACAGTAAGGGAGACAGCATTTGAGATATCTTGTTGCAGGAGCATCCTGAAGCGACAATAAATATGTTTATATTGCAGAAGTGTTTCCACTGGCTGCAGATATTAGAGGTCATTGATCTGGGCAATTTGTAATGATGCTGTATGTACTTTCCTCTACTCCTCTGGACATCAAGTTTGAAGATCCCCAGCAATTTGCACTGTCTTGGAATTCTCCTTAACCTTACTTGCCAAGGATATTTCGTGGCCCCATTTTGCCCTCCTAGTTTTTTTCTTAAGTTCTTTCCTACACCCTCTATATTCCTCAAGAGACTCTCTCAATTCCAGTTGCCTATACCTGTCATATGCTTCCACTTTCTTCCTGATCAAGCCTTCAATATCCTTCATCATCCAAGGTTCCCTAATCTTGCTGTCTTTGCCTTTCACCCTTATACTGGCCATGAACTCTTGCTAAGTCTCTTCTAAAAGACTCCCACGTCAGATGTCATTTTACCCACAAGCATCTGCTCTGAATTTACTTTTGCCATGTCCTCTTTTAACATAGAACACTACAGCACAGTACAGGCCCTTCAGCCCATGATATTGTGCCGACATTTTATCCTGCTCTAATATCTATCTAACCCCTCCCAAATGTTAACCCTCCCCTCCCATTTCTCTATCATTTGTGTGTCTATCTAAGAGTCTCTTAAATGTCCCTAATGTATCTGCCCCCACCACCTCTGCTGGCAGTGCATTCCATGCACCCACCACTCACTGTGTAAAAAACCTAGCTCTGACATCCCCCTTATACCTTCCTCCAATCACCTTAAAACTACGCCCCTTCATGTTAGCCATTTTTGCCCTGGGAAAATGTCTCTGACTGTCCACTCAATCTATGCCTCTTATGCTATTGAAACCAGCTTTTCCCTAACTTAGGACTTTAACTTGGGGACCAACCTTACCCCTTTCCATAACTACCTTGAAACTTAAAGAATCGTGGTCAATCTTCCCAAAGTGCTCCCCCACCAACACTTCCATCACCTGCCCAGTTTTATTTGTGGCAGTGTTGAGGGCTGTGGGGAGGTGGGGTAGAGTGGGAGCCTAGGACCATGACTGGGGCAGTGGATAAGAATCTGGGGAGGGAGGGAGGGAGGCCGAGATCTTGGGATCAGGGTGTGGGAGAGGTGTGGTGTGGTTGGGTTAAGAATGAGGTCATTTCAGATGATTGTAGCTTGAGGGCATCAAGCAAGTTAGAGAGTTGGGGTGATGTTGGGGGTCAGTACAGATAGGGTGGAGTGGTACGGTTACAATTAGTATACTTTATTCATATAATATACAGTTAAACAATCAGGAGATGTTTTTATTTTCATTCACTGTACCAGGTAATTCAGTGCACTTACGAAATGTCAATGTCACTAATGTTTCATTAGATCAGTGAAGAGTTTGAGAGGCTGTTACACAGGGTCTGGACCCTCAGAGCCCAGTAGGGGCAGGACCCTAGATGATGCTCTTTCCCCACTCAGCCTTTGCAGCAGCTGCATCAGAACTAGTGTACTCCTGCACCTTGGAATTTTCCGGTCGGCAGGATTCAGCTGCAGACTCCTCTTCGCAATGGAAGGCTTCAGTGTTTTGGGCAGACCATGGGTCGTCTTTTACTGACTAGATCTTTCAGCAGGATATCGATGATTGAATCAGTCTGTGACCCTGCGAACAGTCTGTGGAGCACAGGGTCCTGTGTTATGTGGCTGCTCGGGATGCACCTTGACAAAGATGGTGACGTCACTTTCTCGACCTCACCAACACGAGGCCGCAAGGAAGTGGACGACCATCTCATCCACACAGCAGCCACCACGAGGGCAACATGTGATGAGGCTGAGACTGGCGGTGCGTGGTAGGATCTGAGAGGAAGGCTCCTTCTTACCACCAGCCTAGCAAGTTCTTGGTGCTGGTTTGGTATTCTGGTTAAAGATGTTCTTCTGCAGAAACTTTTCTATGGTCAACTGAGTGGAACATTCTTTGGCAACAAGCCCAGGCCCATCCTTCACAACACCAGGGACAGGTGATCCTCCAAAGTGACATGACTCTCAGACCCTTATTGTGCCTGATGGAATCTCCAGGTAGAGAGGCGGGAGAAGTTGAAGGAGGCAGGCAGGTTGCTGAATTAAAGGGGACTGAGCACTTCAGGTTCTGAGCAACAGGCTGGAAGAGAGCCCCTGGTTAATTCAGGCTGGTGTAGAGAAAGCAGCTCTGATGAGACCTTGTTCTGTCTGTGTATCAGAATGACATACTCTAATTTCTCAGCATCCATCTGAGGTGTTGAAGGGTGATTGATGACACTAGGTGATGCAGAAAAGATGCAAAAACAGGATGGGTGACTGGAAGAGCCCAGTTAAAACATCAGAGTGAAGCAAAAATGGATTGGTGCTGCAGTGTGCAAAAAATGTGGTGATGTAACAGGTAAAGAAGCAAAAAGGATCATCTAAAGGAGGTGTAAGCAGGAGGAGTAGAATAATTACCAGCTGCTGGAAATTTGAAATAAAACAGATACTGCTGGAGATATTCAGGCAGCATCTTTGGAGAGAAAGAAACAGAGTAAACAGTTCAGGTTGATGACTTTTCTTCAGAATTGGAAAAAATCTTACAGATGTTGGAAACCTGAATTAAAATCAGAAATCATTGAACAAAATGGACAGTGCCAGGATACTATAAGGTGCCTGGTTGGGGATGAAGTGCTGTTTCTTGAGCTTGTGGGAAGCTGAGGCAGAGAGGTAAGAGTGAGAGAGACAGCTAGCTGGAAGCTAAGGATTGACACTTGTGGATTAAATGGATGTGTTCAGCAAAGTAATCATCCAATCTGTATTTGGACTTCCCACTGAGAAGTGACCACAACGTGAGCAACAAATATAATATACTGAACTGAAAATAGAAGAAAATACTGCTTCACCCAGGAAGATCATCTGTGGCCCTGGATGACAGGTGGGGAGGAAATTAAAGGGAATCTGCATCTCCAGTCCTAAAATTCTGATGAAAGATCATTGACCTGAAACATTAACCATTTCCCTCCCCACAAATTCTCTCTGTCTTGTTAATTTCTTGCAGTGTTTGTTGGTTTTATTTCAGATTTCAGGTAACCACAGGAATTTTCTTTTATATTTATATTTATGGTTGTCAAACCTTGTTCAATGTCAAACAAGTTCATTTTCTCACATCCATCTGGCAAAAAAATGCTTAAAGAAGTAAGGCTGTAAAACATGTCTTTAACAGTTTTTTTTTTGCCCCTCAGACTTTCATTTAACTCCTATTTAATTTTCTCTCTCTCTTTCGTTCATTTACAGAGAATTTTTTCATTGCTTTTGTTGTTTTGGAGCAGTGGAAAGAGTGGGATTCTAATTATAGGAATGTCTACAGGGAGGTGCAATGATCTTGGAAGCGGCATGATCAAGAACCCTGGGGATGAAAGGGAGATTGGAAATGATGGGGTATTAAATGAGAACAGAAGAATGCGGGGTTATTTTTTGGAGAAGGTTGTGGGGGTATCAATTTTAAAAAGATGGAAGACAGCCCCTAAGACATTGGAAGCATTTAGGAATTTTCAACATCACAAAGGCTGGGAAGGGAAGGTAGGTGCTTAGAGCCTTAATGAGAATAGGAACAGGAGTTGGGACTCATGAATAAGATGAAGATGGGTGGGGGATTTGAAGAAGCAAGTGAGACTTTATAGGAAGGATTAGAGGCTCCAGAATAGATTGACGAGAATGGTTCCTGGAACGAGGGATAACCGTTAAAGGATAGATGGGAGAGGCTGGGACTGTTTTCTTTGAAGAGAGAAGGCTGAGGGGAGATTTGATAGGATTGTATAAAATGATGAAGGGTCTGGTCTAAGTGGATTGTGGGAGGCTGTTTCCGTTGGTGAGGTCGAGGACTAGAGGTCAGAATTATAAATTAAAGGGGGAGGTGAATTAAGAGTGACAGGAGAAATAACCTTGTTCTGTAGCATGTGGTTGGAATCTGGGTGCACTGCCTGCAGGTGTGATGGAGGCCGGTTCTGCTGTGGTCTACAAGGGGGAATTGGATAAATATATGGTAGGGAAAATCTGCAAGGTTTTGGAGAAGGGGCCTGTAGGTGGGACTACTGAGTTGCCCTGGGAGACAGTTGGTATAGACATGATGGGCTGTAATGGAACAGAGGGACCTAGGAGTGCAAATACATAGTTCATTGAAAGCAGCATCACAGCTAGACAGGGTGGTGAAAAAGGTGTGTAGCACACTGGCCTTCAAGTCGGTGGTGAGGCTGCACTTGGAGTGCTGTGTACAGTTTTGGTCGCCCTGTTATCGGAAAAATGTGATTAAACTGGAAAGAGTGCAGGAAAGATTTATGAGGATGTTGCCAGGACTAGAGGGCCTGAGTTACAGGGAGAGCTTGGCCAGGCTAAGTCCTTATTCCTTGGAACGTAGGAGAATGAGGGTCGACCTTATAGAAATATTTAAAATTATGAGAGGCATAGATAAGGTGGACGGTAACAGTCTTTTCCCCAGGGTAGGGGAGTCAAAAAATAGGGGGTATAGGTTTAGGGTGAGAGGGGAAAGATTTAAAAGGGACCTGAGGGGCAACTTTTTCATGCAGAGGGTGGTCAGTATATGCAATGAGCTGCCAGAGGAAGTGGTTGAGGCAGGTACAATAGTATATTTAAGAAGCACTTGGATAGGTACATGGAGTGGTGGGGCTTAGAGGGATATGGGCCGAACACAGGAAATTAGCACTAGCTGGCTGGGCACCGTGGTCGGCATGGACTGTTTGGGCCAAAGGGCCTGTATCTGCGCTGAGTTGCTCCAACTGACTCCTTCTGTGCTGTAACCATTCTACGACGGGGGTCAGACTGGAATGGAAGGGAACTGGGGTGATTTAACAACAGAGAAAGCAAAAGTAAATAATCTCAGTGTGGGTGACAAAAAATCCTTGAACTCTTTGCACACATCAGGACAGATTGCACTCAGTGGTTCCATAAAGAGGTGCCAGGAGCTACAGTGTATGCATCAATGTGCTCCGGATTGGCATGTCCACGCACTGCACTGCTGAAGCATGCGATGTATTGGAGGTCAATGGGGGCCCATGTCCTTCCCTGGATTCACCAGGTCATTTATTAAGCCAGGTTACCACCTGCAGCCTGTACAACCTGTGGGACAGCCACAAAACAGGGTCCTTGAATTTGTGGAGCTGAAGAAGATTGGTGTGTCCTTAAGCCCAGTGTGGGGCCTGAAGGTATGCAGCCCATCAAGACAAGCACGAGCTGGCCCATTGTAAGAGGATGGAGAGGGATGGAGAGAGGTATTAAAGAAACAATTGTCAGCTGTGAAAGTTGGTGGTTACCTTTGTAGTCCAAGGTAGTCCTGGAGCAGTAAGCAGTTGTGGAGAGGAGAGGACTACTCATTCATAAGAAATAGGAGCAAGGGTAGGTCATTCAATCCCTCCAGCCTATTCCACCATTCAATAAGATCACGGCTGATCTAATCATTGGCCTTAACTCCACTTTATTACTGAAGTAACATAATCCTGGATTCCCCTTACGTCCAAAAATCTAACTTAGCCTCGTGGATATATTCAATGACTCCACCTCCTCAGCCCTCTACAGCTGAGAATTCCAAAGATTTACAACCATTTGGGAGAAGAAATTCGTCCTCATATCTGTTTTCATAAAAGATTTCTTTGCATTCTGTTTTGTGATTAATGCATGAGCATTTGCTACAGCAGCACAAAAGCCTTCACAGTTTCACAAAGTGTTGTACATTTCTCTCTGATCTTTTGTAACTCTGGCAGCTTCTGCAAATCAATTTCTCTCTCTCTGGAATTCTGTTCTCTTTCTCCCTTTCTATATCTGCTCCATTGGAATGCTTTTTTTTAACTGGTCTTTCTCATTTCCTCTGCCTAGCTTTCCTCATTGGTTCTTTTATCTATTCTAGAAATCGCTTTCCACCCACGCAGCTAGGGAGAATCATACAGTAAGATTGAAGGTCCAAATGAGCAAAAAAAAATCTGTTCACTGAATCTCAAAACCATCTCTGTACTTCCAAGTTACATCTCGCTTCACCCTCCTCACCAAAAGAAAGTGATCACAGTTGAAGATATTTACAGAAACGTATTGAGCTTCTCTCATGAGCCACTTGCGTATAATACTCGAGAGCGCCAGCATTTATAGAACTTCATTGCAGAATATGACACTGATTTTGAATACAAACAACTTTGGAGGAAGATTGGAGAAAATGAAGGAAAATTGGAGGAAATGAAGGAAAAGTGCATGTGTGTTCTTCATGTACTTTTCATTTGACTGGAGTTAATCTTTAAACATTTAAAAGTGTCCATTAAAGCTGTAATTTCTTATCAAACAAAAATTAAAATTCCTTAAAGGCTTAGGTCAGAAGGACAAGTGTACTTCATCTTTCCAGTATTGGCTGAATCCCACACCATACACATTTCACTTCCTTTACCTTGCATTACACAGAAGAAGAGAAAATCTAATTGTACTTGTGTGACTAGAACATACGACTCTTGCAGAAACATATGATTCACATGGCTGTTTGATATTTTCAAGCATACTTAAACCCAGGAAATTAGTGCTGACAAGTCACCTGCTTACAATTTGAAGTTCACTGCTTTCATTCAGTGGTATAACTGACCAGCATTCCTAATTACACACAACAGTCTGGAAACAACCAGATTCATTAATAAATATATTAAATTTATCTGTAAAAAAAAATGCAGAGGTAATATAAAAGAAGCAAAATAATGATGATATGCCTGGTGACCTACCATTCCGAACCAGCTAGCAGAATATCATCCCACCAACATTCTGTCGGCTGTCCCATATCCTCGGGTGTGGGCTGGCATTCGAAACTCCAAAGTCTGTCAGAGCCTTCACTTTTATCATAGTAACTCTGTATTACTACCAAAGCTTCCCCGTCAGGGCACTGGAAGTTGAAACCTTGCCGATATTGATTGATCCAATGCACATCAGATGGTGGATAATTCTGACCATAAACCACAATGAACAGGACCATAAGAAAGTAGGCACATTTGAGATGCATTTCTGATGCCTGGATGCACTGTCTGAGACTTTCTGCGTCCACTATTTTATATGGGATGTAACATTTGGCAAACAGATGTTTCCAAGCCTGAATCCAAAAACTTTTATGATCTGACATGAAAATATGCACATGCTTTAAATCTAATTCTTTTTAAGGTGGACCGTGCATTTAATTTTCTGTTACGAAAACAATCATGTGCTTAAATAGAATTGTATTAGAGGAAAATCCAGAGATCTAGCACTCCCACCATTAATCTCAGATTAGTATCCAAGAGTGACATTGCACAGGAATCACCAGTGTTGTCCTCCAATCATGAACAGAACCATTTGAATGTTTAGAAGGTCTAAATGTCCTGTGATATTAAAAAAAGGAAAATATGAAATTCCTTTGCCAATCTTATAATGGAGGCACCAGTCCGTTATGGATAATATCACTTCTTCTGAGTACTGCAGGCCATTTCACTACTTATTCTGTGCTTCTTTATTCCAAACACTCAGCTATTGCAAAATTGAATCCGTTCCCATTTCAATCAAAACAGTTTTGTTGAAAAAGGTCATCAAACTGAATGATTAAATTCTGTTCTCTGCAGATATTAATGACTTGTTGAGTACATCCAGCACTTCCGAGTTTTATTTCAGATTTCCAGCACCTGCAGTATTTTATTTTTATTTTCATTTTTCCTTTGAGATATGGTATAAACAGGCATAGACTATCCATCTATAGTTTAAGCTTGAATACTGAATTAGATGCAGGCCTACAGTGTTATCATGATTATCTTTTGCTAATCACAGTCCTGTAATTCCTGATTATCCAAAGTGGTGGTTTATCTGTGTAGTGAGGTAAGACTCACTCTTGCTGAAATCCCAGGCGGCTAGTCACAGTAATGTGTTATGCAATAGGATGATATGATTTTGCATTTTTTGCCTTCCTGTTGCTGACTTTCTCCATAAATCATAGTGGAAGGAGGACATCATTGGCCAGGGGAATGGTGTTATAGTGATTTGTACAAGTCAAGGTGTTAAAAATAACTTAGAACAGGCAATAAAGTGGATAAAAGTATTAAGGAAATTCAATAATTCTTTATTTGTGTGGAGTTCTGCATAGGTACGTTCCAATGAGACAGGGAAGTTATGATAGGGTACAGGAACCATGGTGCACAAAGGCTGTAATAAATCTAGTCAAGAAGAAAAGAAAAGCTTACAAAAGGTTCAGAGAGCTAGCTAATGTTAGAGATCTGGAAGATTATAGGGCTAACAGGAAGGAGCTTAAGAAGGAAATTAGGAGAGCCAGAAGGGGCCATGAGAAGGCCTTGGCGGGCAGGATTAAGGAAAACCCCAAGGCATTCTACAAGTATGTGAAGATCAAGAGGATAAGACGTGAAAGAATAGGACCCATCAAGTGTAACAGTGGGAAAGTGTGTACGGATTCGGAGGAAATAGCAGAGGTACTTAATGAATACTTTACTTCAGTATTCACTATGGAATAGGATCTTGGGGATTGTAGTGATGGCTTGCAGCAGACTGAAAAGCTTGAGCATGTAGATATTAAGAAAGAGGATGTGCTGGAGCTTTTGGAAAGCATCAAGTCGCCGGGACTAGATGAGATGTACCCCAGGCTACTGTGGGAGGCGAGGGAGGAGATTGCTGAGCCTCTAGCGATGATCTTTGCATCATCAATGGGGACGGGAGAGGTTCCGGAGGATTGGAGGGTTGCAGATGTTGTTCCTTTATTCAAGAAATGGAGTAGAGATAGCCCAGGAAATTATAGACCTGTGAGTCTTACGTCAGTGGTTGGTAAGTTGGTGGAGAAGATCCTGAGAGGCAGGATTTATGAACATTTGGAGAGGTATAGTATGATTAGGAATAGTCAGCATGGCTTTGTCAAGGGCATGTCTTGCCTTACGAGCCTAATTGAATTTTTTGAGGATGTGACTAGACACATTGATGAAGGAAGAGCAGTAGATGTAGTGTATATGGATTTCAGCAAGGCATTTGATAAGGTAACCCATGCAAGGCTTATGGAGAAAGTAAGGAGGCATGGGATCCAAGGGGACATTGCAATGTGGATCCAGAACTGGCTTGTCCACAGAAGACAAAGACTGGTTGTTGACGGGTCATATTCTGCATGGAGGTCGGTGACCAGTGGTGTGCCTCAGGGATCTATTCTGGGACCCTTACTCTTCATGATTTTTATAAATGACCTGGATGAGGAAGTTGAGGGATGGGTTAGTAAGTTTGCTGATGGCACAAAGGTTGGAGGTGTTGTGGATAGTGTGGAGGGATGTCAGAGGTTACAGCAGGACATAGATAGGATGCAAAAATGGACTGAGAAGTGGCAGATGGAGTTCAACCCAGATAAGTGTGAAGTGGTTCATTTTGGTAGGTCAAATATGATGGCAGAATAACCTGACAGAGGTGTATAAGATGATGAGAGGCATTGATCGGGTAGATAGTCAGAGGCTTTTCCCCAGGGCTGAAATTGTTGCCACAAGAGGACACAGGTTAAAGGTGCTGGGGAGTAGGTACAGAGGAGATGTCAGGGGTAAGTTTTTTCCTCAGAGAGTGGTGAGTGTGTGGAATGGGCTGCCGGCAACGGTGGTGGAGGCAGATATGATAGGGTCTTTTAAGAGACTTTTGGATAGGTACATGGAGCTTAGAAAAATAGAGGACTATGGATAAGCCTAGTAATTTCTAAGGTAGGGACATGTTCGGCACAGCTTTGTGGGCCGAAGGGCCTGAATTGTGCTGTAGGTTTTCTGTGTTTCTAATAACTAGCATTATTTACAAGCATTATTGATGGTCTCACCTGCTTTGTTGCCTATCTGGTTCCAGGATGAGGGTCATTTGGATGCAAGCTGAAATATCATGCAAAGAGGAACCATGAGTTCCTACCTGCACAGAGGTAAGACACTTGCAGGGCTGTGAGGAAAGGGCAGGGTAGTAGGACCAGCTGAACTGCTCTTGCATAGACCTGGCAGGAACTTTATGGATCAAATGGCATCCTTTCGTGCTCAGCCTTTCTGTGGATCTGTGAATTAGTGAATGAGTGTTATAATATGTGCATTATTACCTGAGCCACATGCAGTTTAAGATAAGATATCGAAGATATTTATTTATTAGTCACATGGACATCGAAACACACAGTGAAATGCTTCTTTATGCGTTACTGAGAATGTGCTGGGGGCAGCCTGCAAGTGTCGTCACTCTTCCGGTGCCAACATAGCATGCCCATAGCTCCTAACTTGTACGAATTTTTGGAATGTGGAGGGAAACTGGAGCACCCGGAGGAAACCCACGCAGACACACAGAGAGAACGTACAAACTCCTTACAGACAGTGGCGGGTATCGAACCCGGGTCACTGGCGCTGTAATAGCATTACGCTAACCACTACACTACTGTGCCACCCACAAGCTTACATTAGGATAGGCAGATTAGGGAGGTATACAAATGGCCAAAGAAGTGTATGGGTGTATGCCTATTAGCTGCTGAGGAAAACCACTACCCTAATGTTGGTTTATTACTATTACTTTAAGGGAGCGTGTCACATGATTATCTTTTGTAACTTTGCTCATATTATGCTTACAGCTCAGTTGAAGTCTTGACTGTCACAATAACAAGTATGTTCACTGGATGCTCCATGTCTAAATGAATGAATGTCAAGGTGCTACTCAGCCCCAGACCAGTTGAGAACAATCCACAATTCACAACAAAAGGGAGTGAAAGTTGTGTTTCAATTCAGGGGCCAAGAAAGTACAGCACTGTTAAAACAGGCTGAACTTTAATAGGGCTGAGACCAGGGATCTAGTGGAGAGGAGAAGTGTTTAAACACATGGATAGGCTAACATAGCATCCAGCAATGATAGATACCCAAAACTGTTCCTCCAGTCAGTGAAATCAAGGGCAATCTGTAACCTATCTCCGTACAACCAGCATTCCCCACATTCCTCACTGCCAATAATAACCAAAATATCAATTTCCCATTTGCCATTGACCTGGTGACTAATTTTCAGAAGACAGTTCCAAATTTCTACCAATTTTATGGAAATGTTTCCTAACTTTGCTCTTAGATAGTCTGGTTCTGACTTTTGGACTATGCTTTTCAAGTTCTAGACTCACTAACAAGTACAAGTTGTTTTCTCCCTCAATCTACAAAATCAATTCCCTGTAATATCTTGAATATTTCTATCAAACTGCACCTTTATCTTCTAAATTCCTGTGAATATAACCCTAGATTCTATAGTCGCTTCTCATAATTTAACTTTAGGAATCTAACCTGTTCTCCTTCCATGATAAATATTTTCTTCCTAAGGTGTGGTGCCCAGAGTGTTGTATATCCATAGCATAGTTTCTATTCTCTTACACTCTAGTTCATCAGATACAAGGCTCAGGATTTCATTAACTCTTTTGATTATTTTCAACATCTTTACATGATATTTTAACCATCTGGGTACTTGCATCCCCCAAATCTTTTTAGATCTCAATGGTGTATGGCTTTTCACTGTTTAGTACATACTCTTTTCTTTCCTTTTCAGCTCTTATTTGCCCACTATGAAATTCACTTGACGTAGTTCAGTCCATCTGTTTAATCCATTAATACCAGATAAATTAATGCTTAAATCTACAACTACACTGCTGCTCCCCTTGTGTCACTGGCAACCTTGGATATATACCTTTATATATCTTTGTTGTAAGTCGTTTTTCCTGCTTCCTGTTTAATTATTTTAGATTCTTTAGTTCCTCCTTTCCCTTTGGTAGACTAATGTAGAACTTTTGACTATTATACTGTTCTCTTTGTTTTCATTTGTAGTAGAGCAACTCTTTCTTCCCCCCCTTCCTCCTCCCCTCTTTCACCCCCCCTCCCTACCACCCACTCCCCCCCCCCTCCGGCAAAGCAAGATTGCCACAATTGCTACAACATTGGCACGTAAATTCATGACAATGAAACAACCTGAGATTCAACCAGGAAAGGAAGCCTTCACTGAAGAAAGAAGACTCTGTGCTCTTAAAGGGACACAGCTACCTGAAGTAGTAAAATCTATTACAGAAGTAGGATTACAGATTACAGAAGTTTTTTTCTCCAATGTACTAACTGAGAGCAACTTTGGGATTTCTGTGCATGTGTGAAAAACTGCCGCATGTGGTCAGCAATTTGCCACTGGACAATGGGCTGTGCTTTAGTGCTGGCATCCTCATGGAATTTAACACTGAGAGGGAAATTGAGCTAAATGCCTTGTGCTCACATTTTGCCTTCCCTAGAGAATTCTGTTCCTGGACTGGGGAGGCACAAAGGGCCTTCTTTCCTTGGTAGGGGAGGGAACAGCTGGGAAAACCTCAGGTAAAGATTTGGAAATTAAAAAAACTTTTAGATAGATTATTAGTTTAATGTTGCTCTTAAATATTTCCAAGAAAATTCTGAATGGCTTTTTAATGCAAGTTTTTGAAAATGTTTAATGATATATAAAAGATTAACTTAGATATGTTTAAAATTGTCTGAGCTTTTTAAATTTTTTAAGTCTCTTAGCTTACTTAAGTAACTTTTCTTTTTGTAAGTTTTTAAGTTTTTGATTGTTTTTAAATTTCTCAGAAACACTAAGAACCAGAGTGTACTTTAAAGATTTGTGTGATTGACAGGTCTGCTGAGACTGTGGTTAGAGGTGGCTCACTGTCAGGTTACCTGCTTGTTTCACAGTAATGCTTCTTATAACACAGAAGACCACTTTGCTGCAAAGGGCTTCATCACAAAGGTTCCTCCCAATAGTCTCCTGCTGTAATATTCCTTCATGTATGAGGCTTAAGGTGTTGTACATGATAGGATCAACCTTGTACCATTAACATGCATAATGAAGGAGTTGGCAGAGGAACTTGTGTAGCTCATGGATAGCAGAATGTGAGTTGCAGAGCTGAGATCCTGCTGGGAGAATTACCAGAGGGAGGATTTTTTAAAACAACTAAGATCAATCGTGAATCTAAATTTGCACAATCGTATTTGACATATTTTTGGGTGCTGCTAGCTCAAAATTCACATGCATATGTTTGCCTTGTGATATGGTGCACTTATGACATGTTTTTGACTTGTCAGTCCTGTTTCTATCCTACTGAAATTGTGACTTCCAATACACCCTGACCAAATC
Source organism: Pristis pectinata (assembly GCF_009764475.1). Taxonomy (NCBI): domain Eukaryota; kingdom Metazoa; phylum Chordata; class Chondrichthyes; order Rhinopristiformes; family Pristidae; genus Pristis; species Pristis pectinata. The sequence continues at coordinate 89,813,038 of NC_067408.1, read as the reverse complement.
TTCAAGCTTCCGAATGCCACCGCTCCACCATTAGTGCAAGGAAGCTCTGGCCATCCTTTCCAGTGACTCCCTCCAGGATCATCTCTGCCCTCCATCTAATGATCTGCAACTCATAACTACCTGAGTCCCTCTGCCAACTCCTACGTAATGCATTTTAACTGTGCAAGGTTGATCCTATTGTGTACAACACCTTAAGCCCCAAACAAGATAGAATATTACAGCAGGGGATTCATATGCAAACTCTAGTGCCCACCCCTCCACCTGTCAGTATTGGTTTAACATGCCTTTTGGAGGATTTTGAAGAACAATCTTGAACTCTAACTTCAGTCATGTGCCTTGTTGGACTCCTTATTGAATGCATCTGAAAATCTAACCACACATTTACTGCACATCTTTTACTCCTAAAATAGTTTACTTTAAATAAGACATTAAATTTATCAAAAGTGACTTTATGAAAACCAGTCTGGTCATTTTCAAAACATATCACTCACAAATTTGATCGTGTTTTTCCCGTTCTCATTGAGTTTTCATGCCATCAGGTGGTTATGTGTTATTAATGTTTGACCTTGCCCACTCTGAATGCAAGTCCTCGTGAATAAACTGTTTTCTTCTACATGAGATTTGTCCAAAAATATACAAGTGGGTGAAAAAGGGTCCAGCAAATTTTGAACTACCTACAGCACTGGGGCTGCTCTAATCAAAGTCATTAATGATATCGCTTATGAAGACAACCTGGGTGAGTTATTCTTTATTTTTGTCCCTGATTCTTCTACAATTTTTGACATGACTGATAATTTCACCTTGGTTCATTCTCTTGCCTCCATGACTGTCTTCTGGGTTTCAGCTCTCACTGGAATCCCCTCATTCATGTCCAGTAGAGCCAATATATGCACACCTTGCTTACGTCTTCCTCAAAAGATGCAAGCCGTTTTTTTTCTCAGTCTGGTAGAACTGTTTTTATTCCATAGTGGAGAAAAACAATCAAGAAGGTATACTGTTTTACCCAGTGAATCTTCATTACTTATTTATGATGGACTCCAGTACCTCTGGAGATGAAGGAGGAAAATGCAATTGTGTTGCAGTGCCTGAAAAGGTCAAGAGATTCATTTTCTTCAACGTTGCATTTTCTTGAACATCCCCAAATTTAATTACTTTACAGTTGACACTCATAACCTCACATGCTAAATTCCTATGCTCTGTAATTCCCTCCTAAAACTTCCATATCACACTACTCCTTCCTTTAAGATGCTCAAAACACTAAGCTTCTGGTCTTTGCCTTTAAATGTCCTTACGATGATTGATTTGGATTTGATTTTTGCCTAATAGCTTCCTTAAGATGATTTTGTTGTGATAAAGGCACCATGTAACTAGAAACTGATGGTGATGGAGATGAAGGGTTCATCAGTTAACTGTGAATCTCTTTCTTCTCCTAGAGAAATAATTAGCTGGATTTACAAGAGTGGTTAACAATAGTAAACTTAAATAGTGATACAGTTGTCAGATTTGATATTAATAAAATATCATCATTCAGAACCACATCATTCTCTGGAATTATGTATAATTCAGTAAACTGATTTACCAATTTACCAATTTACTATGCCTGAGTGCAGCAAGCAATAACTCCAAATGACAGCCATGGGCGTTGTGAAAGACAGCATAATAGTAACAAGGTACTGAGATACTTCCTTGGTATTTAGTAGTACTTTCTGCCCCTTGTGGCCCATTTCCTCTGTGAGGAAGGATGGATAACATATTGCCAGAAAGATGGGGGTGGGGCAGGGGGTGGGAGGGTGCAGAAAGAGATCTAATTTAGCTCATGATTGACTGAAGATTTCGGTTTTGTGGCACTGCAAGAGAAGGAAGCCTTCTCAAGTATTACTAAGGAAATCACCAGGTGAAGTTTCCCATCCTTAGCTGCAGATGGGAATTGTTTCAGATCAGAAAGCTGGGGTCAGAAGCCAGCAAGCCATCCACATTAAAACCTCATGAATCTTCTCTTCTATTTCTTCAAAATGAAGACAGATATCAAAGTATAATGAAAATTCCCTTGACCCTTGAACCCAGTTTTCAAACTTAAATTGAAAAAAAGTCTTGAAAAAATACTTACAGTTTATATTTCTTATATACATTCTAAAAACATCTGAAATGTACTTAAAGTATGCTTGGAAACAAAAGAATCTTTGAAATATGTCTACTAAACATTCCCACTTTCAATGGCACATTCTTAATAAAAAAAAAGTAGACTATCTAACCTCATTAAAAGCTAATCGACATGGATTTGCAGAGTCCAAGGAGGCAGGGATCAGAGGTCTGAGATCTATGCGAGATTGAACCAAGTCACCAAGGTGAAAGGAAGTTTTTGCATAAGGACAACAGTATTTCCCCCAGAACTATTAACATTTCATTTGCTCTGGAGCATTGAAATTATGCATGATATTTTCTATCCTTCAGTTCTCTGTTTACCGAGCAGCAAAGTAAATTTCTTGCACATATATTACAGTACTGTCCAACATCTTAGCAAGTAGATGTATAAGCAATTTCTTTGAAAAAGGTACAGGAGTGAACTATGAATTTTGATTTTTTTTCCATTTTGATATTAACAGAAGATCACTGTAATGCCCAGAGAAATAGTTTGAACTGTTTGCACCACTTGTCCTCAGTTCCCAACAGAAATCTGCCAAAATTACACGAGGAGATCAGGAACATCTCCACAGAAATTGCATCCCATTATCCATCCCTTTGTACCTCTGTAATCTCCTACACCTCTAAAGCCTTCTAAGATCCCTGCCTGCTGTACAGCCCTCCCATTCACCACACCCTCCCCTTTCTTTGTGCCACAATTGGCGGTCATGTTTTCAGCTGTCTAGGCTCAAACACTGGAAGTAATAATGCTTACTAACCAAATTAAAATGTCAGTATAAAAATACAGCTGTCTCCTTCTCTACAGAACAATGTTTTGAATCATTTTGCAGTCACTTGTAATACTGCCATTAAAAAACTTAACACTTAAAATTTGTCCGTAAATTCCATTGGTGCCTTCCAGCATGTTTGAGTTGATAACATAGGGAGGCACATAATCTCAAAAGATTTAAATGTAAAACAAACAGAACCATCCTTTATCTTTGTTTCTCATCAGAAGGCATTAATTGAAGCTGCAAGTGATTGCATTGGCTCTTTTAGTCTTTTATTAATGAGTATTGACAGCAAGTGTCAACAGGTGCTTCAACATTGGCAATAGCAGGTTCCAGATCTCATTACCTGAGGTGGACAGGGATACACGACCTGAATGTCAAAGCTTTGAGGCACCATTCATCTCAGAATGGCACTAAGGATCTCAGGAGAATTCAATAGGGAATAAAAATCCTCTGGTGATTGCTGTTGAGACCTGACCAGAAGAAGATGGTTGTTTGTCATAACAGCCTTGAGAAATATGGACAGAGTTCTTCAGGAAAGTGTTGGTCAAAATCTTCAACTGGTTCATACAAGCCCTGTTATCCACATCATCATTACAGATGTTTGCTCATAATTTCATATTGCAACTCCTTGAAGAATTATACAAGTTTGTACAAGGACTGGAATAAAATTCAGACTTGGGATGACAACTATCTTGGTAATATTAATATCATTTACTTATCTGTAGCAAGTAAAAGCCTAGTCATTTCCCTCTGATCTTCAATAGCACCATAACTGTTGAGGTACCCCCAGTATCAACATCTTGGGACCACCATCCACAAGGCTAACACCCCACAAAGAACTGGCTGCATTCACTGGGAAAAACAAGAAGCTCACACCACAATCAGCATGGTTGTCACTGAGAAAATGTATTTGAAAGTACTCTTACCTCCTAGAATGACCCTGGAATTTTACAAGGTCTGGACTGTGGGAAAGCAGGATCAATGTTGCCAGCTACATCTCTGACAGTAGTGCATCAGCCCAGATGGACTTGAGATCATGGTTCAAATCAGTGAGGAGTCAATGGGAGAAAATCTACCTTGAGGCAGGACAGAAATTAGGTGTAACAATGATGGGTATGAAGACATCAAAGACAGAACTGATGAGACTGCACCAGAGGCTGTCAAAACCAAAGTGACTGTAAAATGTATGCATTGAATTTTATGGCATATGAATTCAACCAGGTATTTGGATTCAACTGCCAAAAAATATAAATACTATGCACATAAATTGTTGAAAGACCCCAAACTTGAAATGATGATTCACAGCAAAGATATCATTGCATGTATTAATAATCAAAGGCTGATGAAAATAATTTCCTGTTGGTATAATAGTAATAGTAAACTCTTCTGCCTGTAGTACAAATAGTGGGATCAGAATGCAAAGATCTAACACAGATGTATATCAGGTTAATACATTTTGTATATTGGGGCAGCGGTGTATAATTTTTACAAGTGTGATGAGGTATAATGTAACTGTGTCAATTAATTCCTTTTTTAATGGGAGTAAGGGTTCAGAAGAATTTCACTTCATCAGGATGAAGAATGCTCTGATTTCCCACAGCCAGCCACACAGAAGCTGACTTATGCCTGTGCCAGGGATGTTTAAAGATTCAAGTTTCAAGTAGCTGCATTCATTGGCAAATGGTAGGTTCCACTGACACCAGAATCAGGATAGATGTAGAGGGGTTTCACAGAAACTGAGCTGCAAAAGGACGAAATGTGTCTCAATTGACTGAACAATTATATTAAGTTGCCAATTATATTAAGTTGAACCCACATCCCCTGCCCTCACACTGGTGATCTCACAGATCCTTATCATTGACCCTGCCTCCTATTTTGTTTATTTTGTACACATGTAAGCTATGTATAATTTATGTTAATTTAATATTATGTTAACTTATGTTTGTCCTCGTCTTGTAATGCACTGTGCTGCTGCTCCAAAAAGTTAATTTTCATGGCATTTATACCCTGTGCATGTATGCCTATGACATAATATTGCCTATGACAACAATAAACCTGAACTTGAACTTGAACTCCACATTGCCTGATTAAGAACAGACCTTCTGATCCTAGGAGTCTGACATATTATCATTGAGGGTCTGCTGTCTGTCAATCTGCTGTCTGTCAATCTGCTGTCAGCAAAACATATGGCAATAATTAGGCCGTGCCGCTGTCAACAAGTGCAAATGATAATCAAATGAGATAATAAGACGTTGCTTGTTTTTTAATTTCTTAAAAATAAACTTATTGGTTCAGACTCTCCTTATTTCTGAGATAATTCAGAGAGTTGAAGCCACCTCATCCTAAACAACAACAGTAACTTATATTTATAAACTGCAGTTTTAAGATGACTCAAAGCCAGAGCATCACCAAGCAAATTTTTGTATGAAACAGTATTAGAAGTTATTAAAGAGGATCAAAGGCTTGGTCAAAGGGTATTGGTATTGGTTTATTATTGTCACATGTACCAGCGAAAAACTTGTCTTGCATACCGTTCATACAGATCAATTCATGACACAGTGCAGATTCATTGAGTTAGTACAGAGTGCATTGAGGTAGTACAGGTAAAAACAGTAACAGAACACAGAGTGAAGTGTCACAACTTCAAGGAAGTGCATTGCAGGTCATGGAGGTTGGAAGGTCGCCAGCCCTGTAAGGAGATTTAAAAGAACATTATTAGTAATAGTAAGTGATGTAGAATTCAAATTTAAAAGTGTAGAATGATTATAGTAAAGGTAATGAGTAGACCTGCAGAGGGCAGCTTGCAACGAGTCGCCACACTCCGGCGCCATGTTGCAAAGTCTTAAAGGCTGAAGGGAAGAAAGAAAGATGGAGCATTGGGAGGCCTTGGCAGCTGATAACTTGGTCACCAATGATAAGTTATTAGCAATTGGAGTGTTTATATTTGCTACCGGCATAACAGATGAAAATTAATCAGTCTAATTGGCAACACACAGGCAGGACAGATGAAGCTGTGAAACAATGCAAGGCTGTTAAACAGTACAAAGTGTTTCTGTAAATGTCACTCTTCCAAATTCACTATGAGAAACTGCACTAGCATTCTTCTTCTAAATGCCATCCAGATTCATTAAAGCTCATCGTAAGTGCACTTCGTCATATTTAGTCACAAAGAGAGTGGTCTCTCCATTCACTGAGCTCACCTTAATTGACAATCCAAACTTGTAACAAATAAATACCAGTCAGCCAGTCCCGGGTGACATAAGACTTCCATTCCTGAGAACTGTCATAAACCGATTTCCCTGTAAACTGGTCAGAAATAAACAATTTCCCCTGCATCGTTCTGCATACACTTCCTGTAATTCTTTCATTTCATTGTTCTATGTTCACCCTAACACTACCCAATTAAACTAACTAAACCAATGGAACCTATACTGTATCCAGTTGTTAATGAATACCGTGAGACATTTTAACATTATTTGTTAGGCTTCTTTAAAAGTTTATGGGAGAACTTGTGTAAAGTTGGATTTTCCCAAGTCAGGTCTTTCATAACCCAGGGACCCCCTGTGGTTTGAGGTGAATACCACAGTGAGCAGGCCACTTTGTGTGTCTATATAAACCCTGGCCTTTCTTCCCTTACACAGAGACATCTTTAGTACCTCGGGCTCTGAGCCAGGATTTTTGTGGTTACTAAGCTTTGTTCTAAGTACTGTTTTTCACTCTAACATGCATTATTCACTGGGAGTCCTGTTATTTTGATGTTACGAAGAGGAGAAGGGTGAACAAATGGAGGGAACTAAATTGAAGAATGCACTGTCATAGTATATTCCTACCACACCAACAGTTCTCACCGGAGTCAAAAGATTAAGGATTGTTATTGAGCCATCTGCCACAGGAAGAGGAGAGTAGATAATAAAAGAGTAAGGGTATCAGCAGCCAACTGCTGAAAGAGCATTACTCATTGCTCAGAGAAAAACAAAAATGTTGGAAATACTCAACAGGTCATGCTGCATCTGTGACAAGAGAAACAGAATTAATGTTTCTGGATGTACTGATAGGGCAATGTTCAATAAATAAAGGTTAACTTACCAAATAAAATAACATTTGCACTCCATCCTATATCCTAACAAGGTCCTCTAAGACTTCTTCAAGGTCCTTCATAAGAGAGAAATGTACAAATCCCTGGCATTATCCAATTTATGATAAGTAAAAGCAAAACAAAGATGAAGTCATAACTTTACATGATCAATCAGTTTTTGAACAAGATTCACTGGGACATTCCAGCAAAATCAATTCTCTCCTTCTACAAATACTCCCTTCTATCCTTTGTGCAGGTTTAACTACTCTACTACTTTCTAATTAATGTCAGTTAACTCAGAGCTTGGTGGCGTCAGTCCGTGTGGGTTCTCTTAGTGCAAATTATATCGTTTCTGCTGAGTGTAGAGAATGGGAAGTTGGCAAGGAGGGAGATTCAGAGAAATGGGGAGCTTCATAGTTTAAAAAGAAGTTAATTAAAAAACAATTATTTAATTACAATCTTGATAGCTCGAACTATGAAGTTAAGGTAAGGCAAATAAGAATAAGATAGTTCAATCAGGGTAACAAATTAACAATAAGCTTATTTAAAAAAGAAATGCACCTCCTCTGACAATGAGTTTCATTCCCTGTGTAAAAAACTTTCCATTCAAACCCCTTTGAAGCTCCTTCCTCTGACTTTACACCTATGCCCTCTAGTTTTTGATAGCCCTACCATGGGAAAAAGATTCTGACCATCTACTCCATCCATGCCTCTTATAATGTCATGTGTCTCTATCAGATCACCCCTTCACTCAGGGAAAACAAACTCAGTTGCAATATAACAATCCAACTTTTATATTCTATGCTCCAATCTATGAAGGCATGTCTTATGCCTTCTTCAGTACCCTATCTACATGTGTTGTCACTTTCAGGGAACTCTGGACTTGAACCTCAAGTTCCCCTGTTCATCCGCATTCCTTATCCCCCTTCCATTTACTGTCCTACCCCTATTTGACTTCCCATCTTGCATCTGTTGGGATTAGATTTCATCTGCCTATGCTCTGCCCAACTTTTCATCACCTCTATATCCTGTTGTAGCCTTAGACAACCTTCCTCGCTATCCACACCACCACCGACTTTCATATCATCCACAGACTTACTAATCATATCTCCTACGCTCACATCCAAGGCATTAATATATATCACAAACAACAAGGGTTCAGTGCTCTGTTATACACTACTGGCACACACTTCCAATCAGAAAGCCATCCCTCCACCACTATCCTCTATCTGTCACTAAGCCTTTATTAAGTACATTTCTTTAAGAATACCGTGTTTCCTCTTTTTAGGACTGAATGTAGTTTTGAGCATGCCCTGTATCTTGGATGTGGCAATAAAGAAAGCAGCCATTACTTACAGTGAGGATGCATAGTCATCCCCGGTTACAAAGGCATTTTACAGTCAGGATTCCCCACCAGAGGGAATGTCTCTGCCTTTATCGCTCCCATTAAGTACATGAACTGAATAAAGTTTATATATATAGAGAGAGAATAAATTCAGCACATTACTGTGCCCCGGGTGGTGCCCAGGGGCACAAATGAGACTGCTGCTTTCTTTTACCTACAAAAGGAGCACTGGCCGCCTTCCAAAGTAATTGTGAATCATTCTGAAGCACTCTGCTGTGAAGTGTGATATAAAAGATAATCTTTTTCTTCCGCTCCATTTCTTGCCACATCTGTTTCCTTCACATTGCTTGTTTTCCACAGTCTTTAAATTATTTTGCTCTCCTAGATTAGTTACTTACACAAATTTAAGGCTGTTGTGAAAACAGGACCTTGCGATTACTTAAAACTAGATAACAGAAATCTTCTCATGGGACAAACCTACCAAAGAGTGGAAATTATATTTTAAAAAATCCGCCATTTATTCCTTTTCTATCAGAAGCCACATAGACAGTAGTAATTTCTGATTCCTTGTTAAAAAAAAACATTGCTTTGCCAGTCTAAGATAAGTTATTGTAAGTATTCTTTATAGTTTTATGAGGTTAAATTTTAGGACTGCATTATATTTGCATGGCTGTGAAATGCTTTGGCATATTTGGATATTGTTAAAAGTTCTTTACAATAATACAATGCATCATGTTTCATTATTAATAGCGCATGTAAAACACCCTCTGAAATGTACGTCTCATGAATCCATTTTAACTCTTCTTAACAAACAAGACACCTTTGTATACAAATATTGGTAAAAGTTTGGAACACTTCCATAGAAACTGATGGGTCAAATCTGGGACTGGTAGTTATGCTCACCACATGAATTAAGGTAGATGGGGAAAATGCAGGAGATTGGAGTTAGATCACATATCAGCTGTGATCTCATTAAATGGTGAACAGGCTCAACACATTAAACAGCCCATTCCTGTCCTTTGAAAGTTGGACAAGTCTGAGCTCTATCAAATCACCTTTAAGTTATTTGGTTCAAAATATTTGATTCTTCAGAATTTGCTTAGAACAATAGAAAAGATAATGCTCAACAAACGATTCAAATAGGACATTAGGGTTCCTTAAATGACAAGCACAATAGGGCTGAATAGGCATGACTGCTCTTGATGATGTGATTCTGACACACTGTTTCAGAGAACGGCAATGATCTTGATGTACTATGCCACAATCTCATTTAGGAATTCCTGCTTGACCCTGACAGTGTTAAAGCTTCCACACACCCCATTGCCAGGTCAATTATACTGATAGCTAAGCTGGATATTCCCCAGACTGGAAGTCCCCTTTCCAAAGTGATATCAGACATGAAAAACATTGGATGTCACCTTGCCCAGTTGGACACGGCACACTGGTATTAGGAAACACAAGAGACTGCAGATGCTTTTTCCAATTATCGAGCGATCTAATACCAGAGGGCATGCATTTAAGGTGAGAGGGGGTAGGTTTAGAACAGATGTGAGGGGTATGTTTTTTTACTGAAAGAGTGGTGGATGCCTGGAATGCGTTGCTCATTAGGGTGGTGGAGGCAAATTCATTGGGGGCTTTTAAGAGGGGCTTGGATGGGCACATGAATGAGAGGAAAATAGAGGGATATGGGCATTCTATAGGTAGGAGGGAATAGCTATGTTGGCACAACATTGTGGGCCGAAGGGCCCGTTCTGTGCTGTACTGTTCTATGTTCTATGCTGGAATCTAGAACAACACACAAAACACTGAAGAAACTCACCAGGTCAGGCAGCATCCATGGAGGGAAATGGACATTTCGGGTTGAGACCCTTCATCTGGAATCCTAATTAGTTTCTACGAACAACTCATAATTAGTTTCTTTATAGCTTATCATTTTTCACTTATAGTCTTGCAGTATGTGCTCCAAACATAATTAACATTCCATTTAAAAGATCTATATTTTGCTCTTAGCTTCAGCCAAGACAGGTGCAGCAGGAATTGCTCTGTAAATGGCATCCTACATGTGTCACATGGGAAGGAAATGATTGTGCCCCATGAATAATTCTTTTGCCTCCCCCCAGTCGAAATCATTAGCCTTTGCTCGGTGCCCCCAGAGATTATTCCAGCTCCAATTAGGAACCGACTGTGCAGAAGATTGAAGTTGCTCAGCCTACCACTGTGCTGTGCAGGATGTTGACAGTTCACAATCTGTAATATTCTACATTCTTTCCTCAATAATTCTCTCCTTTTCTGTCTTAGGTAGTTCCTTGTAATGGTATGACTCCACAGAAATTGCAGCCCTGTGGGAGCTTATCCAAGTGGTCTTTCTTCATCAACCTCAGCAGACATGGGATGTCACCTTTCAGAAATTAGCACTTTCATTTCTTAGGAAGGGGTATTTAACTGCTATTTCTTTTCTATTTCTAGCGCAGATGAATTGACTTGAATTGTATCAAATGTATTATTACCCCACTTGAAAGCAGATAACTCAAAGAGATCAGAATTTCTGGGACTTTCATGAGCTGTGTAGCTATCAAGGGTAATGCACTAACTTGCTAATCTATTGGAGAACCTAAAGTTTTAAAGTAATTGGAAACAATCCAACAGTATCTTCTTTTATGTAAAAAATAAAATTTTTGTTGCATTATCTATTTTATCTATTCAGAATTACTACTAAGTTGTGCAGGGTTTTTTATGTGAGACTGAAAAACATCTTTGATTAATAGGCATGAATTTGCAACTACTGTCACTTCTTGGCTGGTATAAGCTCCTGACCATCACATTTTCCATTACACCCTGGAGCATGAAGCATGTTTTCCATCACTCTGCAGCTGCTGGATGACAGCCTGTAATATTCTCTCAATTAATAATACACAGTCAACTCCACATAAAAGCATACCTGATACAAACATGGAATTCCACTATAATTACAGATTCCCATTCATCCCTATTGTGCAGTTTCTCATCTAAGTAAAGTTTGCAAAATCCTGACCCTTGCATAATGAATCCTATATTCCATAAATGGGTAAAAATACCAATCACTGCTGAGTTATACATTTGGCTAAAGCTTTCAAAAATGCTATTATGTTTCTGTGAAATATTTCTTTCTGTAGAATGTTTTGCATCCATTAAACAGGAAGATAGTATGGTTGAAAAGGTGCAGCAGGATTGGCGTCAGATACCTGGATCATTGGGCTTTCTTCCAGGACAAGTGGGACCTTTACAAGAAGGATGGGTTGCACCTAAAATGGTCGGCCACCAATATCCTTGCAGGAAGATTTGCTAGTGCTCCTTGGGGGTGTATAAATTACTGTGGCAGGAGGGTGGGAACTAGAGCAGTAGGTCAGCAGGTAGAGAGAATGAGAAGAAGGTAGAGGTCAAGTCAAGTAAGTCTAGGAGCAAGAACAGGTAGGGCCAGGTTAAGGTTCGCAGCAGGACTGATGGTCTTAAGTGTATTTATTCTAATACATGGAGTATAACAGATAAGGCAGAAGAGCTTAGAGCCAGGATCAGTAAATGGAACTACAATATTGCAGCCTTCACAGAAACTTGGTTGAGAGGAGGACAAGACTGGCAATGGGTAGAACTCAGCAATAAGAAAGGTGTAATCACTGTGATGGGGTAGTACTACAGGCATCTCAATAGCCAGTGGGAGATAGAGCAACAGATCATGTAGGCAGATCATGGAAAGATGTAAAAACAACAGGGTTGTTGTAGTAGGCGATTTTAACTTCCCCAGTATAGACTGGGATTCCCTTGATTGCAGGGGCTTAGATGGGACAGAATTTGTTTGGTGCATCCAGGAGGGTGTCTTGAAACAATATGTAGATAGTCCAACCAGGTGAGGGGCCATACTAGACCTTGTATTGGCGAATGAGACAGACCAAGTGATCAAAGTTTCAGTGAGGGTTGCAATGAGGGGGCAGGCACAGTAGTGTAGCAGTTAGCTTAATGCTATTACAGCACTAGCGACCCAGGTTCAATTCCGGTCACTGTCTGTAAGGAGTTTGTACGTTCTCCCCATGAATGCATGGGTTTCCTTTGGGTGCTCCGGTTTCCTCCCACATTCCAAACCGTACGGGTTAGAAAGTTGTGGGTATGCTACATTAGCGCTGGAAGTGTAGCGACATTTGCGGGCTGCCCCCAGAACACTCTACGCAAAAGATGCATTTCACTGTGTGTTTCGATGTACATTTGACCAATAAAGAAACTTCTTATCTCTCTCTCTTATCTTTTGGAAACAGTGATCATGATTCTGTACATTTTATGGTAGTTATGGATAAGGATAAGACTGGTCCTCGGGTGAAAGTATTAAATTGTGGGAAGGCTAATTACAACAATATTTGGCAGGAACTGAGGAAGTAGATTGGGAAAGACCGTTTGGGGTAAGTCCACATCTGAGATGTGGGAATCTTTTAAAGACTAGCTGGTTAGAGTTCAGTACTACCATATTCCTGTAAGAATGAAAGAAGAGGGTGACAAGGTTTGGGAACCTTGGATGACAAGAGGTAAGTTTATTCAAAAAAATAGAAAAAGGAAGCATACAGTATGTGAGGTATAGGAAGCTGAAATTGGACAATCCTTTGAGGAATTTAAGGAATCATGAAAGAACTTAAACAAGGAATTACAAGGGCTAAAATGGACCATGAAATGTCCTTGGCAAGTAGGAGTAAGGAGAATCGTAAGGCAATTTATACATATTTTAGGAGCTAAAGGATTGGTAATGGGTAGACCTACTCAAGGATAATGGATGGAATTTATGCCTGGAGCCTGAGGAAGTGGGTGAGGTCTTTAATGAGTACATCACATTGGTAGTCACCAGGGAGAAGGACATGAATGAAGGTGAGATCAGGGAGGGGTACGTTGATATTCTGGCCCTATGTTTCAATTTTTTGCAGCATTTTGGCAGTTGCTGGTCAGTTTAATTTGTTTAATTTATTGGACGCAGATGATCTGGATCCCATTTGCGTCATTTGCCTGGGACAAATGTTATTTTCCAACTCTACATATGGGGCAAACATTTTGGGTTGCCTTGATATTCAATCTCCCCTGTAAGAATAAATAAACAAATATAAATGATATTCCGGGGCAGCTGGGAAGGGGGAGCTAAATCAAGAAAAGTTTAGACCTCTGCTGTCCTGGCTCCTCCCATACCCCACAACTTTGCTCTGGAGAAGAGTTTTGTAATACAGTAGGTGTAGACACTCAAAAAATCTGCCAGTTTGGCTATTATCTTTAAAGACTTTTTATTGACAGTTTTTCTTTATTGTGAGTGCATGTCTTTTTGATTTTCCTTTTGAGTATCAATGCTATGAAAAGGTACTATATATTTGACCCGTTGTAACAACAGTCAGGAATTACCTCAGAGCTGCTCTTATAGTACTGCCTTTGAATGGAAACTTTGTTCATGGGTATAAGTGCTTCTGCCATCAGATTTCTGAATGATCCATGAACCCATGAACACTACCTCATTATTCCTTTTTTTGGAATATTTATTTATTTGAATTATTTATAGATTTTTATGCCTTTGCACTGTACTGCTGCTGGAAAACAACAAATTTCACGTCATATATCAAAGATAATAAATCTGATTCTGAAATGGACTTTTCCCTGCCCTTTCAGGGAAATCACAGCGATGGTTGACATCACAGCCATCGGATCGAGGTTTCCTACTACTTTCCCAGTGGTTGACAAACACCCCTTTTAATTTACACATAAACTGTTACTCATATATGATATCTTACTATTTACTTGGCAGTACATCTTCGAAGGAGGTTTCATAAATTAAAAAGATCCGAGTATTTTATCTTTTGCCATTACTGACTTTCAATTTGTCCTATCTGATCACTTGATAACCTTGGTTTAAGGTTAGCAACTCAAAATGTTCAGCTTGCTAAAACATTATTAGTTTGCTGGTCAGAAAATAAACAGAGATTATGAGATATTGTATTGTTCTTAGTGAGATTGCAAACAATATATAGATTATCTGATGAAGGGTCTTGGGCCTGAAACCTTAATTCTGTTTCTGTTTTTACAGATGCTGTCTTACCTGCTGAGTGCTTCCAGCATTTTCTGTTTTTATTTCAGATTTACAGCAAATACACTAGATTTTACTGTTTTCACCAGGCATGATAGTTAATATAGTTCATATGGTTTATGCATTTAAATGTAATTAGATTTTTTTGGATAAAAAGTTTACTTTTCATTCACAAACTGAGTTACATTTTCTTTCTTCCCTATTTCTGAAAACATGAAATGCCATATCATTCATCAAAATATCTGTGGCATTGTTGCGTTAATCTTGTCAATGAAGTGCAATCATTGGCATTATGCACCTAATACCTACATTGTCTTTGAAACTAATATGAAGAAATGATGAAATATTTTTCGAGAAATACTACTTTAATATAAATTGTGCAGATTATAGTTAGTTAGCAGGTGGCAGCAATGTAATAAGCATGTAATTAACTCCAAACTTACTGTATTTATTTGACTTCAGTCAACAATCTGGAGGTGTTTTCTTGACTGGAGGTGTTATCTCAAAAGCACAAGGGGATATTAAATTTGTCCATCTTTATTCTCCTGACCTTTAAATTAAAACTAAGAAATATATTTAAATACAGGGAAGACTGCACTTCAGTTATAGCTGTGAGCTCCAGAACTAGAAACCCCTAATGAAGAGCTGTCATCCTGCTTTGGGAAGGGACGCAGGGAAGTGTAAGAAAAGTAGGTGATTAAAATAACACTTTACTAAATGGTGCCTTTGAACAGCTCTGACATATTCTTATATTTACTCTTCTTTTTCAATCTTTTTATTAGTTTTCAAATTAATACAGATTGATATATAGCATCAATATTTGTACATGTAATACAAAGAGATCAGGACAACAATCATAGCATAGATAATCATAAAGAACAATAAAATATAAAAAAATCTGTAGATCCAGCGATCCTTTAGTAAATGAATATAATATAAAAGAAAGGAAAGAAAAAGATTTATTATATAAATTAAAAGAAAAACCCAAATCAGTAAGAAAAATTGTAAACAATATAAACTAAACTAAACAAAAAAAAATTCAAAAAAAAACAAACCACAAAAAAAAAGAAAAAAAAACTGGGCTAAAATTTCTCAGTAGAAACAGAGCAATATTATGTCGTCAATTCCGTTCCTCCAAGTTGGAAAGTTATTGAAAAGGGATCTACATCATGTGAAAATATTGAATAAATGGACTCCAAATATCTTCAAATTTAAGTGAAGGATCAACAGTACCACTCCTAATTTTTTCCAAGTTTAAACATGATACAGTTTGAGAAAACCATTGAAAAGTAGTAGGGGGTATTGGATCCTTCTATTTAAGCAAAATGGATCGTTTGGCCATTAATGTAACAAAAGCAATCATACGGTTAGCGGAGGCAGATAAATGGCCAGACTCTATCCTTGGTAATCCAAAAATTGCAGTGATAGGGTGAGGTTGTAAATATTTACTCTTCAAGTTCAGATTCATCCCCTTTCTCTTTCCTTACCTTCTTTCCATTTCTTTCATCAATATTGAAACTTATTCTGTAATACCCTTAAAATGTCAGCTTTGTGTTATTTGCCTCATATAAACTTGCAAAACCCAACACAAGTAAAACAGTGGATTTTAAAGACTTATGTGGTATGTTACTAAGAGTAAAGAGATTTCTCCCTCTCTTTCTCTCCAAACTTTTCACATAATACTCATCTTCAATGCTCTAAAAGTCCAATGTTTTTCCTTAAGGTTTAACCTTAGCTGTCTAAGATTGCTGGGGGTGTTGGGGAGATAGTGTCACATCAGCACTTTTCTTTTTTAAGAAGTAGCTCTTCACAGATTCGTAAAGTTACGCAACATGGAAACAGGCCCTTCTGCCCAACCCTCCATAATGACCAAGATGCCTATCTATGCTAATCCCATTGGCCTGCATTTGGCCCAAATCCCTCTAAACTTTTCCTATGCATGTAGCTGTCCAAATATCTTTTAAACATTGTAATTGTACCTGCGTCTACCACCTCCACTGACAGCTCATTCCATATACCCACCACCCTCTGTGTGAAAAACATGCCCTTCAGATCACCTTTAAGTCTTTTCCCTCTTACCTTAAACCCATGCCCTCTAGTTTTAGACTCTCTTACCCTGGGAGAAAGATTGTGACTATCTACCCTATCTATGTCCCTCATAATCTTATAAACCTCTATAAAGTCACCCCTCAGCCTCCTTTTTGCTCCAGAGAAAACTGTCCCAACATATCCAATCTTTTTTTTACATCTCAAGCCCTCTAGTCCAGGCAACTTCCTGTGAATTTTTTCTGCACCCTCCTTAGCTTAATCCCATTCACCAGTGTGGAGACTAGACCTGCACACAATACTCCAAGTCTGGCCTAACAAATGATTTATACAATCGTAACATGACGTCCCAACCCTTATACTCAATGCTTCAGCTGACGGAGACAATCACAACATAAACCTTCTTCATCACCCTGTCTACTCTGTGTCACCACTTTCAGGGAACTATGTACTTGTACGCCAAGGTGTCACTAACACTCCCTAGGGTTCTGTGAAGAGACTTAAGAAACACTTGGAACTCCAGCCTCAAACAATCTCTGTGTTTTCTACGTCAATGTCCTTAAGTTTAATTGTATTATATACATAGATATAAATACCATTCTTCTTATTCACTTCTATGTAGCATTTTTTCATACAGATTATATCCAGTTATTATTTATGAATCACAGTTGATCTTTCTTCAACTTTTGTTCTCATTACAAATCCTGTTTTGCAGGGATTATAATATTTTGGACCTAAATACATAACCAACCATCAAAACCTATCATTTTCAGGAAACATGAGTAATAGACACACAGAAATACACCAACATAGAAGCCAAGACTAACCAGAAATTGAAGGGTAAAGTTGGACCTAAGTCAACTATTTCTAGAGTATTTATATTATCAACTATTTAAGGAA
Organism: Pristis pectinata; assembly: GCF_009764475.1. Lineage (NCBI taxonomy): Eukaryota > Metazoa > Chordata > Chondrichthyes > Rhinopristiformes > Pristidae > Pristis > Pristis pectinata. Next base: position 89,795,681 of record NC_067408.1, on the reverse strand, counting down.
CCCCAAAAATAGGTAAACTGCAACTAAAATGAAAAGCATGCAATGGGAATTCAAAAGTTTGATTTCTAAATATACTGAAGTTATTACAACAGAAATGTAAAAGATAATTATTAATGTTTTTTCTTATTTCTGAACGAAAACTGTGAGTAGTTGGAGTTGAAGTTCTGGCAGATAGTTTTTAACTGGAAAAGTTTGCGAAGGTGCAGTTGTATGAAGCAAGCACAGCATGTTCTCACTGCTTAAATTAACTTAAATCTTTTAATTCTGCATGGTGAACTAAGCGCTCAATTTGATACTAAAGAGCAACCCCCAAATTCAGTAATACATGTTCTGGTGGGCTCCCCAGAAACTTCTTGAAGTGGTAAAGTCTCTCTTGAGGAGAGGTTGCATTTGTGTAATGCTTCAGTTGGAGGGCTATTTGGTAGAAGAGAACAGAACCTCAGAATCATAGATTAATAGCAGCACAGAAGGTGGCCATTCAGCCCTTTGAAACCATACTGGCTCTTTGTCAAGCAATCCAGTTATTCCCTTTTCTCTGTTTGTTCGTCACAGCTCTGCAAACTTTGAAAGGCCAGATTGACTGTTCCTCACAGCCTTGCTGGCAATGACCTCCAGATCATGGAGACACAAGTGACTGCTGGAAGAACTCGGTGGGACAAGCAGCATCTGTGAAGGCAAAGCAATGGGTGACATTTGGGGCTGAGGTGATGTAGGGTTTGTGTCCAGATTCAAGGTCCCGAACCAAAACATCGACCGTTCCTTCCAGGTTATTTCTTGACCTCCAGATCATGACTATCTTCCATGGAAAATGGCTTCTCCTCACACCCCTCTTGTATCTTTCATTCATCACTTTAAGTCCACAATATAAAGGGCAGTGCAAGTCTGGACTTTCAGTGAAGAGGTTGTAGATTTTTCCATATGACTACAAGGACCAAGGTAGCTGTCACTTCTGTGTGAGGATCTTCAGCTGTTCCTTAACCAATGAATAGACTTTAATGCTATACTGTGGACACTTCACCCTTAAAAATGGTCATTCTGGTGAACTAGTAGGCAGGCCTAGTCAATTTTAAAATCAGATTCTGTATTTGGCACTATTGATTGTGAATGCTAAAGGCTGTATTTTTGGTGTAAACCAGTGGTCCACAATGCTTTTTGCAGGGAGGGCCAGACTGACAATCCAAATTGCTCAAACAACCACTTTACAATAAGCAAACACAACCAGATATTGTATTTTTTAGTTACACATATGAAGGTGCAAATTAGCAATTGAGTTTCTGTTATATCGTTATCAAACTGTGGTGATAATTTAAAATGCAGGGAATTAGACTGGTGTTATGTATTGACAACATAATTAGCTTGAAATCAAACTACACCCCTCATCAGTCCTGACAAAACAGTAACAGTATGGGTTTTTAATCTATCCAGCTTCTTATCATTGATTAAAAATTACAAATTACATTAAAATTATTGAACAACACAAATTTACAAATTGGGTGTATTTTCTGAATTATGCAACTCCTGGAGATTAATCCCATTTTTGCAGGTTTCACACAAAAAAAGGATGTTCATAGTTTAATGCTTATAAATACATCCTGACAGAATTGAAGTTCTAGAGAAATGTGACTAAATTGGACCAAAGTAGTTTAAGAATTTTGTTAGTTTTAAGAAACTGGAAATAAAAATCTGATATCAGTAAACATGGCATTGATGCTGTCAGAAAGTGCAACAAATCAGATAATTCACCAATATCCTTTCAGCCCAGTCTGGTTTATATGTGACTCAAGTCCCACACCCATGCAATTCACTCTGCACTATAGAGGTCTGGCAAGCCACTTGTGATATTAGGTCATTACCTGCTGTCTGAAGCATCAACCCACTGCCATTTTCTTAAGGTAAATAAGGATAGACAGTGGTGCACATTACAAGAACTGAACAATTCTCAGGAAAGCTCTCGGAAAGTGTCAACATATTAGATCACCATTCTTTCATTTGATTCTTGCGCCAATTTGATGACTGGTTTCCTTGTACAATGACTGGTGAGGTCCCTGAAGAGTGAAACCACTTCACTAAGTTCTAATGCGTAGACATAAGCACTTCAGCTCCTAAAGCCACAACTTCCTCCACCTCTGAAAGCAAGACAGATTGTGTCTGTGTTGTTGCTGCAGGCAAGATGATTACTTGTTATTGATTTAAATCCTCACCTTACAACATAGAACATTACAGCACAGTACAGGCCCTTTGGCCCACAATATTGTGCCGACATTTTATCCCGCTCTAAGATCTATCTAACCCTTCCCTCCCACATAGCCCCCTATTTTTTTTATCATTCATGTCTAAGAGTCTCTTAAATGTCCCTAATGTGTCTGCCCCCACAACTTCTGCTGGCAGTGCGTTCCATGCACCCACCACCCTCTGTGTAAAAAACTTACCCCTGACGTCCCCCTTATATCTTCCTGCAAGCACCTCAAAATTATGTCCTCTCATGTTAGCCATCATCACGCTGAGAAAAAGTCTCTGACTGTCCACTTGATCTATGCCCCTTATCATCTTATACACCTCTATTGGCCTTTGCTGTTCAATGGTGGCACAAGTCCTAGTAACGCTTCCTCATCCACTTCACTTCACAGATCCTATTATCCTGCTCCAGAAATAGTTTTGGCTCAAAGCAGGAATTCCACAGGCGAGAGGTGGTGGGTGTAGTCAACCACCCCCATCCTGTTGAAACTGTTCCAATCTGGTCACTTATTGCTCAGCTTCCACTGACACTATCAGCATCTCACAACAATATTAATCTGACACCCAAGTACAGGAGCATAGATATCTTCCCCCAGGCCAAAGCTTTTGAGAAGTCGATCCAAGGGCAAAAAAAGGGGCTTTCATAGGAAAGTTACTTTGTAAAATGTAAGTTTCCTTGTGAGCTAACTAGCCTCACAAGAAAACCTCTCCCTCACCCAGCATCTGAAGGAACGCCTTGGCGTCAGGGACCTTATCTCTTGTGTCCCTGATAGGAGACATGACTTCAGCCAACACCTCAAGAGGCCACCCCACTCACAGCAGCAACACAAGTTCAACTTGCTTTGCTGCTGGAGATGGACAAAGTCAAATGTCTCCACCCAGTGGCCTCCTCCCATTTTGGGCACAATGTCAAATAATGACAAGCTAATGAGATCCAAAATTTAAAATTAACAGGTCTTGCTGACTTTCTCTGATAAAGTGGGTGCTCATCATACTGTGCTCCTGTCTGGAATTTAACACCAACCCTGTATTGTCTGTCTTGACTCAGTGACAGTGGCCTTGCCCATGAGTGTGAAGGCCATAGTTTCAGGATCTACTGCTTACTGGAGGCTGGATCTTTATTGCAGTACTTCAGGAGTGCTGCATTTTCACAAGTGCCATTTTTCCATTGAAACTTTAAACAGAGCCCTCCCTTGCCTTTCAGTTACCATAAAAGGTTCCATGGTACTATGTGAAAGGATGAATTCTCTGAGCACTTATCCACTTCGGAACCTTGCAGTGTGCACATTGGCTCTCATATCTCCCGATATTGAAAAATGACAGCGTGCTTCAGTTGTACTTCATTACCTCTAAAGCCCAAAGGAGTATCCTGAAGTCATTAAAGATGTCATTAAAATACAAGTTAGTTCCTTAGAATAATGTGAACAGGGTGATATTTAAACAAATTACTCAATTAGAAATGGTTCACAATTCTATGGAAATGAGAGGATACCTAGAACAAATTTACATGCGATTTAATTCTTCTGTTTTTGGGATCTTTTGACCATAACGTAAGAGAGAATAGGAATTACAAGAAGTTCTTGCTGCAATTTAAAACCCAGAACATTCTTTATACAAGTTTCACAACAGTATCTGCAGAAATCTCCGAATGACAGTGATTAACACAACAGGCTGCACAGACAGAACCTTAGGTGGTGTTCACAGGAGGTATGTTTTAATGAGTGAACTGAAATTCAACAAGTGTTAGGTAAGAGCACACACTGTGTGAAATGGATTCTTTACAAAACCAATCAGTGCTTGTACAAGGACACTGAAATTCTGGAATCAACCAGCTGCTCTTCCTCGGATATGTTAGCAGACCAATGGATAAAGTTTTTAATTCCAGGGATAAACCGCACTGTGTTCTTTCTTTCTCTCAGCCACAGCCAGGGAGTTGTGCATTCAGAATAGAACATGATTATATGACATTGGGACCTGACTGAGCCCTCAACTAATACTTGCCTTGTTGCCAGAAAACTCACTGAGCAGACTGCCTGCTGTTTGCCAAGTTGCTACTCTTTGCCACCAAGTACTCTCAGCTTCAAGTTCCAAAGGCCTGCCATCCCTGAGTAATCCACTGGTCTTTGTCCAAGTACAGCAGTGTTTTGCTCCTATGTCCACCTCGCCACCCCATCCCCTTACCAGGGATCACCTCAGTGGATTACTAAAATATGCAGAGCACAAGCCATACGTTCATGATTCGCATCAGGCTAATAAGCAATATCCTCAGACTAAGTTAAGAAAAATTAATGCAAGCAAAATGTCTGGCAAAACTTTCAACAATTTTATTGGAGAGTATTTAGGAGTTTTGGGGATTTGAGCCTTGTTGGTAAGACCAGCATTTATTGCCCATCCTTACTTGCTCTTGAGAAAGTGGTGATGAGCTGCCTTCTTAAACCACTGCAATTCTTCAAGTGAAGATTGTCCCTCAGTGCTATTTGGTAGGAAGTTCCAAGATTTTAACCCAGAAGTGATGAAGGAACATTGATATATTTCCAACTCCAGCAAAGAAGCTCGCAGGTAGTGGTGTTTCATGTGCTAAAACTTTTGTCCTTCTTGGTGGTAAGGATCACAAATCTGAGGTGAGTAAATGCAGTGCAATTTTTTGGGGTTTTTTTTCCACACACTGTGGCTATTTTGTGCTAGTGTAGGGAATGAAGGTTTAGGATGGTGGATGGGGTATCGATTAAGTTGACTGTTTTGTCCTGAGTGTTGTGAGGTTCCTTGAGTGTTGTTGGATAGCACTAACTCAGAGTGATGAAGACTATTCCATCTCAGACTTGAAGATGATGGAGAGGCTTTGGAATATCAGGAGGTGGATCACTTGCCACAGGATAGCCGGCAACTGACCTGCTTTTGTCGTTATTGTGTTTATGTAGCTGTCCAGATGAGTTTGAGTCAAAAGTGACCCCAGGATGTTGCTGGTGGAGAACCAGATGATGTAATGCCATAAATTCAAAGGCAGGTGGTTATATCTCTCTGTTGGAGAGAGTCATAACCAGGTAGTTGTGTGACATAAATGTTACTTGCCACTTATCAGCCCATGAGTGAATGTTGTTTAGGTCTTGTTCTGTGCAGGCCCAGACTGCCTCATTTGCTAAGGAGTTGCGAATGACATTGAACATTGTGAATCAACAACAAACATCCCCACCTCTGACCTGATAATGGAAGGATGATCCTTGATGAAACAGCTGAAGAAGGTTGGGCCTAGGACACTACCCTGACAAACTCCTGTGGCAATATCCTGGGGGGGTGGGAAGACATATCTCTGACAACAACAACCAATTTCCTTTGTTCAACATATGGCTCCAATCCTTGGATGTCCACTGACATATGTTTTAACATGTCTTCTTGATGCTTCACTCGAATGCCGTCACATCAAAGGCACACCTCTGGAATTTGGCTCTTTGTTCCAGATTTGGACTAAGGCTGTGATGAGGTGTGCAGCCAAGTAGTCCTAGTAAAATCCAAACTGAGCATCAGTCAACAGTTTATTGGAGAATAAGTTTTGCTCAGAAAGTCTGCTGATGATATCTTCCATCACTTTGCTGATGATTGAGGGTCGTCGGTTTGGGTGGTAAGTAGCCAGACTGGATTTGTCCTTTTGTGTTCAGGACATACCTGAGGAATTTTCAACACTGTCAGTTAGGTAATAGCTAAGATGTATAACTACTATGGAATAACTTCAATGGACACGGGCTTGTTATGGAGTTCAATATTGCTAAATATACCTACCTTTTAACTTATGGCATCCCTAGTTTGTGGGCAGAAGCAATAATATTACTGGGAAGAATGAAAATGATGCTTAGGGTTACAACGTGGGTTCGATTCCCGTCGCTGTCTGTAAGGAGTTTGTACGTTCTCCCATGTCTGCGTGGGTTTCCTCCGGGTGCTCCTGTTTCCTCCCACATTGCAAAGACGTACGGTAGGTTAATTTGGGTTTAAAATGGGCGGCGCGGACTCGTTGGGCCGGAAGGGCCTGTTACCATGCTGTAAATAAAAAATTAAAAGAAAAAATTTATTTCTAACATAAGCTGTAATTGTCTGGATTGAACTTGCCAGAAAAATTAGCACAGGGTGAGTGTAATGTGAAAGCCATTGTTTTTATTATGCTGTTAATTTGGTCTGGATATTGCCCCATTTTTAAGCACAAAATTGACAGTTGGGTCACATAAAGTCAGCTCCAAATATATTATAGAGAAGTCACAAGAATGGTTGTTCCAGAGCATTTTGCATTAATCTAAGAAAACATTTCAACAGATAAATATAGCTCCTAAGTAGAGCCTAATATTCCACCCTTTTGGTAATTTTCCCCCTTTCGTCCAAAGGTTCTTTGGTTTTGTTACTCAATTGCTAATTCATCACCATCTTATTTAATAATCACCAAAGGCAAGTCATGTTATGAAACAAAAAATACTCTCACTAAGTCTAACTAAGATGACCAAAGTTACAATGCAAAGCACACATCTTTCTTATCTGATCATTTTTGTGTAATTCATCAACACTTATATACAACATCCAATATGACATTTTAAATTGGGCGTATATTCTTGGTTATATATTGCAGAAGCCACAGACAACTTGAGTGGTGCATCAGTATCCCTTAAGTATGATTGTACCCTTTTTGTTTCTAAGTGTTAATTCAGGCAACTATCTCTCATGCGATTGAAGCTGACTAATTTAGTTATGATGTCAGTAACAGGAAAAGCCATTACCGGTCAGCCTAAGTTTACCCAACGCAGTGATGAGAGGAACCTTTGTGTGGTTAAATCCCAGACACATAAGTGTTTGTTCTCAAGTATGGCTGTGCTTCACACTATGGGTGACAATGAGACATGTGCATGTTGAAATAACTGGGAGGGGCCACAAGAAAATGGTTAAACTCCTCTGGGTAAAATCTTTTGAGCTTTTAAAACATATTTTCCTTTCTTCAAATCAATTTTCCTTGTGAGCTCATAATAAATACAATGAGGAAATAGTAATAGAGCAACTGTCAGTTCCAACAATTCATTTCCATTTCTCAGCTATATAGTTTGGTAAATCTTTGGCTGGGGATCTTTTTATCTGGTGCTATATGTACCAAACAGCTTCCAATTTTGATTGTAAATTGGAAGAACAGGCTGTCCCCGGGTTATGAACATCTGGCCTATGGATGCCCCTCCATGTGAATGAGCTCCCATAATATTATTAAATCCAAAAGTCTGACGTATGTGCATATGTTAGTTCCCACAAACAGCAGAAGTATCCTCCCTCCCTCCCCCCTCTCTCTCTCCCTCCCTCTCTCTCCCTCCTTCCCCCTCCCCCCCTCTCCCTCCTTCCCCCTCCCCCCTCCCTCCCTCCTTCCCCCCTCCCCTCTCCCCCCTCTCTCTCCTTCCCCCTTCCCCCTCCCTCTCTCCCCTCCCCCTTCTCCCGTCTCTCCCCTCCCCTTCCCCCCTCTCTCTCCCCTCCCCCTTCCCCCCTCCCCCCTCCCCCTCCTTCCCCCTCCCCCCTCCCTCCCTCCTTCCCCCCTCCCCTCTCCCCCCTCTCTCTCCTTCCCCCTTCCCCCTCCCTCTCTCCCCTCCCCCTTCCCCCGTCTCTCCCCTCCCCTTCCCCCCTCTCTCTCCCCTCCCCCTTCCCCCCCCCCTCCCCTCTCTCTCTCCTTCCCCCCCATCTCTTTTTAGTAATTGTTCTTTCTTAATAGTCTTATGTGCTTTTGATGTCATTCATTACAGCACTGTGGGGTATGCTTACCATATCAAGTGATTTTTATGTGTTATCCAACTAACAGACAAAATTGACATATGGATGTCTGTAAGAATTGAACCCGTTTGTTATCCAGGAACGGCCTGTAGACCTTTTTAGATCAACTCACACTACTCAATAAATTGGGTAGCTTGGCATTGCATGTGCTACTCTAACATGGTTAATTTGATGCCAGTCTTGCCAGAATGGACTGCATTGATCTAGCTAACACCAAGTGCAGAAGGAAACCTGGTGTTTAATAGTAGGAAAATGCACCCACCTGTCATCCTGAAATGGCTTGCAGGTTTGTTGGGAAGTGATTGGGAGAAGAGCTGAAAAGAACTATGGTGACTGATACTTTTGGAGAACATCAGTCATTTCTGAGGGTGCTGCAGCTGAGACATAAGAATCCCTTCTGCTTGCAAAAATGAGTGTGTTTGATGCCCATCTTATTGGGCCTCAGGTGTGTCAGTGAGAAAGTGATAGCGGGGGAGGAGGACAGGACCCAAGCTAAATTGCCAGGAAGGGCAAGGCACTCTGACCAGAAAGGCCTATCTTGACAAAGTATTCTGCAGGCAGGGGTCCAATATCTAATTTTTGAGGAGCAAAGTCTGTAGAGGTCATTGAGAACCGCCACAGGCTGTCACTCAGCAAGGGAAGAGTTTTGGCCTCTGAGTTAACCAGTACCTATTCACGTCCAACACTGAGGGGAAACAGTGGCTTCATATCAATTATATCCTGTTCCCTGGTCAGGCTAACAACTTCTTCACAGAGATATATTTATTAAAGAAACAGCCCAGAGAACAATCAACTTCTCTGGCTGCACGTTTCAAATCTGTCATCCTGAGAGAAAAGGACAACAGGTGAGGCATCACCTCCAGTTACCTCCTGCCTTGGATATATCACATCTTTTCCTCACCATCTCAGCATTAATATTGAAATGCCAGCTTACCAGCATTGTGTGAGCAGCTTCACCGCATGGATTCGAGTAGCTCAAGAAGAAGGGCTACCTCCAGTTCTTCAAGAGCAGTCAGTTTTCAGGAATAAATATTAGCCTGACCAGCGGCATACACATTTCAATATTAAAGTCAATGCACATATGGTGGAATGAATGGCTTGCCTTATTTTTAGGCAGAAAATAAGATAAGATATCTTTATTTACATTGAAACACACAGTGAAATGCATCTCATTGCGTAGAGTGTTCTGGGGGCAGCCCGCAAGTGTCGCCATGCTTCTGGCACCAACATAGCATGCCCACAACTTCCTAACCCATATGTCTTTGGAATGTGGGAGGAAACTGGAGCACCCAGAGAAGAAGAATATGAAAGGAGGGGCAGTAGAACTGGGATCTTAACATCAGGAAAACTTACCCAGACGGATACAATGGACTATATTTTCTTATTGTGAGCTGTTAGAAGACTTTGTATCTGCAATGAAATATTAGTCCTTGATAACTAACACCTCTTGCTCCCCACAAACACACAGCAGGTAAACAACAGGAGCGATGATCTGAACCATGGTGCACATGTTGGTTGCCACATCACATCAGTGGTTTAAGTGTTGCCTGAACATCCCATCATTGAGAGATGGAGTTCTTATTAACATATTTAAATCAGAGCAATTGGGAGTCCAATTTCAATTTTACACCTGGAACTTTCAGGGGGTAAATATGGTGAAAGGAAGGAAGGAGCTTCTAGCTCAGGAAGGTGCTCTTTTCCCCCGGACGCTTTGCAATCCAAAAGGAACAGGAGTGCTCACCCTGCCACTCACCCCAACCCTCCCGAAGAAAGACCTGGGTCTCCCCTCCACTAAATGCAGCTTTTCCTTCCCCAACCAGGATAGCACAGCGAGAGAACCAGGTCTTCCTGTTGCTATGATAAGTGAATTTCCTAAACCCCATCCAACACGACCACCATATCTGATCTTTCCTTTCTATTCCTGATGATTACTCTCTCTCCAGACAATCAAGCCCAATCTCATCTGCCTCTGGCCCAAATGGTAAAGTCCACACTGCAATCACAATGCAAAAATGGTTCCAAATTTCCTTACAATATAGATGGAGGCCACACAACCTTCAAGTCTATGCTGGCTCATAGAGCAATCCCATTCCCCTATTAAATTTCCCTGTAGGCTACTTTCACATATCCAACAGTTCTACCGTCGATCTACATGAGGATAATTTATAGCAGCCAGTTATTTTATAAACCTACAACCAGCCACCCCCTTCCACTTACCAAGCTCCAAACAGCCCCTTGGCCAGTTGCCTGGCACCATTCACAAGGATCCTTGGCTGTGGTTCCCCCCATTCATTCTTCTTCCAGCAATGGTGTCAATCTGGGCAGCTGTCAATCCAATAAACAATAACAAGTTCCAGCTGTAAGGGCAGTAGGACCTTTGTGTCCATTTGGCAATTTTTGGCTTCACCACACCTGTCAGGACCTTAAGTTTTTGCTTATGGTTTGAAGCCAATTGTATTTGCAACAAATTCAATCATTTAAGTGCATTAGAATTGAAATCTACTTCATTAATAACTTCCATGAATTAATGCAACTTTTCCCTTGACCTTTTCAGTCTAATTCCTGCATCAGCTGAAAAAAAATGTCAGGCATGGAACAGGTGTACAGCAGTATTCAGAATGAAAAATGACTTAATTTACTGACTGGAGCTTTCACTCACCAGTTTGTTACAAATCTCAGGCAACCTAAGCAAAAACAGTTCATTTCATAAATACTGCATCACACTCATTGTTGAAGGTAAATAAAATGCTATTTTAACTACAGGGCAGGAAATCTAGTCTCTTAATTTCAGTTGATTTTGTAATGTAAAACAGATAACTTGATATTGAAGTCTCTTTTCAAAGCACCTCATTCATTAACTTCCAAATGATGAAAGATTAACTGCCATTGGACAGGATGATTACAAAGAGAAAGGTAAATAACTCATCTGTTTAATGCCAGTTTGTAACTATTATGCCTTCAATCTTTTGGCTAGGCAGTTTAAGTTTCCTTCATTAGCTGTACCGGCTTAGTGAAAAAGCAACTACAGTGCAACCTCACTGTAACACACCTCATGGTATCATGGTTTTAGATATACTATGCCCTCTAAGACAGATATGTTTTATATCAGTGCAATACAGAGGGCAAAGTCCATAGTTCACTATGCATGGGTACATTATGTGGATGGCTTCTCTAATTGTGTTAAATTTATCAGATACTAGATTTAGAAAGAGAAATTAATGGAGTAAATGACTGGGCAGAGTACTAGCAAATAATTTCTAATGTAGACAAATATGAACTTTTGAGAATTGGTGTCTGTGGGACCTGTACTCCAGTGAGCTGGTGTCTGTAGTTCTGTCACCCAGTGGGGTGGGGTTCAGAGTGTGGAAATGTAACCCAGTGAGACTTGGTGCCTATCAGATCCATACCACAGCAACAGTCTTGTGGAATTGTACCATTGTACCCTCAATGCGCTTCTGTGTGTGTGTGTGTGTGTGTGTGTGTGTGTGTGTGTGTGTGTGTGTGTGTGTGTGTGTGTGTGTGTGTGTGACCTTTACTCCAGGGAGAGATGGCTGTTTGTTTTTGCCTCCTGCTATAGAAGTTAATGGGATTTTATGGCTCCAATGTTCTCGGTTTGTTCCCAAAGAAAGTCCCTCTGGCAACATCAGTACTGAGGATGAAGCAATAAATTCTGGAGAAGGATTAAGCAATCCAGCTCTGGGGATCTGTAAACTAATTATAGTTGTCGAATACAACAGTGGAAATTGAGTGGAGAGAATGGGGTTGGATTGGGACAATCTGTTCAAACTGTCTGTGTGTGCATGTGTGTGTGTGTGTAAGCATTGATGAGGTAGTTTTTTTCTTGGGTGGGGGCAGTGGGATATGGAGGCATGTCATGGAACTGGAACTCAGGAGCAGATCTTTGAAGAAAGATGGGTTCCCGAATTAAAATAGTGTTAGATACATGTTAAAGCTGGCCCTGGATGCTCATGTCATATTGAGGTTACACTACATAGATATGATTTTGTACACTTGAAAGCTGCTATTCAGAAACAAAAAATTTCCAGAAATATTCACTAGGTCAGGGAACACCCATGGCAAGAGAAACGGAGCCAACGCTGAGTCAGCTTCTCTTTTCACACTTGCAGCCTGACCTTCTGAGCATTTCCAACATTTTCTGGTTTTGTTTCAAACTTCTATTTCAATCTTTTTGCAACAATTTCTGCTATTCAGAGACAATACTTAATGTGAACCAAACAAAAACAACCACTTACGTATATTTATACTGTTTTTATGGTAGTAAAACATCTTGAAAGGCATGTTTAAACAGATTAGCTGAGGCAGGGCAAACAAAAGCAATGTTACAGACTTGGTGATGGATTGGAAATGGAGTTGAAAGCTGAGCTCAGGGTTAAATAAGTTGTCAAGGTTGTGAACCCGCCTTACTATCACATTATATGGCTCAGTGTCAAATTTTAGTTTTATAATCTTCCTGTTAAGTATCTCAGTATGAAAGTGCTGCATCAACTTGAACAGTCTAGTTTGGCCTTGGACGTTAGCCAGGAGTGAAAAAGGTCATTGGCTAGGGAATGGCAGAGAACAAAGATATTGACTTCTGGTTTTGTAGTGTTTAGTTGAAGGAAGTTTCTGTTCACCAATTATAAGCTGATCCAAACTGGTTAATGCTAATTTAGGAAACTTATTTTTTATTCATCCTTGTATTTCCCTGCTTGCCTTTATGAGTCAAGGCATTGAGTTCAAGAGTCAGGAAGTTACGTTGCAGCTTTATAAGACTCTGGTTAGGCCGCATCTAGAGTATTGTATTCAATTTTGGTCGCCCCACTACAGGAAAGATGTGGAGGCTTTGGAGAGGGTGCAGAAGGGGTTTACTAGGATGCTGCTTGGATTAGAGGGCATGTGCTATAAGAAGAGGTTGGACAAACTAGGGTTGTTTTCTTGGGAGTGGAGGAGGCTGAGAGGAGACCCGATGGAAATTTATAAAATTATGAGAAGCATAGGTAGAGTAGAAAGCCGGGTATCTTTTCCCCAGGGTTGAAGAGTCTAATACTAGAGGGCACACACTTAAAGTGAGAGGGGGAAAGTACAAAGGAGATGTGTGAGGCAAGTTTTTTTACTCAGAGAGTGGTGGGTGCCTGGAACAGGGAGCCAGGGGTGGTGGTGGAGGCAGATGTGATAGAGGCATTTAAGAGGCATGTAAATATGCAGAGAATGGAGGGATATGGACACTGTGTAGGCAGAAGGGTTTAGTTTAATTAGCATTATTAGCTTAATTAGTTTGGCACAACATTATTATTTATATAATAACTTTCAATAGCACTTAAATAATGGGGGCATTTTCCTGACCATAAGCCCAGGCGCAGTTAGTTTCAGAAAATCGGGTGGGTTTCTCTGTGGATGCCCATCTGACCAGTGCCAGTTTTCCAAAGATACCTGGTGGTTAGAGATCCACTAAAAGTTCCCACATGAGGGCCTGTTCCTGTGCTGTACTGTTCTATGTTCTATATTCTACGTTCTATGTACTTGTCTATAAAAACTAGCTCTAAGAGAATATCACATAACATTTGAGTTTTTGAAATGAAGTCACTTTAATGTTGAAAGTAACTAAAGGGTAAAATTTTCTTTTTAGGAAGTCATTTAAAATCTACTTCAACTCCATTGTTGTCCTCTCAGGTCCAGAACTGATAATTGAGTTAGTTAAGTTTATAGCCACGGAGAGTTAATATGAGGCAAATCTTTTCAGTTACTGTGCTAAATGTAATATGTCAGCAATAGCATGTCAAGTTATCTGAAAAATGCATACAGGTGTATTGCATCCCTTACTGTAGCCAGCATTTGTTTTCTAGTGGATTGTAACACTCACTCTACTAGAAAACATTCATTCTTGTCAAAAAACAGCAATATGCAGATCTAGAAAATAGATATTTCAAATGAAAGACATGAGATATAGTAATACCCCAAAAAAACTACAATGATAAAATGCCAGGACTGTGATCTTATATAAACTTGAATGAACAATTTGCTTTCCCCATTCCTTGGCTGTACATTTACTAATAACCAAGGGTGGAGTTTCACTTTTGACCTCCATAAAAATATGCATGACTTTGGCATTCCAGAACTACCTGAAGAATCATTGACAGCTAAGATTACAATGATTAACAGGACATCATGGCCTCTGTTGTACAGTACTGTGCTGAAGTACCTCTAAATATTAATAGTCTAAACAAGACTGCAGTTTCAAAGGACTGGATGCATGACCTCCACTGTGTATTTACATAATAACTTCCAATAGCATTCAAATAATGGGGGCATTTTCTTGATCATAAGCCCAGGTGCAGTTAGTTTCAGAAAGTCGAGTGGGTTTCTCTATGGGTGTTCATCTGACCAGTGCCAATTTTCCAAAGATACCTGGTGGTTAGAGGTGGACTGAAAGTATCCCACATGAGAGCATAGAAAAGTATAAAAATAAAATCTGTTTTATTTTTACATATTATCACAAATGGACTCCTTAAATAAGCAATTTTAGTTAGAAACTATTTAAATATTGTGGTGAAAAGGAGAGATTTCAACTCACCTGGTTACATAATTGAGCTTGTCTTGTCATTTATTTACTGGGTTCTAAAGTGACTTTAAAGAAAGCTCTGCAAGTTCAAACTGGAATTAATTTATTCATGGGCACTGCAAGCATAACCTGTTCCCATGGAACAACTTAATCAGTTTTTGCACTTAATATTCTTTATGGTCACCCAGGTAAAGGAACGTGCATTCCATGGTGCTTCACAGCTAATGGATTATTTTTTATTGTTAGATCGGAGTGAATGCAGCAAGTGTGAGATAAGTAACTAGATGTTAGGTTGATGTTGTGATTGGAGAGAGTAAAACCATCACACCTCCTCACTGGCCAGTCCCCCAGATTAGCATTCTCATCCCAATAGAGAAATGAGGGGGCTATGTGGGAGGGAAAGGTTAGATAGATCTTAGAGCAGGATAAAATGTCAGCACAACATTGTGGGCCGAAGGGCCTGTACTGTGCTGTAATGTTCTGTGTTCTATGTTTTATGTAACCCCTAAGTCCAAGGAACACAGATTTCAACAAGTATGCCAGGTCTGGCTGGATTTCATGAAACACAATCAGGTCCAGTACTCATCTATCAGAACTGCTTAGTGCAAATTCATTCCAGAATGTAAGCATAATCTGTACATCTTTCACCTGCTGCAAACTATTTCCTTAAAACTTTCTCCCCTGTGGCCACCAGCAACAAACAGAAGAGCTCATTAATTTCTTCATCACCAAGACTGAGACCATCCTTCTACTAGCAGACTGGGCCAAACTTCCTCTAAGATTCTCCCCTCTCCAGCCCCAAGTACTAACCTTCGTCTATTTTCTCCATTTTCTCTTCCAATGCCTCCTCTGAGATTTTCTTGTCCATGAGAGCTATCTCCTCCTCTCTTGACCACATTGCTGCTAATTGTCGACCAACTGACCACCCAGTTAACAGAAACCCATCCATCCTTGAACACTATTACCATAACTCCGACTTTCCTCTCCAAAGTCTGCTCATGTACTGTTGCCTTTCAAATTCATAACCAGTCTTCCTGGCAATCCAAGAGTAAATCTTTCCCATGTAGGTTCCACTACCTAAATGACTCTTATTAAAACCATCCTATGTGACTGTGATAAAGGTAAACTATTCCTCTTTGTCCTTCTCAAGCTACCCACAACCTCTGACATGGTTAACTACACCATTCTCTTCTAATATCTCTCCACTGTCGATCAACTGGGTACAGTTAGACAAAGCTATACAGCATGGAAACAGGCCCTTCAGCCCAACTCGTCCATCTGGTTCTCTTCAGTTATGGGCAGAAGATAACCTGCAATGGCATACCTGCCCACATCTTCACCATTACCTCTAGTATCCCCCAAGGATCTGTTCTTGACCCTGCTTTATGGGCAGGCACGGTAGTGTAGCGGTTAGCATAACGCTTTACAGCGCCAGCGACCTGGGTTCAATTCTGGCCACTGTCTGCAAGGAGTTTGTACGTTCTCCCCATGTCTGCGTGGGTTTCCTCTGGGTGCTCCGGTTTCCTCCCACATTCCAAAGATGTACAGGTTAGGAAGGTGTGGGCATGCTCTGTTGGCGCCAGTAGCATGGCGACACTTGCGGGCTGCCCCCAGAACACTCACGCAAAAGATGTATTTCACTTTGTGTTTCGATATACATGTGACTAATAAAGATCTTATCTTATTTTTTCTTTTATTTCTACCTGCTGTCTCTCAGTGACATCACTTGAAAATATTGGGTGCTTTTCTGTGCACTCCCTCTCCCCAGTCGAACAGCTCATGCAACATCCAGCACTGGATGAGCAGAAGCTTCATCCAGTTAAATATTTACATCGTTGCCTGGTCTTCAAGACTTTAAATTTCAACCCTCACCACCTCTGGTGCTTACAACACCTCCTTCAGGGGCGGAAAACTGTCATACTTACCCAGTTTGCCTCCAGCCCCAGCCCATGTGGTTGACTCATAAATACCCTCTGAAGTGGTCTAGCAAGCCACTCAGTTGTACTCATGCCACTATGTTGCAACAGAGAAGGGACAAAACTGGACAGACCACCTGCATCAACCTGGGCACTGAAATCGGACACACCAAAGGTTTCCCTAGCCCTGTAGACCATGCAAGGTCCTCCTCACAAACACCTGGGAACTGGCTTCTACAGTAGAAGAGTTCTCCCACAGACTGGTCAAGGAAAAGCCTGATATAGTCATACCAACACAATCATATGTGCCACACTCCTCCATTACAATCCCTGCGCATGTCTTGTCCCAGAAAATGTACCAGAGGTGGAAGCACAACAGTGTACAGGTGGAAGGGAGTAGCCCTTGGAGTCCTCAACATTGAATCCAGACCCCATAAAGTGTTATGGTATCAGATTCAGCAAGGGCAGGGAAACCTCCACTCATTTGTCACTTACCACCGACATGGATAGGAAAATTTTGAAGGATATAGGCCAAACGCAGGCAAATGGGACTAGTTCAGTTAGGCAACTTGGTTGGCATGGATGAGTTGAGCTGAAAGGCCTTTTTCTGTGCTGTATAGCTCTATGACTCTACCATCCTCCCTCTGATGAGGAATCAGTGCTCCCCCATGCTGAACAACACTTGGAAGAAGTACTGAAAAAAAGCAAGGACACAAAATGTATTCTGGTTGGGGGGAACTTCAATGCCCATCACCAGGAGTGGATAAACCTACTGCACCTTGTCCTCCTTAATCTACCTGTGTGTGGTAAGATGAAAAACAATCAATGATTTCCCTGTTGCAACAGCTACCAATGGCTGGATGTAACTAAAGGGTTAAAAGAAACATCTTTCTTTGTTAGGACTATTTGTTTTTCCCAGGAGTTACTGAAACTCTTAAACAGCAAGACATCAATGTGGAAGTTAGCCCCAAGCATTAATCGGGTGCAGTTAAACAGGCAGCTTTACAAAACAATCAGGGTATGCTTCAGCCAAGTGAGACAATGGGGAGTGTTAATTTGCCCCATCAGACAAGATGCCAGGGCTTTGTTTGCATTCCTCACAAACCTTTCTCAGCAACACACTCATGGAGCCACCCGCCCTCTAGGAGATTGGAGTTTTTATCTGTTCATTAACAGTGGAGTTTTGCTGCACTAATAACTGATGAGACTCTTGAAAACAGTGAGAAAGTTTAGCAAAGGTGTGGAATCCTTTGTTATGCTTGGACCAAACAGGACACAAGGCCCTCCGTGACTATAAAGATGCGACCTGCAAGAGTGTCCTTTGGAGCTTCTCCACAGGTTGGTTCATGGTGACTGCTAAGCCCCTCCACGTCTTGCTGAAGTACCCCAAGGCTCCCCTTCACCGATAGACTGAGTGGCAGAGAACGCAATGTTGCTAAATACTGGATGCTGATAAGTATCACTGAGAACTGCATGTAAACATGAGCTCGATTGTGAGAGAATTTGGGTTTTTGGTCTTGCTTCTTTTAATTTGGGTTAGATTAGACGTGGTTAGAGCTGTAGTTTCCTTTGTGTTTGGTTGTTTTTAGTTGGGTTAAATAAAGTTACTCTAACTTTTCATGAAATTGTGGCGTCTTTCATTACAGATTCTGTCATTCGAAAGGAACCCAAAAGAACCTGAGTCCTGTTTTAATACACTGTGTGAAATGTATCATGATAACAATGGAAGAAATGGCCACTGCACTGTTGTGGTGGAGACAAGGTCCCATCTTCACACTGAGGACTCCTGCATCTACCTGTCACCACCCTGTGCCCACCCCGCCTCCCCTCTTTTGTCCACCTATCACTGCTCTGCTTTTCCTTCCTATACTGTAAATTGGGCTTCCCCTTTTCCTATTTTCACTCCTGAAGAAGGGTCCTGACCTGAAACGTTGACCACCTGCTTTTCTCCACGGATGCTGCCTGGCCTGCTGAGTTCCTCCAGCATCATCGTGTTTTACACCTTCTAGTATATTGTGTGGCACTATAGCTATGCTAAATGGGATAAGCTCAGAACAGATCTGGCTGCTCAAAAGTGGACATCAGGCACTGTGGTCAACCAGAAGCAGCCCTAACTCTAACTCTAACCAGGGGGTCAATCAAAGAGGAATATAGGACTTACTGGAAGCAGCTGTTGACATGTCTAAAAATGATGAATAAACTGCAGAACAGGACTACCTGCATGCTTAACAAGTAAAACTGCATGCAATAGGGAAAGCTAAGTGAGTTCTCGACCAAAGGATTAGATCAAAGCTCTGTGGTCCTACCACGTCTAATTGTGAAGGGTAATGCACAATTAAACAGCTAATGGGAGGAAGAGGCTATCTACAACTGTGGCAGGGCCCAGTATGTGAGTGCTAACTAAAATAAAAGCTGACATATTTGCAGCCACATTTAGCTAGAAGAACCCATTAGATGTTCCTGCTTGAAGTACTCCTGTGATACACACCAAAGCAGAAGCCAGTCTCCAACCAATTCAATTCACTTCACATGATATCAAGAAGCAGCTCAGAACCCTAGATATAGTGAATATTATGGGGTTAGATGACCTCGCAGCCATAGTGCTGAAGACCGGCACTTCAGAACCAGCTGGACTTCCAGCCACGCTGATTCATTACACTTACATTACTAGCATCTAACTGAGAATGTAGAAAATTGCCCAGGTACACAAATAAAAGAACAATTCTAATCCGGCTAATTCCTGTCCAATCAGACTGCTAACTGATAGAGGTCGCTGTCAAGTAGCACTTCCTCACCACAATACACACAAAATGCTGGAGGAACTCAGCAGGTCAGGCAGCATCCAGGGAGGGAAGTAAACAGTTGACATTTCGGGGTGTAACCCTTCATCAGGACAGGAAAGGAAGAGGGCAGAAGCCAGAATAAGAAGGTGGGGGGAGTGGGAGGAGCACACGCAGGCAGGGGATAGGTGAGTTCAGGTGACAGGCGAGTCCAGGTGAAAGGGGAAAGGTAGGTGGGTGGGGTAGGGGGAGAAGATGTAATAAGCTGAGAGGTATAGGTAGAAGTGGCAAAGGGCTGAAGAAGAAGGAATCTGGTAGGAGAGGGCAATGGACCATGGAGTAACCTCACCAACAACCTTACTGATGCCCAGTTTGGGTTTTGCCAGAACCAGTTTGCTCCAGACCACATCACAGCCCTGGTCCAAACATGGAGCAAGGAGCTGAACTCTCAAGGTGAGATGTGTGACTGCCCTTGGCATCAGGACCAACAATAACATCAAGGCACCCTTGTAAAACTGAAGTCAAAAGGGAAGTGTTCCCAGGGCTGGAGTCATACATAGGACAAAAGAAGATGGGTGTGGTTGATGGAGGTCAATCATCCCAACTGCAGGATATCACTGTAGGAGTTTCTCAGGGCAGTGTCCTAGGCCCAACTACTTCATCATCCACTTGCTTTTCATCAGAAGTGAGGATGTTTGCTGATAGCACAATGTCCGATTCCATTTGCAACCAGTCAGTAGATGAAGCAGCCCATGCCTGCATGTATTGGTATTGGTTTATTATTGTCACTTGTACCGAGGTACATGAAAAACCTGTCTTGCATATCATTCGTACAGATCAATTCATTACACAGCGTATTGAGGTAGTACAGGGTAAAAACAATAACAGAGTACAGAGTAAAGTATCACAGCTACAGGGAAGTGCATTGCAGGTAGACAATAAGGTGCAATGTCATAACAAGGTAGATTGTGAGGTCAAGAGTCCACCTCAACGTATAAGGGAACCGTTCAATACTCTTATCACAGTGGGATAGAAGCTGTCTTTGAGCCTGGTGGCATGTGCCATCAGGCTCCTGTATCTTCTGCCTGATGGGAGAAGGGAGAAGAGAGAATGACCCCAGTGGTAGGGTCTTTGATTATGCTGGCTGCTTCACCAAGGCAGCGAGAGGTAAAGACAGAGTTCATGGAGGGGAGGCTGGTTTCCATGATGTGCTGGGCTGTGTCCACAACTCCCTGCAGTTTCTTGCGGTCCCGGCCAGAGCAGTTGCCATACCAAGCCATGATGCATCCGGATAGGATGCTTTCTATGGTGCATTGATAAAAGTTGGTGAGTGTCAAAGGGAATGTGCCAAATTTCTTTAGCCTCCTGAGGAAGTAGAGGTGCTGGTGAGCTTTCTTGGCCATGGCGTCCACGTGGTTGGACCTAAACAACATTCAACCATTGGCTGATAGGTGATAAGTAACATTTCCACCACAGAAGGGCTAAGCAATGGTCAACTCTGATAATAAATAATAACCAAATACCCCTAACATTCAATGGCGTTATTATCAATATCCCGGGGATCACCATTAACTAGAAATTCAGCTCGACTAGGCACGTGAATACTGTTCTCACAGGAGCAGGTCAGAGGCTGGGTATCCTGCAGAAAGTGAGTCATCTCCTAACACCACAACGTCTTTCTGCCATTGATAGGGCACGTGGTGTTAGGAGATGAGTCACTCACTGCAGGATAGTGATCAGGAGGCATGTGGTGGAATACACTTCCCCTTTCAGGATGTGTGTAGTGCTAACAACTCTCAAGAAGATTGACACCATCCCAGATAAAGCAGGCTGCCTAATTAGCACCCCATTAACACCCGTTCCCTCTGCCATCGATGTATAGTAGCTGCAGTGTGTACCATCTACACAATTTCACCCTGTGTACTCCAACTTCATCTCCTAATCCCGTGACCTTTACGTAATACTATGGGAGTACCTTCATCAGAAGGACTGCAGCGGTTCAAGAAGGTGTCTCACTGCCACCTTCTCAAGGATGGACAATATGTACTGGCTTTGTCAGTGATGGCCAGATCCCAAAACTGAATACGAAAAAAAATAATGGTTGAACTGGAGCTTTTACAAGCTTGGCCAGATATAGTAGTTTTAAGGAGGAGAAAAAGGGCGGATAGGTCAAAGGAATTGTGAATTAAGAAGGAATTAAGAAGTCTGCAACTCATATACCTGGAAGCACAGGTGCCAATGGTACAACAAAGGGAAGCCATAGTTAAGAGTAAGA
Organism: Pristis pectinata; assembly: GCF_009764475.1. Lineage (NCBI taxonomy): Eukaryota > Metazoa > Chordata > Chondrichthyes > Rhinopristiformes > Pristidae > Pristis > Pristis pectinata. Next base: position 89,774,138 of record NC_067408.1, on the reverse strand, counting down.
AAATGTTTGGGAGGTGTTCTATCACCAGAAGGGATTACAGAGAAGGTGTGTAGTGAAAATGGGGAGGAATTTGGTCTTGAAGGGACCAGACTGCAATTAATATTAACAAGAGAGGGTAATTGCAACCTGATGTAAATTATGAGGCAGCTCCTGTAGATGACCTGAAGTTAACAGAGCGAAGAATTTGATGAGTTCATCAGCAATGCATTGAAGCTTAACATTACAGGTTAGGCAGGTGGATAAATGATAGTGGGGGTTTGAGAAAGTACAGCACTGCTAGAATGCTATGACTGAATAACTAAAAATAGAAGAAAATCGGGAGGAAGGACAATGTGGCTGTTCCTGTCAAAGATTACAGACAGTTTAAGGAAGAGGAGACAGAAAAACACGCATGTAACCAAAGAGTTAAACTGAGTCAGCTCAAGTTTAAAACCCATCCAAAGTCACCTTCAGGGCGGCTGGTTATGCCTCTCACACCAAGGCATCATTTACATCTGATTGCAGATTGCCCAACTAATTGTGTTAAGAACTGCCTGTCACCCATTTCCAAGGTGAGAGTTTGACTGGTCTTCCAACACATTTAAACATGAATGCTCCATTTGAAGAAACTATAGATTTTCTGGCAGATTGTTGTCTACCAATGCTGCAGAGGGCTGATTATTCCAAAATGAGGTATATAACTGCCCAAAAGTTCTCTGACATATCCCTGGAGACCCTAGCAGAAGAGACCAGGACAAGGATGAACCTTCACTTTCCCATGAAGACGTGGATCCCAAAGAACTGCTCACTATAGGCTTGGAAACAGGGGTGACTAAGTTTGTGAGGTTGCCAGAAATACTGTCCTATCATCTCAGACAACAACATATATCAACATTCCTGGAGAAACAAAGGACTGCAGATGCTGGAATCTAGATGAAAAACATCGTGATGCTGGAGGAACTCAGCAGGCCAGGCAGCATCCGTGGAGAAAGCAGGCGGTCAACGTTTCGGGTCAGGACCCTTCTTCAGGACTGAAGATAGGAAAAGGGGAAGCCCAATATATAGGAGCGAAGAGCAGAGCATTGATAGGTGGACAAAAGAGGGGAGGCAGGGTGGGAACAAGGTGGTGATAGGTAGATGTAGGTAAGAGTTAGTGATAGGCAGGTGCGGGGGAGGAGGGGAGAGCAGATCCACTGGGGGATGGGTCAAAGGTGAGGAGCAAAAGGAAAAAAAAGGTAGAAAAAAAGAGGCTAGGGAAGGGAAGAAGAGATGAAGCGTGGTGGTTGTGGGGGGGAGGGGGGATTACCTAAAGTGGGAGAATTCAATATTCATGCCGTTAGGCTACAAGGTTCCAAGATGGAAAATGAGGTGCTGCTCCTCCAGCTTGTGCTTGGAGTTCTCCTGGCAGTGGAAGAGGCCGAGGACTGTCATATCAGTGATAGTGTGGGAGGGGGAGTTGAAGTGACTGGCAACGGGGAGATGCAGATCACGGTTACCGACAGAGCACAGATATTCTGCGAAACAGTCACCTAGTCTGCATTTGGTCTCAACAATGTAGAGGAGGCCACACTAGGAGCACCGAATGCAGGAGATGATATTAAGCGAGGTGCAGGTGAATCTCTGTCTCACCTGAAAGGACTGCTTGGGTCCCTGGATGGTGGTAATTCCTGCTTCCCCTGGCCTTTGCACAAACCCACATCACATAATGGTGTTGATGCTTCTCTCCATTTTACAGTCCTCTCTGGATTGTCAGGTCATATATTGTAATCAGATAGATGACAATCAACTCAACGATCACAAACATCTCAATGGGATGTTTGTGGGAGACGCCAGGTATAGGCAGGCACCTTGGTTTGCTCAGTAATCAGCATAAAGCGTCCTAGTTTTACCTCACCTGATCAAGCACAGTAGGGTTGTGGAGGAGTGTTGCCAGTCATGTTTGCATTGAGTAGCCCTCATTCCAAAAACAGCTAACCACTAAAACTGCAGGAAGGGTGAAACGGGGGCGTGGCTGAGTGTTGCAGGGTAAAGGTGCTGTGATAGCTACATTGTCACCTCGGTATGGGTTTGATCGTATTGTTGTGTGATCACAGCTGGATGGCAAAGCTGTGAAATTCCATCCGATTAATTAAAGTTCCTGGCTGGTTTTTAATACTTCATGGAAAGAAAGCAGGACTTCCATTTATGTACAGCCTTTCATCACCTCAGAATTTCCCCTAGTGCTTAACATCCTATTGAATACTTTTGCAGAGTAATCACTGTTGGAACGTAGGAAAATTAGCAGCCAAATTGGCTGTGACGGTGCGTGGGGTAAGACACCCACTGATGGTAAACTCACAGCTCCATCATTTTGACTGTGGACATCCATCGATGGTAGTGTAGACACCAAGACCTTTGCTGCAGATTGTTCTCTACAGTGCTACAGAGGTGTTCTCCACAGTGCCTTGGAGCATACCTGAGGAGAGGATATTAAAGCCATTGGTGACTTTTGCAAACCTGGATCCTCAGATAGACAGACTAAATGTGGACGAGGTAAGACAGAGCTCAGCTCCCAACAGACCCAACTGCTCCCACTTCTCCTGCCTCTTCCTCCTGCTTTCCTCCTTCTGTCAATCAAAGCAGCATAAGTGACATTCATCACTACTGATGAATCAGTCAGAGGAAAGCAATCCAAATTCAAATATCAGTTGGAAATCCAAAAGGCTTGTCAAAATTGTGTACTAGGATGCTATATTGTATCGTACAGCATTTATTCACTTATATTTATAAGACACCTATTCCTCTGACAGATACTTGGGCTATCTAAAAAGAAACAGGTTGCTAATATGGTAGTAAGTTAAATCAAATGGACTCATATGGTAGCTACTTTTAAAAGTATAAATACCAGATGTGTGTCAAAGTTGAAGTCAAGTTTATTGTTATATGCGCAAGTACATGTATGCACAGGTGTAATGAAAATCTTACTTGCAGCAGCATCACAGACACAGAACATCATTCACAAGGAAAACATAAACATAAATTATACACAATTTTATAAGAAAGAACACAAGTAGAACAGAAAAAAAAACAATATCCATTTTAGTGCAAAGTGATCAAAGTGGTCATAGTGTTGCTAAACTGTAGTGATTAGGGTTTTGCCAATTAGTTCAAGAACCAAATGGTTGAAGGGAAGTAACTGTTTTTGAACCTGGTGGTGTGGGACTTCAGGCTTCTGTACCTCCTGCCCGATGGTAGCTGCGAGAAGATGGCACGGCCTGGATGGTGGGGATCTTTGATGATGGTTGTTGCCTTCTTGAGGCAGCGCCACCTGTAGATACTACCGATGGTGGGGAGGGATGTGCCCGTGATTTATTGAGCAGAACCTTCCTTATGATTGCATCTATGTACTGTCCCCAGGACAGGTCATCCGATATGTGTGCGTGTGCATGTGTGTGTATTTATTGACTGGGGGAATGGGAGGTGGGGCGTGGGGAGGGAGAGAGGGGGACGGTTGAAGAGCAATCCAACCTATTTTCATTCACTTATGGTCACACTTCCATCTCCTCCACCTGGTACACTCTTCACTAATGATATGAAATCGGTTTAATTACAGCAATGAGTCAGCATTAATGATTCACACTTCAAGCTGCAGTCTCAAATCCTTTCAGAGCTTCATCAGGAATGCTGCTGAAATAAACTGTCACCACAAATACAGGACGCAATGGTTGTTTGTTGCCTAGCGACAAAAGACGTCATAGTTCATTTGTGCCTGCATCCCTCATGTGTTTGAATTTCCACATGAACTGTCGCCATCAACCATGGAATGGGCCTGCATGTATTAATGAATGCAGTTATAAAGATAAACTATTACATGCATTATCTGTCCCAGAGAATACCCTCTCTCGTAAAGGTATGCTAAATATGCCCAATCACTAATTTATAGGAACAATTCCTTATTTTCCTCTTTAATCTACAAACACTGCTCCTTCACCAAGTGAGCATTCATAAGTGTGAAACTATTCAAAAAGTGTCAAGATTTTACAATGAAAGTGTGCACAGTTAGACCTCTGCGCTGGTTCGTGAAGATTACAGAGACTACAGATGCTGGAATCTGGAATAAAAGACAGAACACTGGAAGAACTCAGTGGGTCAAGCAGTGGTAAGTCTATGTTTCAGGTTGAGACCCTGCATCCGGCCCTGATGCAGGATCTTAACCCAAAACGTCGACTTACACCTTTTGCCTCCACAGATGCTGCCTGACCCGCTGACCAGCGTTTGCTCGGCACAGCTTCACCTTCCAGTAAGGATCAGTGGACCTCCTCTGCCAATGGCAATCTCACTGGTGACCCAAATCTGCCACCAATACCACCTGGAAGATCAAGGGCATCGAGTGTGTGGGAACACCACCACCTCCACACCCCCCTCCAGCTTACACACTTCCTGAATTAGAAAGGTATCACTGTTTTCTTTTTCGGTGCTGGATCTAAATACTGTAAATTTCATAGCCAACAGCAGTGTGGGAATCATAAATTGAAATAAGGACACCACTGATTCATCTGGAAAAGTTGTTTGGAGTGGTGAGCAGTGGGAAGGGAGGTAAAAAGATGGTGCTGTAAGTCCTGTGCTTATTAATGAAGGAACCATGAGTAAATGAGGGGTTACTCGTGGTATCTAAAGGGTGGATGAGAGCATTATGGAGGCTATAGTCCCTTTAGAATTCCACAAGGGGAGAAGATAGAGATGATGGTGTCACTGTGCTGGAGGTGGCAGAAACAAATTCTGCTGGAGTGAGGGGTGTGGACAAAGGGAACTCTGTCCTGGTGCTGGAAGGGAGGGGAAAGGGTGAGAGTTGAAGCTGGAAATGGGATGGAAAAGTCAAGGGTCCTGTCATTCAAGTGTGAGAGGAATTTTTACTTGAGGAAAAAGGAAGACAGATTCGTAAGGCAATATCGTCAGATGTGATGTGCTGGAGACAGAGAAACTGATGGAGTGCAATACTTTACAGAGGATGTCTAGTCACGGTAATTATGGGAGTTAAGGGTTTATAGTACTCTCCCATTTTAGTGATGTTGGTTATGGGTTAAAACAGTATTTAGAATTCTCCTTCATGAAATACTGTAGAGCTTTTATATCTAACTTAGAGGGGAGGTGGAGTCTGAAGTGTAATATTAAATTACACATTCAGGTCTCTGGAGTAGGACTTGAACCAACAACTTTCTGAATAAGAGGGGAGAGTGCCACCAACTGATCATAATCAAGAGTTGGTACATTCAAAGCAAACGCTGAGTTGATAATCCCCCATTAAAGAAATTACTATGGAACATAAAAGCCAAAACATTTATAGACTCTCAGGTAGGGTACTCTATGCCAAATGGGCTATGCATTAACAGAAGACTTTAAAGAGAGTAACTGGGTAGCTGCCTGGTGAATAAAATGGAGAAATACGTATTGGAGTTTTCTGTAAAATAAAAGCAACATCAATTATGGAGTAACCTGAAAATGCTTGTTTCCAAGATCTGAGGAGTCCTATGTGTTTGTTAAATGCAAGAGATTTAGAAATGTACAGGGTAAATTTTTGAAACTGTGATCTGAGGCTTGGACTTTACCTACAGGATTAATGATTGAAACAAAAATTATGCAAACATTCAAGATTAGATTAGATTTGATAGGGAAATAACAGGAAAGGCAGTAAAGTGACATGGCGACAAGGCAAATAAAAAATTGATTAGAACTATTTGTTTATGTGAAAGGCAAAAAACATCAGACATAGAGTGGTAGGACTGTATAGTCTTTTTCCATTTATTTCTCTATTGATTTCAAAATGAGATCCTCCTTTCTTGGCTAGTCAGTCTATTATAAGCATTATATAAGATTACTTTACATTGCTCCTACATTGTAGTACATTGACAACAGAAACTCTAACTTATGAAACAACTTGATCCAATAATATGATCAAAAAGGACTGTGAAATCTCTAAATTCAAATTTTGTCTTTTTCACAGTATAGGAATTAATGAAATATATGAACATACAGTTATGAGGAGAGATTTAAGGTACTTGGACTGATTGCACTGGAACAAAGAAAATTTTTAAATTAAGACAAGTAAAGAAAGACTATTTCAGCAGTGTTGTGAATTTAATGACAGTGGTATTTACTTAAAACTATATCTCTAATAAAGTGGGAGATTGGAGATAACTTTGGATAAGCTTCTTTATTCAGAGAGCTGTTGCAAACTTTAGGAGGAAATTGGATAAACATTGGAAATCGAGAAAGATAAAGCATTATCTTGACAGATCAGTCTGATATTGTTCTAGCAAAAATACAGCACAGGTATGATGGCTTAATGGTCCCTGCATGCTGTAAATGTCTATTGTTATATGGTTTCAAGGTAGTCTGTACTTGGATTCACCTTTACCATATGGCCGGCCAAATGTTTACCCAGTTCTTTGCTGAATGAGTTAATTCTTTCTATCTTAATTCCTTTTGCTGGAGCCTCTAAGTCTGCCGTGATTTGAATAGCAAAATTGTTGGTTATACTTTGGGAGACAACAAGCACTGACAGGTAATATATTCGCAACTAGACTGAAAAGAAGCCAGATAAAACCATCTAACACTAAATACTATAATTTTTCCCATAGAATATTGATTGTGATGAGGTCAAATCTCTCAACTACTGCCACATAATTTAGCAGGAATACTGGAAGCACAAACGTAACATTTACACACAGGAACCATGTCAATAAGAAAAAGAAGTAGCTCAAATATATTGTGCTTCTTGGAGCTAGAAAATGTGAATAGGTTACACTCAAGAAATCAATTAGATGACTCAGATCAATTAATCAATTCCAAATCCACCCAGCTAAGTATAACAATAATGCAGTGAATTGACTTTTGCCCATTCTGGCAAATGTCATTAATGTCACTAATGGTTGATTTATATTATGTCCAAGAACATGCCATCCAGAATAAATCTGGCTCCATGCTGGTTCACCTAAAGTGATTCATACTGCATAATCCGATTGACTTTATCCTGATGTGAAAAGCATGCATATCGTGGTTGCGTGATCCATAACAGAACACATTGATAGGTTCTATAAAATTGTTTCAAAATGTAAAAAAAATTGTAAATTTGTATTCTAAAATCAAAGGGCTGATTCCTCATTCATCTGAAGAAAACAGATAGCAAACCCAGTCCTTTCAGGCACAACTGTACTATTTGAGTGAAAAAACCACCGCTTCACATTCTACAGGGCAAATTAACAAGAATAATTTTAATAATCTCTTTCAGAGAAATTGATCAGACTTCCCACAAAATGACACGACTACATATGCATGAAACAGATAGTGACGGATAGTGTAGGCAAAATTTCAACAGACTTTGATCACCTGTATAATCATTAACCAACAGCTTTGGCATGCAATAAATAAAAAAATGGCTTTCTGTATGTTTCCAACGTTAAATATTATCTGAATTTTGGTAATATATTTACTGTGAATATTTTTCAGCTAAGTTCTCTGTGTGGAAGTATTGACAATCTCAGACTGGTTAATATTCCTGGAGTTAATGTTTTCTGATTTACAACATAGCTGGCTCAGCATTGAGTAGTTACACCCACTTGAAGCATGCCTAGTCAATCAACATTGATCCTGCAGTCACATTTAGATGGACTGGCTCACTGCTGAATGTCTCCTGCAAATCACTGTACAGAGGATTGGTAATGGTATTGGTATTGGTTTATTATTGTCACTTGTACCAAGGTACAGTGAAAAACTTGTCTTGCATACTGTTTGTACAGACAAGGTCATTACACAGTGCAGATACATTGAGTTAGTACAGAGTGCATTGAGGTAGTACAGTTAAAAACAATAACAGAGTACAGAGTAAAGTGTCACAGCTACAGGGAAGTGCATTACAGGTAGACAATAAGGTGCAAGGTCATAACAAGGTAGATTGTGAGGTCAAGAGTCCATCTCATTGTATAAGGGAACCGTTCAATAGTCTTATCACAGTGAGGTAGAAAATAGTTACTGTTTATAGTCTCTGTATCACTAAGAATTACAACAATATGCATTGTAAGAGATGTGAACTTACCATGGCAACTGATGCAAGGTTAAGGATTTCTAATGTCACTGTTCCTCAATGTATTATTTCTAGCAAGCACAGTCTTTTAAAACATTTATAATTCCACAAGAGACTTGAGAAAATTTCCACAGACATGTCCTGATGAAGGGTCTTAATCTGCAATGTTGACTGTCCCTTTGCCTCCACAGATGCTGCCTGATCTGCCGAGTTCCTCTAAACATTTTGCTTTTGCTTCAGATTCCAGCATCTGCAGTCTCTTGTGTCTCCATTTTAGTAAAACTGCACACATCAACCAGAACTCTTTTCCCAGTTCAAGTTTTCCGAACAGACTTTTGCATATACTCATATCTAAGTTACATTATTATTTCTCCTTAGGGAGTCCCTTGGAGTCTAGAATGACTTGTTCCAGTCAAATGTTATGGGTTCTGAGGTCGCTGATTGGGCCATTGAGGATCCACAGACCCTACCACAGTGGAGCACATGGAGGATGGACAGGTTGTTTGGACAGTGTGTTCTCTTTCCATAGTTTTTGCATGACTTCCACATCCTCCTGTCGTAGAGAATAAAGGTGCTTAATGCCCTCACAGATGTCCCTTCTCCATCTTGAGTAGCCGTCGGCGAGGGATTTCCATGAGTTTGTGAGAATGTCACATTTTTTTCAAGGAGACTTTGAGAACATCTTTGAAGCATTTTGTCCGTCCTTCAGGAAATCTCTTGTCATAACAGAGCTTGGAATAGAATGCTTGCTTAAGGACACTGGTGTCAGGCATATGAGATATGCAGGCCTGTGACCAGTGGTGTGCCACAGGGATCAGTGCTGGGTCCACTGTTGTTCTTCATCTTTATTAATGATTTGGATGAAAGTGTTGTTAAAATGTTAGTAAGTTTGCAGATGACACCAAAATTGGTGATATAATGGACAGTGAAGAAGGTTATCTAAGATTACAACAGGAACTAGATGAACTGGGGAAGTGGCACAAGGAATGGCAGATGCAATTTAATTTGGACAAGTGTGGGGTGTTGCATTTCAGTCAGTTAAACTAGGGCAGGACTTACATAGTAAATAGTAGGGTCCTGGAGAGTGTTGTAGAACAGGGAGACCTGGAGATACAGGTACATAGTTCCATGAAGCTGATGACACAGATAGACAAGGTGGTGAAGGAGACATTTGGCATGCTTGACTTCATCAGTCAGTGCACTGAGTACAGGAATTGGGATGTCATGTTGCAACTGTACAAGTGGTTTGTGAGACAACACTTGGAGTATTGTGTGCAGTTCTGGTTGTCCAGCTATAGGAAGGATTTCATTGAACTGGAATGGGTGCAGAAAAGGTTCATGAGCATGTCACCAGGACTGGAGGGCTTGAGTTATAAGGAGAGGCTGGATAGGTAGGGGCTTTTCTCCCTGGTGCATATGAGGCTGAGGGGTGACCTTACAGAGTATATAAAACAGTGAGGTGCAAGAGAAGGTGGATGGTCACAGTCTTTTCCTCAGGATATGGGAGTCTAAAACCAGATTTAAGGTGAAAGGGGAAAGATTTAAAAGGGACCTGAGGAGAAACTTTTTCACAAAGAGCGTGATGGGTATACGGAACGAGCTCCCAGAGGAAGTGATTGAGGCAGGTAAAATTACAATGTTTAAAAGACATTTAGACATGTATATGGATAGGAAAGATTTAGATGGATATGGGCCAAATGCAGGCAAATGGGACTAGTTTGGATAGACATCCGAGCTGGCATGGAAAAGTTGCACCGAAGGCCCTATTTCCATGCTGTATAACTCTATGGCTGTAGAGACTCTATATGTGGCCCACCCAAGAAGAGCTGGTTGAGCATAATCAGACTCTCAGTGCTGGGATGTTGGCCTGGGAGAGGACACAGATGTTGGAATAGGCCAATTTTGTGGAGACAACACTTTACCAGTGCTTTGAGGAAGCAGCTGCCTGGTTTCCCACATTTTCAAAGCACAGAGGAAAGCAAGGGTCACTGCTGCTCAGTAGATTAGGAGCCTGGTGATGGCTTGGCCTTCGAACGCTCTTTTCCAGAGTCCGCTGAAACCTGCACTGGCACACTGGAGACAATGGCGAATTTCATCACAGATGTCTGCCTTTGCTTGAGAGCAATGCCCATCTCTTAGCTGGGTCTTTGTTCTGTCACATTTGGACAAGGATTGTGGCTAAGGCAATGCTGTAAAGTAGCTGAGTAGGGGGGAGGTGGGGAGGAGTAGAACCTTGGGTGTTTTGGCTATGGATGGTTTTATAGCACTGTAGGATCCATGTTTCATCACGGAGGCAATTACAAGTCATGGCAACAGTCACATAGATTCTTCACAATCCAGGCAAGCAACCACATGGATATCCACGTCACTCACACTGTGACAGGGGCCGATGACTGTTGTATTGACCACCACCTAACCCAGCCTGTCATCTCTGTCAACCTGCTCCCTAAATGGTGACTGTAACAGAAATAATGCCATAGGAAAATCAATGTCAAAGGTCTGAAGGACTCGACAAAGAAAGTTCTACTTAATCAGCACCTCAACGGAAACCTAACAATTCCCAGCCATCAGGGGTGCCAGATTTTTCACAGTCCCCAAGTCCACCACAATTAGCACCAAATGGAAAACAGAACAATGGTTTGATGAAATCGGCCAAAAGATCCAGTAGCTAATTAATGAGAAGTGCAAGATGTTCTAAGGCTGGAGACAGCATATCTCAAGGGGAAAAACAGACCCACAGGCATAAAGCTGAGGTCTAATAAAACAAAGTTAAAGTTTGAGAACAGAGCACAAGACTTGCAGAAACAAGTCTGACAACCACAGCCTGCATGGGTCCGTCAGCACTGTGAAGGATACACAAGGACATACCCCACTGAGTTACATTACATCCCTGACTGTTGACAACAGTACAGAAACCCAGCTGAAGAGACGGGTTTTCCTCAAATGACAGGAGGTGCAGGGTGCTGCTGAAGGTGAACATGAATGCAAGGCCCTGACAGTATTAGTTCCTCAAAATGGTCAATTTTCTATGATCACACTGATTTCTGTGCATAGTTATTTTGGTCTTCAACAGACCTTATGCAATTCCATCCAAAAAATTCAGTATGAAGTTGATGATGCCTTCAGAGGTATACAGCCCTCCTCCAATGGCTGCAGGTACCAGTTAGCCCAGCTTCTCAGATCAGATGGGCAGGGATGAATGACTGCCTTCCTACTAATTGTAAGGCAAACAATGGTAGTTCTTCAGAATGGTCATCACTGCAAGGCACAAATGGACATGCACTTGATACAGCTACTGGGATTGTGGACTTGTGATTTTGGTGATAAAACTCAGCATACTGAAAGCATTATTCATAGATCTGTGTAAATGTGACATCTTGTTCAACCAAGGCAAAAATGAACACCAAGCATGCTTAGTATGGAACTTTTAATAGGAACTCAATAAACAAAAAGGAGGCAACAGTGTAACTACATCTCATTAATAATACAGAGACACCAGAGAGTGCAGATGCTGGAATATGGAGCCACAATGTAGGGGAACATATACATGGCAGTGATCATAACATAATTGTATTTTAAAACCAGAAGAAGATAAAGGAGAATAAAAATAGGAGTGTTTGTGTGAAGTTAGCCAATTTCAGAAAGATTTAAAAGGGATTATGTCCAGATCATTTAGATAAAAAGTTGGCAGATTAAACAGAGGATGTGGAAAATATTAATGTTCAAAATAAGTGGCACCCAAGAAAAAGCATTCAGAACAGGAAAATGAAGTGCTGCCAAGTAAAATCAATGAAGAATACACAGACCATGCCAAGAATAAAAACAAACATTTGATAAAAAGGAGATACACTTGATAAAGGAAGGGCTTACAATGCAAATGAATAATGGAAATTAAAACAAATATATAAAACAGCATGGGAGACTAGGAGTTTTGGTAATTATGTGTATAGTGTTGTGACACTCAGCAGGGCAAATTACAGATATTCCAAATTTGTTGACTGCTTTGTGCGGACTCAGTTGTTGTCACTACAAATGGCCTCATTGCACAAAGTATGGGAAAAAATTAGGGTACAGTTCCTGTTCATTACCTCCCCATGTTAGAGTTGTACATTTTGGATGAAATCATAACCCAAATTAAGATGACAGTACTGCCCTTGGCAATAAAAAATACCATCACCCAACCCAGCACTGAAGTTCATCACAGTCAAACAGCTTGCTTGGCACTGATGAGGCTCATGAATAATAAATGTGAACATAGATTGGGTGTAGGTAAGCTACTGAAACCATAATGAAAGATTTAAGGGGAGAATTTGAAGAGAGTACAATGCACCAGGGAGAAGGAGTATTGTTAATTTGAACTTTCAACCTTTCATATCTCTGAATGTTACCAAGAAACAAGAAGCAAGCAAGTTATTCAGAGGCCGTAATGTTCCACTTTATGTCAATTATAGAGTCATAGAGTTATGTGGCACAGAAACTGGCACTTCAACCCACCATCTCCATGCCAACCATCATCCACCCTAACTCTATTTTCCAGTACTTGGTCCGTAGCCTTCTATGCTTTGGCAATTCAAATGCTCAGTTACATATTTCTTAAATGTTCCTCAGATTCCCTCTAAGCCTCTTACCCTAAACTATGCCCTCTAGTTTTAAACATCTCTGCTATGAGGAAAGTTTTCCTACTATCTACCCTATCATGCCTCTTATAATTTTGTATAACACTATCAGCTCTCCCTTCAGCTTCCTCCATTCCAAGGAAAACAAGCCCAACCTATCCAGTCTCACCTTAAACTGAAATGCTGCATCCCAGGCAAAATCAGGCAAATACCTCTGCACCCTTTCCAGTGTGATCAGGTCCTTCTTGTAGATGTAGTAACCGGAAGTATACAGTGTACTCTAGCTCTAGTCCAACCAATGTTTTATAAAGTTGCACCATAACCACCTGCTCATATATTCTGTACCCCAACTAATGAAGGCAAATATTCTGTATGCCTTCTTCACCATCTTCTACTTGTGCTGCAACTTTCAGGGATTCTTGTACTTGTACACCAAGGTCCCTCTATTCCTCAGTACTCAGTGGGAACTTCAATCACATGTAATTTATATCTGAACTGTTTTGTCTGCTAGCTTAGTGAATTGATCTATTACCATTGAAGGGTTAATAAAGCAGCAGGCATAAGAATTTCAGAAAATTGCATCAACAATTTGCATAGTACTATTCCACAGCTTTCAAAGCATGGACTTATGTTAGTAGCATGATTCAGCACTATTTATATTCTGGGAATGGAAGCAATGTTTGAGTAAGCTTTGAAATGTAGATAGACTAAAAAGGGTAGTACAATGGCAAGATACGGTGGACTCTTTAATTCTGAAATAAACAAAGTATGATTGTTGTATAACTCACATTATATCAATAGTTAAGAAGAAAATTTAAACATATCTAGGGAACTATCAGCTTAGTACTGCTAGTAGTAAAAATAATGGAATTCCTTTTAGTGGAAAAAAATAGAAAAACATCTGGAAACCAGAAATATAATAGTGAATAGTAAATATGGATTTCAAAAAATTTTGCTTAAGCAAATTGATTACATTCTTTGAAATGATAAATATAGTGTGGACAAGGGTAGAAATGTAGATGTAGCATATCTAGATTTTCAAAAGGCTTCAGATATTACACCAATGGAAAAAATTGCTTGCAGAGTAGAGGGGCAGCCTGGATAATGGATAGCTGGCTGACTCTAAGTAGTGAATAAGGGTTAAGAGGAACTATTCAGAATGGCAGTAAGTGGGAAGAGAAGTCCCACAAGGATCAATGTTGGAATTACTCAAGTTCACAATTGTATTAACAATTTAGACTTTGAAATAATAAACTCTGGGTGGTAGCTGAGAATCAAATACCAGGAGGCGAGCACACTAATGGCCAATGCTCTTGAATGTCTTTACTACAAGTGATGAAAGAGAAGTTTCTCATCTGCAATTTTTAATTCTGTGCACAATAACAAATGGAAAAGGAAAATGGCAACCAATTACAAGATGATGTAAGTAAACTTTAATTGTGTATATATTGGAGGTAAATGCATTTGAATAATAGTGTGAGGTATCATGTTTTGGTGAGAAAAATAAGATTGCATATTAAAAAATAAAAGTCTAAATAAAGTGATGAGTAAAGGAATCTGGGGGTACAAAATATACAAATCACTAAAAATGACAATGTGGGTTGAAGTGGCCATTCAAAAAGTGGATCAGTCACTGGAGTTTCCTTCTGGGAGAATAGAATTGAAAAGTAGAAAAGTTACATTAAACATGTATTCAGCCTTGCCTAGACCACACCCAGAGAACTCCGTACAGTTCTGCCCACCGTATTGTAAATAACCGCAGAGACACTGAAGAGGGAGCAAAGAAGATTTACAAGGATGATAACAGAACTCTGTGGCTATACAGATCAGAAAAGGATGGATTGACTGGGTATGACCTAATAATGGTGTTCAAAATAATGAAAGGTTTGAAAAGAGTCAACATAATAAATGTATTTGTTGGAACCACCATAACTAAAGGACAACATTCTAAGATAGACATTAACAAATCAAAAAGATAATTCAGGAGAAATTTTTAATTCAGAGTGGTGAGATTGTTTAACCTATGACCAGAGGAAATGTTGAAGCAAATAGAATGGACACATTTATGGGGAGGTTGATAAACATATGAGGTGAACAAAGGGTTGTGCTGACAGAGATTGACAAGCAAGGATGGGAGGGATCTGCAGTGGGGCACCAGCATGGACTGATTGGGTGACATGGCTTTATTCTCAACTATACATTCTATGCAAAAATTCTGGAAATGCTCAGGTAGTCAGGCAGCACTTTGTGAGAGGTAGAATCACCAGGTTGGTGACCTTTCATCAGAACTGAAAATCAATCTAAAGGCCTTTGCTAGGATGAAAATCAAGAGTGATTAATTGACAAAAAAGATGACAGTGCAAGGTAAAAGGAAAAGAAAAGTAAAAATGGAATAGCAGAATCTGATACCAGCACCTACAACTGTGCAAATATTATGTTAAAGTTGGAGATTGGAAATAAATCTATCAACAGAAAAAGATGAATTGTGCAGTATTAACAGCAAACACAAATAGAACTACCATTTCAGTATAAGATGAACTGAATTTGCATTTATTTTCATATAGCAAGTGCAGTCAAAGTATGAATAGAGCAAAAGTCATAGAAATGGAAAAGGACATTTGACAAATGTAAACTAGATTGATCTTTATGACCAAGTGGGTATCAAATAAAATACTATGGAACCAAGTAGAGTTAAGGTTTTACAAATGGACACACTGTTTTAACAGCAACTTTGATAAGATTAAATCATGAATGAATTCAGAACTTTTCCAACTAGAAACATTTTCTTTGTCTGCTAGATGAACTGACAGATACTGTGGTTTAAGATTAACCTCACAGAATCAAATCCTTGTTAAGATCAAAAATGTAAACTCCAGCTTAGGTTTAAGGTTATCTAACACTGACTTCCTATCCCATCCCAGTATTCCACCAGTAACATCTTCATTGCTCCAATTGCCTCATTGTTATTTGTTTTGCCAGTTTATTGCATATGTTAAAGTCAAGCACTGATCTGCAAAGTTGCTTTTAGGAATCAGATAAAAAGGTTCCTCCCTGCATCCCCTGATGAAAAGTGATCTGCCTCGTTTTGAAATAGCCAGAAAGAAAACAAGTTTGATGCTACAAATGTGAAACACAGACCATTCTGCATCATATACCATAAGGAAAGGCTTCTTCCTCTTAAGGCACCTAGGGTGCACATCTGATTACTACTCTGTAGGGTTTCTGATACTTCTTTGAGGCTCACTTCCAAATTATGTAGCCATGCTTATTGCAGTTGGTTTCTTCAGGCACTTGCCAGTGAAAACAGTGTTCCTGAAATAGCAGAAACTGCAATGGTTTGAGGAGAAACTGGATGGAATTGTGTTTTTCCGGCTGGAAAAGAAGCATCTGAAAAAAGATTTTAAAACCATATATGAGATTGTTAAAGATTTAGGGAAAATTAGCCCAAAATTTTACTTTAAATTAAGGGGAACTAGGGGGAAGAGTTCCAAACTGTTAAAAGGTAGTTTTAAGACTGAGATCAGGAAATTCTTCACAGTGTAATCAACATGTGGAATAAACTTAGTGGTTGAGGGAAAATTCCTGGAATCAATTAGAAAAGAAGCTGGAGCCTACAGTGGAAATCATTCAGATCTTTCAAGTAGATGAATTAAAATAAGCCACTGACTTCTTTGGTTTGAAGTGAACTTCATAAAATAGTAGTGTTGTGATATATTTCCATTACTGTGTCAGAAACTATAAATCAATGCTGTTAACGCAAAAGTGAAGATTCTTCAAAATAATTAATGCCTTCCTAAGAAGAAATTAGTTTGTGACTTCATGAAATTTCTTTCACTGATATTTTAGTGCTGGTGTTAACCCCTTTATTTTAAATTAATTGATGTCATGACTACATTGGCAGAAAGATATCTTTATTAAGCATTCACAGTCTGTCATTCCATGCCCCAATTTTAGGACTCAATTGCTTTTGTGATTGAGAAGTAAACAAAGTAAACAATACTGAAAGAAAGATAACCCTCTGAAAACACTATTAAAATGTATTAATATGCCCATGAATAGAAGTCAGTGCTTGGTGATGTAATCTGACCATATGTGATATGGTAGAACTCGGTTTATAAACTGCAACATCCTAGGACAATGGCTTCCAAAGCCAAAACAATGGGTAACTGCTAACATTTTAGCCAGAAATCCTGTAAACCAGACAGAAACAAAAGAATTATTAGCAATTATTCTTAAAAGAAATATAGTTATAACTCATATTATTATGCAGCAATAATATTGCTGTGCCACAGATGGTAGATTAATATACTTAGCACTGTTAATATATTACTGCACTAGTGGAAGTATGGTTATAAAGAGCAAGCAAAACAATGATCCATTGTGATAATATCTATCTTATAGATATTTAGGTCAATTAAAAGTAAGATATTAGTAAATTATTCATCCATTTTGGATAACTTACTTTACATTTGTGTAAATCACATTACATTTAAGGAAACTAACCAACATCTTAAAAAGCTACTGACAGCACAATAGCACAGAGTCTGTTTAATGGCATGCTATCTTCAGACTAGGCTTTGGAATAATTATCTTCTGCTTTATGCTGGAATGACAGATTACAATCTCTTTATTGCTAAATCAGCCATTTAGTAATTTTATTTTTTACACCTTTGAAATAATTAGTATCATAGACATCCAATGAATATTCATCCAACATAAAAATCCAATGTAAAAAAAATGCACACTTGTCATGTAATTTCTTTCATACCCTTTAAACCTGGTATAAATCTGATTGATATAATCAGTTGATATAATCTGGATTGCACTGCCTAAAAATATGGTAGAAGTAGATTCAATAATACCTTTCTGAAGGGAATTTGATAAATACTGTCAGGGGCTAAATTGATTAGGTTACAGTAGAGAAATGGGACTAACTGGAGAGCTCTTCCAAGGAACCAAGGCAGGTACGCTGGTCTTCTGTGCTGTATGAGTTTTTGATGGCGGCAACCGAGGTCCAATACATATCTTCTCAATTATTATGAATCTAAGATTGATCTCTTGAACAAAAGCCAAACAGGATTAGATGTGGGTTCTCAATCAGAGGAAGGATCACAATCATCAGCAATATTAATGCAATGATATATCAATTTGACTTGGTGATCTACATTATTTAGTTGCACCCCATTCACAATGCAGGAGCTATCCAACAAAACTTCAGTGGCATATACCACTGTATGTACCAGAATATAAACTCCAAATGGCTTCATCAGCTAAATAATGGAAATTAGCAAATTCTATCTAGCAGCACATAGAAAAATTCATGGTGATCAGGCAAGATTAATTTTATTTTGTGAATGAACTTACTGGACTTCTTTGAAGAAGTAACATGTGCCATTGATAAAGGGGGAGTAGTAGATATACTACACTTAGATTCCTAGAAGGCATTTTGTAAGGTGTAAAGCAAAGGATTGATCCACACCTTACCAACTGACAGAAAATTCATGGAGTAGGGAGCAACGCATTGGTGTGGATAGAAGATTGGCTGGCTAGAAAGGAATAGAGATTAGGCATAAAATGTTCTTTTATACTTGCCAACAAGTAACAACTGGTGTATTATAGGGACCAGGGACCATTCATATAATTTTTTTTATGATTTATATGAATGGCTTGGATGAAGGCACAAAACGTTTGGTTACTAAATTTGCTGATGATCTTTACCCTTGCCTTGGAGAGGGATAGGAGCAGATGGTATGGGAAAGTATTTAATTGGGGGAGGGGGAATTATGATGCTATTAGGCAGGAATTTAGGAGTGTAAATTGGGAGCAGATGTACTCAGGAAAATGCACAATAGAACTGTGGAGGTTGTTTAGAGATCACTTGCATAGGGTTCTGAATAGGTTTGTCCCATTGTGGCAGGAAAAGGATGGTAGTGTGAAGGAACCATGGTTGACAAGAGATGTGGAATATCGAGTGAAGAGGAAGAAAGAAGTTTACTTAAGGTTTAAGAAGCAGGAATCAGACAGGGCTCTAGAGAGTTACAAGGTAGCCAGGAAGGAGCATAATAATGGACTTAGGAGAGCTAGAAGGGCTTGGCGAGTAGGATTAAGGAAAACCACAAGGTGATCTACTCGTATGTGAAGAACAGGAGGATGACTTAAGTGAAGGTAGGACCGATTAGGGATAGAGGAGGAAATATGTGCCTGGACTTGGAAGAGGTAGGGGAGGTCCTTAATGAATACTTTGCTTCAGTATTCTCCTGTGAGGGAGACCTTGACGTTTGTGAGGACAGTGTAAAACAGGCTGATAAACTAGAACATGTCAATGTTAAGAAGGAGGATGTGCTGGAATTTTTGAATAACATTAGGATAGATAAGTCCCTGGGGCTGGATTGGGTGTATCCCAGGATACTACGGGAAGCAAGGGAAGAGATTTCTGAGCCCTTGGCGATGATCTTTGCATCCTCACTGGCCACAGGAGTAGTACCAGATGATTGGAGGGTGGCAAGTGTTATTCCTTTGTTCAAGAAAGGGAGTAGGGAAACCCTGGGAATTATAGACCAGCGAGTCTTACTTCAGTGGTGGGCAAGTTATTGGAAAAGATTCTTAGGGACAGGATTTATGGGCATTTGGAGAAGCATAGTCTGATTAGGGACAGTCAGCATGGCTTTGTGAGGGGCAGGTCATGCCTCACGGGCCTGATTGAATTCTTTGAGGATGTGACAAAACACATTGATGAGGGTAGAGCAGTGGATGAGGTGCATATGGACTTTAGTAAGGCGTTTGATAAGGTTCTCCATGATAGGCTCATTCAGAAGGTTGGGAGGCATGGGATACAGGGAAACTTGGCTGTGTGGATTCAGAATTGGCTCGCCCATAGAAGGCAGAGGGTGGTTGTGGATGGAGTGTATTCTGCCTGGAGGTTGGTGACAAATGGTGTTCTACAGGGATCTGTTGTTCTGGGATCTCTGCTCTTTGTGACTTTTATAAATGACTTGGATGAGGTAGTGGAAGGGTGGGTAAATTTGCAGATGACACGAAGGTTGGTGGTGTTGTGGATCGTGTAGAAGGTTGTCGAGGGTTACAATGGGACATTGATAGGATGCAAAGCTGGGCTGAGAAGTGGCAGATGGAGTTCAACACGGAAAAGTGTGAAGTGATTCACTTTGGAAGATCGAATTTGAAAGCAGAATACAGGGTTAATGGCAGGATTCTTAGCAGTGTGGAAGAACAGAGGGATCTTGGGGTCCAAGTCCATCAACCCCTCAAAGTTGCTGCGAAAGTTGATAGAAAGAAGATGTATGGCATGTTGGCCTTCATTAGTCAGGGGATTGAGTTCAAGATCCATGGGGTAATGTTGCAGCTCTATAAAACATTGGTTAGACCATAGAATATTGTGTTCAGTTCTGGTCACTATAGGAAGGATGTGGAAGCTTTAGAAAGGGTGCAGAGGAGATTTACCAGGATGCTGCCTGGATTGGAGAGCATGTCTTATAAGGATAGGTTGAGCGAGCTAGGGCCTTTCTCTTTGGAGTTAGGGAGGATGGGAGGTGACCTGATAGAGGTGTAAAAGATGATAAGAGGCATAGAGCGAGTGGACAGCCAGAGACTTTTTCCTAGGGCAGAAATGGCTAAAATGAAGGGGCATAATTTTAAGGTGATTGGAGGAAAGTACAGGGAGGATGTCAGAGGTAAGTTTTTTACACGAAGAGTGGTGGGTACATGAAATGCACTGCTGGGGTGCTGATAGAGGCAGATACATTTGGGATATTTAAGAGACTCTTAGATAGACACATGGGTGATAGAAAAATGGAGGGGTATGTGGGAGGGAATGGTTAGATTGATCTTAGAGTAGGCTAAAAGGCTGTCACAACATTGTGGTCCGAAGGGCCTGTACTGTGCTGTAATGTTCTGTGTTCTAAATAATTAGGAAAGTAAGTGGTGAGGAAGCCATAAGAAGAATCGGGTAGGTTAAGTGAGTGGCTAAAGATCTGCTAAACATGTGAAAATGTAAAGTTGTCCGTTTTGCAGGAAATTTTTTAAAAAATATTATCTAAATGATGAGAGATTGTAGACCTTTGACATGCAAAGGGATCTGAGTGTCTTAGTACATGATTTGTGCAAGGTTCGTATGCAGGTACAGCAAGTAATTAGGAAAGCTGACAGAAAATCATTGGTGATTGGGAGGGGAATTGAATGTTTCAGTTACACAGGGCATGGTGAGACCACACCTGGACTACTGTGTACAGAAGTGTCTTGCTTATTTAGGGAAAAATATCAATGCATTGGAAGTACTTCAGAGAAGGTTTCCTAGACGAATACCTGGAATGAGCAAGATATCTTAAGAAGAAAGGATGGGCTGGCTAGGCTTGTATCTACTGGAGTTTAGTAGAGTAAAAGGCACCTTGACTGAAACATATGACATCTCAAGTGGTCCTGACAGATAGATGTGGAGGGGACATTTCCTCTTGTGGATGAATCTGGAACTAGAGTTCATTGTTTGGAAAAATGGGGTGACCATGTTAAGACTGAAGTGAGACAAAAAAAAAATTCTCTCAGATGGTTTTGAGTCTTTGGAACTCTCTTGTTCAAGGGCAGTGGAAGAGGGGTCTTTGAACAGATTTTTGATAAGCAAGGAGTCAGAGATTATCGGGGATACGGAGGAATATGGAGGTGAGATTCCAATCAGATCAGCCATGATCTCATTGAGTGGCAGCACAGGTTTGAGGGGCCGAGTGGCCTACAGCTGTTTGCATAACCCATTCAGTTCAGATTCTGCCAGAAACACTTGACTCTGGACCTCATTACAACCTTAGTTCAAACATCAACTAAACACGGTGTTCAATTCCACAGGTAAACTGAGAGACACTTCGACCAAGTGTGGCACCAAGGAACCCTTAAAGAAGTAAAGTCAATGGAAATCAGTTGGAAACTTGTACACAAAACTGGAGCCATACCCAGTACAAAAAACCCTGATAGTTGAGTTTATCAGAGGCTAATAACCTCAGCTACAGATGTTCCTCAGGTGGGGGTCCTAGGATCAATTGCCTTCAGCTTCCTCAACAATGACATTCCCTCCATCAGAAGGAGAGAAATAGAAGACTCCACTGATGAATCCACACATTCAGCTTCATTTATAACTCTGCAGGTAGCAAGATCTGGACAACATCTAGTTTTGTTATGATAAATGATGAGGAACATTTGTACTTGACAACATTTGTATAATTATCCAATTGATTCCTATTGACCTTACTTCTATAAGTGTTCCTCCGTTCCTCCGTGCCATACTTGGTTGTATTACATTCGTACTTCTTTGTCAGGAGTAGTATATATTCAACAGAATTATTGAATCCCCCATCAGCAATATTTTACCTCAAAAATGAGAAGACAAACCAGACTAGAGATTTTCCAATGAATGTAAGGGGCCATGGGGAGTGTGTAGAACAGAGGGACCTAGGAATACAAATACATAGTTCCCTGAAAGTGGCATCACAGGTAGACAGGGTGGTGAAGTCGTATGGCATGCTGGCCTTCATCAGTCAGGGCAACAAAACATCCGACTCCTAAATATAGGAGCTGGGATGTTATGCTGAAGTTGTACAAGACATTGGTGAGGCTGCACCTGGTGTATTGTGCACAATTTTGGTTACCCTGTTATAGGAATGTCATCATTAAGCTGGAAAGAGTGCAAAGGAGATTTATGAGAATGTTGCCAGGACTTGAAGGCCTGAGTTATAGGGAGAGGTTTGTCAGGCTGGGACTTTATTCCTTGGAGAGTAGGAGATTGCAGGTTGACCTTATGGAGGTGTATAAAATCATGAGGGGCACAGACAGGGTGAATGCGCACAGTCTTTTTCCCAGGAAAAGGGAATCAAAAACTAGAGGGCATAGGTTTAGGGTGAGAGGGGAAAGATTTAAAAGGGAGAGAAAATTTAAAAGGGAGGGAAAAAGGACTGCAAATGCCAGAATCTAGATGAAAAACACAATGATGCTGAAGGAACTCTGTAGGCCAGGCAGCATCCGTGGAGAAAAGCAGGTGGTCAACATTATGGGTCAGGACCCTTTTTCAGGACTTAAAAGGGACCTGAGGGACAACTTCTTCACACAAAGGGTGGTGCATATATGGAATGAGCTGCCAGAGGAAGTGGTGACCTTCCTACTAATGGCATTCTGGAAACACCTTAGTTCTGGGTCTAAACACCTTCAACTGCCTCAGCCTTAACATTCCCTCCAGATACCCTCTTAAGTCACTAATTCTCACTTTCTCAAAGTCAGTTTACAGAATGGTCTTATCAGCCATGCCTATGACCCAAGAATAAATTATCTGGATGCATCACGGCTTGGTACAGCAACTGGTCTGCCCAGGACCACAAGAAACTGCAGAGAGTTGTGGACACAGCCCAGCACGTCACAGAAACCAGCCTCCCCTCCATGGACCCTGTCTATACCTCTTGCTGCCTTGGCGAAACAGCCAGCATAATCAAAGACCCCACCCACTCGGGTCATTCTCTCTTCTCTCCTCTTCCATCAGGTAGAATATACAGGAGCCTGAGCCGTACCACCAGGTTTAAGGACAGCTTCTACCCCAGTGTGATAAGAACGGCTCCCTTATATGATGAGATGGACTCTGACCTCACGATCTGCCTTGTTGTGACCTTGCATCTTATTGCACTGCACTTTCTCTGTAGCTGTGACACTTTACTCTGTACTGTTATTGTTTTTATTTGTACTACATCAATGGACTCTGTACTAACTCAATGTAACTGCACTGTGTAATGAATTGACCTGTACGATCAGTATGCAAGACAAGTTTTTCACTGTACCTCGGTACAAGTGACAATAATAAACCAATACCAAAAATGCTACTTCTACAGACCGTCCAACCAACAAACAAACCATCATAATCAACAGGAATTTGGACATGACAATAGCATATTTAAAAAACATTCCTGTGGATTGATTAGCTTGTCCTGCTCCTTTGACATTGCATAAGTACAAAGGCTTCTTTTCTTGTATTTTTTTTAATTGAAAGTCATTCTCGATACATACATTAAATTACACTTTATTGTTGTTTATTCAAGAGAAAGATTGTGCTCTATAAATTTTCATAGTCTTTTTGTGCCGCCTGTGCCTCAGTTGATAGCGTTCTCATCTCTGAGTCAGAGGTACAAGTCCCACTACAGAGGCATGAGTGCAACATTCCAGTCTGACCAAGCAGCCCAGGCCTGATGGGATCCTATGCTACTGGAAGGTTAGGTCGGATCTTAAACCAAGGCCCCATCTACATTCTCAGGCAGCATAAAAGATGTGACGGAACTGTTTTGAAGTGGAGAAGGAAGTTTCCCTTGTGTTCTGTCTAATATTTAGCTTTCAATCAACAGCACAAAAGGAGATTATCTGGACATAATTGGAGTTTTGTTTGTAGCCCCCTCCTGTGCACAATTAGACTGCTGCATTTCAGAAGTGACCATGTCTCAGAAGTAATTCATGGGCTGAAAAACATTTTGGGGATATTGTGGGGGTGATTTATAAATACAGATCTCTCTTATCAATGGTACAAAAGGTTTATGACATGTACAATGGATTTATTGGCAATATTTTGTGAAATATCCACATAGCAAAATGTTTTTGGTTGGCAGTAAAGTCAAATCCCCATAAACACCAACTTAAACCGAGCAAACGACAAGGAGAACATTAAAGTATACATTCCTGGAAATGTATTTTTCTCCTTTAAAAATTTCTTCACTGAAAGATCTGTATGGCAAAAGTTTTATTTCAAAGCAACCAGAAATATGAAACAAAGCAGTCTGGATGGAAAATGTAATTTGCACGGCAAACAATCAACCGAGTAAATGTCGTTGACATGACCTTGAGGAGAGCAACAGGGAAATTGTTCTCAAGGTAATCTGTCAACTGAATGTTCAGAGCTAAACAGCACGGGCGTCGCCTGCCTTGCGGTGTGTGGAGAATAATCCTGACTAGGTGCAAGCATCTGCTAACTCATGTCTTAATACAAGCCTAAAATTAAAAATAACGGCTAAATTCGCGTCAGTTCTGTATTCAAACGAGTTTCTTTAGCGGAATATCAAATTATATCAAGTCATGCGAGTGAAAGTGCACAATGCAGCTGCCCTCATTTGTAGCCTGACAGAAGACTGAAATGGTTTCCAGAAAACTAACGTGTTTTGGTGTTGAGAAATACGACCTTTGTGGGGGTTAATGCAGCAAACAGTGCTGGTTAATTACGTTGCACGGCTGTTGTGGGACTTATTTTTTGCAATGGGTGCTCATTCGTCATTGTGACATTGCTGAGAAACAACTGTCTTAGCTCATTCCTCCAAGGAGTGAAATGCTCTAATTCATTTATGGCGCTTCAGAGTACAAATGTTCGTTTCATCCTGCCTGTATCACTTTGTCTGGGGATTTCTCAAGTGTTGCATGTAAGCGTGCACAGGTTGTTTAAAGGAAGATCTCTGCGGCTGAGGCGGTCCGTTTCTGCAGTTCGGGTTGTGAGGAATATCCCAGTGAAACATCCTTCGTTGGCCCTCTCACAAACAGCTCACGTTTACACTGGGAACTCATTGGCTCTGCACAAGGGCGGGACAGTGACATTGCATTTTTAACCATCAGGGCCCGCCTTGGCTTCTCCAGCCCCGGCTGTTGGAGGGGGGAGAGAGAGGACGCATCTGAATCCCAGAATGCCGAAAGAGGCTGTTGTCCCAGGGAAGTCGACGCCGTAAAATCCTCTCATTTGCCAAGGGAAAATCTTTCTGTAAAACAAAAATGCCTGACATTTCATTCCAACCGGCCTACTGAATGCATCGTAAAGCACACTATAGTAGAGGCGGACAGGGTGAGACCAGAAGTATTTGGACTCCATCCAGTTGACTTAAGTGGAGAACTTGTGTACGTTCACGCTCTGCCTTGGCAGCAGCACGTCGGACTGACAACGCTCCTGCATTCCTTTTGCAAACCTCTCTCTCTCTCTCTCTCTCTCTCCTTCCCTCCCTCCCCCTGCAGTACAGTCCCAGCGCCAGCAACCACTGCCGAGGCCGCTTCTCCCAGCACAAAGGGCAGGTGCTCTGAGCTTTTCCCTCTGTCCCTGGCGACGTGGGAACAATACGGAGATTTCCTCCCATCAGGATTTCTACTGAGTATCAACGGGTTTATTGTAAATGTTGTTACAATCTCCCTAAAAGTAGGGAAGAAATAATTTAACTCGCTGTACTTCTAACGTCTTACAATAAAATCTCCACAATTTTTATTTATTGTTTTTCCCATTTTAAGAACTACCTGTAGACTCACCTTAAACCACACACTATTCCTTACCTGAACAAGCAGGTAAGTGATGAGTTCCCGGCTATATCATTAACAAAATGGCCCTGGGTGAAAAGTGGGGAGAGAGCTCGGAAGAAGGCTGCACATGGCATGTTGCCTACCATCCTTCAAATGTCCTTCAGGCAGAGCCGCTTCCAGCCTCTTGGCTGAGATTAGAATCATGTGGAACAAAAACAGTTGCATAAACCCAGCTCAAGCCACTCTGCGGTGCATCTGCATCGTGATGCTGACTTTGAAATCTAAAAGTTTTGCACTCTAATTTCTGGAAAAGCAGAAAGTGACAACGATTTGACCACTGTAAAATTCGCCATCCTGTCCTTGACACATTAGTTTTCTGGTCGGTTAGCTGTTGCCTGGGTTTTTTAATTCCTGTTTTACGGTCTGGATACAAAGTTTTAAAACGACAAAAGCTTGCCCAACGTCATTTGGGCCGACAGCCATTGGTCTATTCCCAATATTCAAGGTCGAAGCCAAATACTCATTCACAGAAATAAAAACAAAGCTGGAAATATTCAAAAGGTCAGACAGCATCTGTGGACAGAGCTACAAAATGAATGTTTCACGTTTATGGCCTTCTATTGCTTTTCAATTACTTATTCAGAGAAATGATGTTGCCACCCTTTATTCTGGAACTTGGTGAAATAGCCATTTATATTTTATTTTTCTGGAGCCTCTGTACAAGTCACATATGACTATGTAGTTGGTGAAGGTCACCTTATTCCCCAAGGCTTGAATATTTTGCTGCAACTACCAATGAATAGTTTATTTTTGTAGCCCACTTGATTCTGCAGATGTAAGAAATGAAATGTATTGGGTAGAGAGACGCAGTTCAAATACCAAGGCATTCCTCATAACAAATGTGGCTGGTGATGATTATCAGAAGTAATCTTGAAAAATATGCATGATTTAATGCTGTTTGGCTGAACTATTTCTTCTAGACTCTGTTGCTCTGTGCAGAAGGTAAAAGCTGGAAAGAAGCAGTCTGAGGTGAGAGGCCCTTCCTCCTTTGCAATCTTACAACATGCTGAGAAAGGAATTGCAGATATAAAGACACATTGTGTTGCAGCAACACACCCTTGGGAAAGTATCTTTCAGTTGTATCATAATTACATATTACACAAGCAGAAAAAAGGCATGTTTTTTAAACAATGATGTTTATATTCATCTTTTGTGCTTTACTTAATGATGAGTTGTGCAATTTTTCTGGAATTCAACACCGTAAAATGCCGCAATTTAAAAATTGCACACCAGCTAGACAGAGTGATTTGGAGAAGTTGTAATGCATTGCCGAGCCATTTTGAGGCAGGCAGCAAAGGTAGGACAGTTGGAACAAGTGGAGATAGATTTGGGTGTAATAAATGAAAGACGGATCCATACTTTCTTAAGCAGTACAGTCCTGAGATGAGATACCATCTCAGTCTTGTGACAGGCCTAGAGACGTTAAATATCTTTCCTCAGAAAAAATGCAAAATCTGAGTCTCATGGAATACCATGAAGCAAAATGGGCAAAAGCATGATTAGACGAAATATAAATTAACTTAAATTAAATAGCAGGGTGTAAGATGTCCATTTATATTACCCAGCTGAAGAAAATTATCAGTTCTCACAAAAGCTTTGTTAATGCAGATTCTTTCTTTCCCAACTCTCTTCCAGTTGTAAAGTTGTAGCAAGCAATGATAAATCTGAGGCTTTCCTGTATCTGTTAACGCATTCATTACAGGAACAGCTCATAATCAAAGGCAAGGGTTCCTTGGCAAAATGAGACAACCTTTGTGAGTCTCCTCTGTTAGCCTCAACAATTCAGGACAGACCGGGAACAGAAAGTAGGATCTTTCTTGTCTAGTTCATTTCTTGGAGCACAATGTGTTTCCCCATCCTGGGATCAGGTTGTGCTTCTCATTTGGATCAGTGATATATTTCTCAATGAGTTTCAATTTCATTTTTGACCCATTTGTACCTTCCCCATATGAAACAATCTTTTCTACAGTGAGGAAATACAAACAACTGCAGATGCTGGAAGTCTGACATAAAAATATAGAATACTGAAAACATTCAGCAAGTCAGGCAGCACCCATGAAGAGAGAAAGAGATAATATTTCAGTCTGATGACCTTTCTCAATGGTCACTGACCTGAAAGATTAACTCTGCTTCTTTCTCTACAGACGCTGCCTGGCCTACTGAACATATCCAGCAGTATGTTTTTATTGCAGATAAATTATTGTCATTCATCCTTCTGTAAATACCATATTATAGTCAGTCATCAAGAGTAACTCAGCTTCTGAATTAACTTTGTTTGTGTTTTGATCTCTCTCAGATTGTCTGAAATTCAGAGGATGAAATTCCAGGGCATTTAACCCATCAGTTCAAGTGTGGCAGTGGAGAACTCATGGCCCCTGACATTCTAATTTCCAGAACGGTCCATGTCATATTTACATATTCAGATTCAGAACTACGAGTACAAGAGAGGTTTATCACAGCTCCACTCTCGGTAACTGATAAAAGGCTTAGAGTATTTTGGGGAAAATTGGCCAGGCACACCAAGCCATTTAATCTATTCTGGGATTGATTTTGTCTGCCAACCATGCAGCTGGCACAGGTCCTTGAGAGAGAGAGTAGTGCACAAAATTCCCTGCATGACTCAGGAGATCCCCATCCATGATGCCAAAACTGCCAGCAAAACTGGGAAGAGGGGGCAGGTAGCATATTGACTGCCCCCGAACCATCTTCTCCCAACCCCTCCCAAAACCTAAGCCTGAATTTTGTTCACTTACTACACGAAGGAAAAACCCAGTAGATTTGGATTATCACTCAAATTGTGTAAGAGGACATCTGCCTGGACTATACTCTCCCTACTTGCACACCTCCACCAAAGATTTGTGTCCTGTGCATTTATAATGTCCTCTGTTCACCAGTCCACTGAACCTCCTGCATATAAAGAAATATTTCCTGCAAGATTTCTTTTTGTTGAAATGAAATGTGGAAAATTTGAATGAAGTTCAAATTTTTTATAGCTTGTGTAAATGTCTTGTGCAAATGTTTTTAAGGAAGCTTTTTACATAATGCAAGTCATAGAGATTTTTTTTCTCTAAAAATACTTTCCAAATCTTCTGAAGGCTTTGAGCCAAAGAGGCATACAGCACAGAAACAGGACCTTTGGTCTCTTGTGTCCATGCCAACCTTCAAGTCATATCTATACTAATATAATTTACCAACACTTGGTCTACAGCCTACAATTCAAGTGCTCATGCGGATGCTTCTTAAATGTTGTGAGTATCTGTCTCCACCACTTTCTCAGGCTGTGCATTCCAGAATACAACCACCTTTTGGGTGAAAAAGTTCTTCCTCAATTCCCCTCTAAATTTCATGCTCCTCACTTTAAACCCATGTGCTCTGGCCTTAGATGCTTCTGCTATAGGGAAAAGTTTCCAACTATCTACCCTATTTACTGACAATTACAATTCTATATACCTCCATCAGATCCCCCCCTCAGTGAATGTTGACAGCCTGTGTGAACTGGGAAAAGTTCCTGTTTTATTTGGCTGCAAACATTAGCAAGTCCAAGCAATGATATCTGTTCTGTTTAATATTAGTGAATATTTAGATGGAAACCATGATCTCTATAAGTTAACTATAAAATAATTAATATAACTTATAACACTTCTTGCTTTTTCTTCTCCCAATTCCAAATAATGATCGCAGGCAGAAATTTACACTCACTTATGGGTTGTTAATGGTCCATGTTACTCTGTGCCAGACTGTTTAATTGGTTCCAGCTTCACTTGTTCTGAGGCAGCCAAGACGGGAATATTGGAAGAGAATCAACAATGGTCTGTCTCCTGGCTTTGCAAATAGTTCTCTGACAACTTTTGTATATCAAGCATTCACAGTCCTTAAGAATTTATTTTTCCTTTAAGGAAAGAAACAAATGGAGTACAGATGAGGTTTATACCCCCTTACTGATGTGTGGTGAATAGATGAAAGACACTTAAAGAATTTGCCTTTGAACAAAAGTTCTATGCAATTATTAAATTGCCACATAGATTTGTGAAACTGAATGTCTGCTTAAAGGTTAGTCTCAAAGCAATCATATATCTTCAAAAATCCTTAATAAATCTCATGTGGTTTGGCTCACAGTAAGATAATCTTTTATACCATGTAAGCACAAAAATTCTGGTGCTGAGGTAAGTTGTCCTCAACTTAACCTGCCTTCTTAAAGTTTAAATTCTAAAGACAATTTCGGCTTAAATGATGTTGTGAGAAATGTTTTAGGCATTTTATGTATTTATTAATCTCCTTAATTAATATAATCATATTTAAGGTCAGAATCAATTACGTTGTTAAATACATGTATGGATCTGCAAACACTTCCTGGCAAATTTTCTATGATAAATTTCTGGCAAATTATTTAAATGAAAGCAGCCTATGCAAACTTTTCATACTGAAGTTACTCCCTCTCCCCAGTGGAAAGACTACAGTAGCAGTATTGGTGGGAGGGTATAATTATAACATGTTGAGTTTATACAGGCAGTTGTCACTATAAATGTGGACACATGAATTTATAATAGAAATAGAAAACAGAATAAAAAGTGTGATTTTGAAAAGACCACTGAATTATATTTGCTTTCTTATCTAATGATCTTCGTCTCCCAACAGCCCAAGTCTACACATGATCTTAACTCTCAACTGAATTCAATGGTAGATTAGCTTATAGTATATTAAAATCATAAATCTGAATGCAACTCTGGTTAACATTTCAACTTCGTCCCTTTGCCTTTAATTATAATGGAGGCCATTATTATAAGCTCTTCATAGCACAATTACACCTGACTGTCAGCAAAGCCATTATAGTACCTTCTCTGTGGAAGGGATTTCTGCATTTTCTATTATAAACAGAGAAATAAGAAACAATAAAAATAGAAAAATGACTTAACATGCAGCTTTAAAATGGACATTGTTTAATATCTGTGCATCCTAGTCTAAGTCCCCCTGGCTTCTGAGCCCATGTATACATTTGGGCTTAATGCCCAGGTACAACATCATTGAAGATTCTTATATATTCTCACATACATTAAGTATTGGTAACAAAAAAATTAATCAGCACACTATGACAAAGGTACTGATTAAAGAACTAACATGAAATTATTCCATGTTTGATACAATGTATAAATACGAAAGATTACAAAACATGTTTTTATAAGAGAAAATGCAGACTAGAAAAAAATGAAGAAACTGCACTGATAAGGTTGCCTTTCAAAGGATGTCACATCACGGCTAGTTTTTACATTTACAGTGTCGTCATGATTGTAATGTAGGGATATACCACAATTTGTGTGCAATGATGGAAAAGAGGAAATGCAGGAGGGAAAAGGGCTTCCATACATCACATTGCTTCTGTGACGAACAGCTAAATTAATATATAGCAACACACTCAAAATGTTGGAGGAACACACACAAAATGCAGCAGTCCTGATGAAGGGTCTCGGCCTGAAACATCAACTGTTCATTTCCCTCCATAGATGCTGCTGGACCTGCTGAGTTCCTCCAGCATTTTGTGTGTGTTGCTCCAGATTTCCAGCATCTGCAGTCTCTCTTGTCTCTCTAAACTAATATATAACCATGGCATAAGTGAGCTACAGGTAGAAAACAATTTATCTCTTCCGAGAAAGGTGTTTGTTTGATTTGAAGGGAATATAGAATTCCAAAAATGCTCCATATTATTCTTGTATTCTGGATTTGCATGGTGCAAATGTATCTAGACACAGCAACGATGCATTCAATTTCAATGCATTACACAAAAGCATGCATGATTATGTACTTATAACATAAGACCTGCTCTTTTCAAGACATTACCTACAGACTGATGACAGTAAGACACCAGAATACTAAAAGCCATCAACTGAACTTGAGTCAGTCACTACCTCAAATGCAAAAAGCACAGAGAAACTCAGTGGCATTGATGAGAAAGGGCAGGGTGGGTATCAGTGATGAAAGGGTATCAGTAGTTGGTTGACAATGGGCCAACTAATGTAGTGTAGACAGAGTGGCAGCATAGCATTCTGCTCTTGGGTTGCAATGTGGATTTAGACCTCGGAGGTATACTTTCACGTGGAGGCTGCAAGAGAACCAGTCCTAGACAGAAGAGTCATTTGCCTTGGTGCACAATTTAATTGTGTGAAAGGGTCCAATCTGTGTTGTCATAGACTGCAGTGAAGATAACCATCCATCATTGTTCTCATGATAACATCAGCTGCATTTTATCAGATGTGGTCAAACGCTAACACTTACCTCTAATCAAATGATACCAGTTCTTGTGTCATGGATCAATGATAATGAATGTCAAACTGTTCCATTACAGATGGCCAGTCTGCCAATTATGTGCTCAGGTCACGTATTGAACATCTACCACTGCGTCTTGTAGTCTATATGATGTTGTTTCAAGTGAAAAGAAGCTGTCAGTTTT
The DNA here is from genome assembly GCF_009764475.1 of Pristis pectinata. Taxonomy (NCBI): domain Eukaryota; kingdom Metazoa; phylum Chordata; class Chondrichthyes; order Rhinopristiformes; family Pristidae; genus Pristis; species Pristis pectinata. The sequence goes on along the minus strand of NC_067408.1, from coordinate 89,741,689 downwards.
ATAAAAGGCACACAAAATGGATTACTCCTGAGGTGTCCCCAGTGTACAGAGTGAAAGAATCTGGCATTGAATTCTGAAGGCACAGATAATCTTTATTGAATGTGGTTGGCCCTGAGTTACAGATGGCTGTCTGCCCCATAGGCTTTCAATAACAAGATGTCACATCTCAGTCTACTCATCTACATTGGTATTCAGCCTCCTTTTGTACTCCTCCATGTTTATAACGTCTAAATCCATTGGCACCAAACTTTAACCACAGGTGGGTAGGTGGATATGTATCAACATTAAACTTAGGCCTCTGTATTTGATCTGTCTTCTTCTTTCTGCCAGGCCTATGCTCTCTTTCCTCTTCTCTTCCCCCAATGCTGCTCTCTCATTTCCCCAATATGTATTTTCCACTGGGCTCTAACACTGTAGTTATAGAATCATTATGTAACAACTGGAGGCTATTCAGTCCAGTAAGTCTATGTCAGCTCATAGAGCGCAATTCTACAAGTCCCTTTCCCCCACTCTTTCCCTAGGCTCTGTGTATTACTCTTTCACAATTGCCTGTCCAATTGTATTTTGAAGGCAATGATTGATTCTTTTTCCAGGTGTACAGGGTAAGATTTCCAAATGTTCGGATAATGTGTGGTGAACAATGAGTAGGGTAGCAATGAACTGCAAGAAGCCATAGGTTATATAAATGAGTTGTGGCAGATAAAATTCACCACAGAAGTGTACACTTTGGCAGAGGTCATGAATTCTAGATCATAACCACTCACATTCCCTTTGTAACTTTCCCCCAAAGCTTTAAATCAGTTTCCTCTAGTCCTTGAACTATTTGATTATAGAAACAGCTTCTTTCTATTTACCCTACCTAAACCAATTGTGATCAAATCTCCTATCAATCTTTTTTCCCAGGAGAACAATAACACCTTCTCACTTATAAATTTACAGCAGAAATCCATGGAAGTATTCCAGCAATGTTTTACTTGCACCTAATATCATCACATCCTCCTAAAATGGGATAACCAGAATTGGATGCAAACTCCAATAGTGACTAAACAGTGTTTTGTACAGGTTCAACAAAACTTCCCTAGCTTTGTATTCCAGGATCCTATATGCTTTATTAATCTCTGAACATAACTGGCCAGATTCAAGCACCTGTGCAAATGTGCACCCAGATCCCTCTGTCCCTGCATATCCTTTAGAACTGTGCCATTTAATCTACATTTTCTCTTTTTTTTCTGCCAAAGTGTACCACTGCACACTTAAGTGGTGAATTTTATCTGCCACAATAACCCATTCATATAGCCTATGTCTTCTCGTAGTTTACCTGACTCACTGTTCACCGCACATATCTGAACATTTGGAAATTTTACCTTGCATACCCATATCCAAGTCATCAATGTATGTCAAACAAAGCAATGTTCTAAACACCGACCCCTCGGAAACAACACTGGCTAGTCTGACAATCAACCATTCATCACTAAACCCTGTTTACTTATTTTAAGCCATTTTTCTCGTATCTTGCTTTTGATCCTTAAATTCCATGGGTCTCAATTTTGTTGACCAGCCTTGTGTGGAAATTCATCCAACACCTTCTGAAAGTCTATATGGAGGATGCCTATAGCATTCCCTTCATCTACCTTCTCTGTTTCTTCATCAAAAGTTCAATCAGTTTAGGCAAACAAAATTTGCCTTTAACAAATCCACGCTGGATCTCCTTTATAAAGTTGAGCTTCACAAAGTGCCAAATCACTGATTCTAAAAGTTTCTCCACAACTGAGATTAAACTGATTGGATTGCAGATATCAGCATGCATTTACAAACCTTTTTGGGCATCATTTTCCATTTTGCAATCCCCTGGCATCTCTCCGGTGTCTGGACAGGATTAGAAAATTTGGGCAAGCCCTTTTACAACCTCCACTACCATCACCCTCAACAACTCAGGAGCCAATTTACCTCAAGCACACGAAGCCTTTCTGCTACCACCTCATCAATTCTCACCCCATCCATTACCTCTATTATCCCCCTCCTCTCAACTGCAATTATGACCACATTCTCTTCCTTGGTAAAGACTAGCACAAAGCATTCCAGATATGCTTTCTGCGTCCATGCACAGAACACCTTCTTTATTCCTAATTGGCTTTGTTCCTCTTACTTTCCACTTGCAACTTAAATACCTATAAAAGCCTTTCATATTCCTCTGTATGGTAACTCCCATTCCCTTATCATGCACTCTCTATGCTCATTTTATTTGCCTTTTCACTTCCCCTCTCAGATTATCAGCCTGGTTGTTAATTTTGTTATTCACCTGACGTGTGCTTTGCAGATCCTTTTATTCCTTCATCATCCTCTCCACCTTTTTTGTCACCCTGGAAGATCCTGCTTTAGTTCTCTTACCTTTCCCGCCTGAGGGAAAATATCTACCTTGTACTTGAAATAGTTGCTCTTTAAAGGTCATTCCTTATTATGTTACAATCTTATAGACCAATCTTGACTTCATTTATCCTGGCCAGGTCCCCTGTCCCACAAAGGTTAGCCCTCTGCCTTGAAGTACCTTCCATTTCCAGCCCCTCCTCCAACTTGCACCATCTTCTCTCTGCTCCCAGCCAAAAGTGTGTTGGGGTATTCATAAGAATAAAATCCAATAGTCCGGATAATCTGCCAGTCCCAAGGGTACCAGATTACCAAAGATTTATTATAATTAAGGCTCCATCTAAACTCCTGGATAAAGTTTAAAAAATTGCAGCTGAGTTGTGGACAAGGTGGGAAAATTGTGGTAAAATGTTATTTACTTTCACTAGTTGTGGTCATTTGTAAAATTCAGTAGACATACTCATTTCTGGGGTGAGGGGAACAGTTTAACCAACATAAACACCTTTTACATTTCATTGTGTTTATGAAGTGTTTTAGTAAGTATTTTTTTCAGTACATGTCCCTCAGGGCACTGCAGTTCATTGCTCCAGTCCAGGGACATGACTGAATGGTTTGGATCTCAGGGTCTACTACAGAGAGCAACAGGTTCGGGGCCTGGGATTGGCTGGGTAGAAGTTAAGCAGCTGAGAGGAAGGTCAGGACCTTAGGGCGGTTGAGAATGGAGGCCAGAGGCTTTGGAAGTGGGAGCAGGTCAAACAATCTGGTCTATTTGGATAGAAGCTTGGTATTGCAGAGTACATAATTTCTGCAGTATTTCAAGTAGGGCCTTAGTGATATTGTTTACCTGCCTTCAATGTATTTGGTAATCAAGGGTACTTTTACTGCATGCATTTATCATTGGTGCAAAATACATAATATTTTCTTTCAAGTAAAGGGATTATTCAGTTTCTGCCACACAGATGGAATGAGTAGTTAGGTTACAGTGCTTACATCTAGGAATTGGCTTACAGTGGTGATCATATTCTTAAGGACCTTAGAAGAAACGGTGTAACGTGGCAAAGTGGAAAATGTTTCAAATCAAGTTTGGTATTGGAAGGCTCACTATCTGTAGCACTGCCAATTAGTGAAACATTATCCAGGGCACAGACATTCATACCAGAGTACAACATGTCTTGTGAGTACTGCTACAACTGCTAGTCCACATACTCCAAATGCCATATGTTCTCTTCAGAGGCACAGGCCAGCCTCCCCAGCAAGCTTTCACAACTCAAACCGGTGTTGACACGCAATACTAATTGAGAGATATATATATGCCAAAAGGTCAATCCTCAGGGATACAAAGGGTATACTGGGTGGGGTATAGAGCAATGGGCAAGTATTTTTGGCAAATAATTGTTGGGCAAAGGTCAGCCGTGTAACAAATAGCTCTGCCATTCTGCCTCAGGAATCCGATTACTTTTTGTTTTCATTTCGTCACAGACATTTATTGTCCATCCCTGACTGCCTGTGTTAAGAGTCAACTTTGTCCAAGGTTTGGAGCCAAAAGGCTAGGTAAGAAAGGCAGATTTCCTTCGTTGAAGGATATTAGTTCAGAAACTTAACCACTGAGCTACCATCGACTCTTCTTACTGTAGGCCCTGTTTACCAAAGAGAATGCTTCAGAGCCACCAGGTTTTTACAAGGGATTTTTTTCTCCAAGGGTTGAAACCTTTTTTTTAATTAATCCAACACACAGATTTGCCAGATCATGAAAGAATAGTTGTCCATGTAGAGCCAGTCATGGAACATTGTATGGTGCAGATGGTATCTGCAGTCAAGGCCCCATTAATCCAGATGATGAACCAAGTGCAACTCTTTCAAACTTCCTGATTACACAGTGAACTTGGAGATTATTAGTTTTCAGTAGCAGAAATGTGGGGGAGGAATGGGCATAATAAAAGGAATATCTTTTCTACTTGCGGAGCTGGTCTTCAGTGGAGGTGTGGATTTAATCTCCTAGTAGCAGGTAGTTGGCTTATAAACCACTGCTACGCTCAGCTTCTTCTACACATAAAAATGGAATTTTTTCTTTCCATAAAATTCAGTCCCAAACTACCAGGACCACATTTAGTTGATTATTGCTGAATGTGTTGGTGAACGGGGAACAGGAGTCTGATGAAGAAAATGGGTTCCTCAGATGTCTATGTAAGATGTAAATTGTTCTGGATGATTATCAGTGTGTTTTGTGGAGGCCTTTCCAAGGCAGGAACCGTATTCTGGTTTATGCTGTAATGGGGACTAATTTTCAATTGAAGTTGACAATTAGAGACTGAAATTGTAATCTTCCTCCCTTCACTGGTTATTTTACTTCTTTGCTTCCAGTACATTAAGCCGTTCCACCCCAATTTCATGCTTTTGGAATCAGTTGTATTAACTGCTCTAACCAGCTCACATCAAATGGTCCTCTCTGAACAATCCAGACATTTGAAGGACTGCATCAATACCCAAAATGTACACTCAATAGCAATTATTGTCCACTAGTTTTGCTGTTTCATAATTGACTCCTTTATGATTCACATATCATTTACCGAGGCTCTAAACAGAAACCATTCACGTTAAAGTAACTAGTTATTGCACTATGTGCTTCCCACAAAGCCTCCATTAACATGCATGGCCATCTGTACATGGGTTTCTATCAACTAAGCACTTAAGAAACTAAGAAATGGAAGCAGGAGAAGACCACATGCCTGTCATCTCTACTGCAACATTCAGTGAAATCATGGCTGGTCTCTGACTTCAGTGCCACTTTCATCCACGAAACCTATATCCCTTAGTTCCCTTAAGATCTAAAAATCTGTCAATCTCTGTCTGAAATATCCTCAGTGACTGAGCCTCCACAGCCCTCCCATGTAAAGGATTGCAGAGCTTCACTACCGTCTGGGTGAAGACATTTCTTCTCATTTCAGTCTTGAATTTTGAGACTGTGACCCTGGTTCTCGAGACCCCAAGAAACATCATCCCTGCAAATGCCCTGTTAAGCCCAGTAAGAATTCTGCCGATGAGATTATCTCTCATTCTCCTAAACTCTAGACAGTATGGGCCCAGTGTGCTTAGTCTCTCCTCACAGGAACAATGTCCCATCCCAGGAGTCATTCTGATGGGGTGCACGTCCATCAATCCCTCATGGTTGCCGCACAGGTCGATAGGGTTGCTAAGAAGACATATGGTGTGTTTGCCTTCATTAGTCGGGGGATTGAGTTCAAGAGCTGTGAGGTAATGTTGCAGCTCTATAAAACTCTGGTCAGACCACACTTGGAATATTGTGTTCAGTTCTGGCTGCCTCATTATAGGAAGGATGTGGAAGCTTTAGAGAGGGTGCAGAGGAGATTTTCCAGCATGCTACCTGGATTGGAAAGCATGTCTTATGAGGATAGGTTGAGTGAGCTAGGGATTTTCTCTTTGGAGAGAAGGAAGATGAGAGGTTACTTGATAGAGGTGTGCAAGATGATAAGAGGCATAGATCGAGTGGACAGTCAGAGACTTTTTCCCAGGGTGAAAATGGCTAACACAAGGGGGCATAATTTTAAGGGATTGGAGGAAGGTATAGGGGTGATGTCAGAGGTAAGTTTTTTACATGAAGATTGGTGGGTGCTTGGAACGCACTGCCGGCAGAGGTGGTGGAGGTAGATACATTAGGGACATCTAAGAGACTTAGATAGGCACATGAATGATAGAAAAATGGAGGGCTATGTGGGACGGAAGTGTTAGATAGATCTTAGAGCAGGATAAAATGTCGACACAACATCGTAGGCCGAAGGGCCTGTACTGTGCTGTAATGTTCTATGTTCTATGTTCTATGAATCTTCACTGCATTCCCTTAATCAAAAAGTAGGGAGATCATATTGAAGGCCCTGCTGTAAGACATCTTTCCTCTTGTACTCAAATCCTATTGCAGTACAGGCCAATGCACCATTTGTCTTCCTAATGTCTTTATGCATGTATGTTAATTTTTAGCGATTTGGTGCACAAACAGAGTCAGGTCCCTTTGAACACCTTTCAACCTCTCCCATTTAAAAATACTAAGTTTTTTAATTAAGTTATGTGACCTCACATTTTTCCACATTATACTTTATCTATCAAGCCTTTGCCTATTCATGTAGCCTGTCTATTTCCCCTTGAAATCTATCAGTGTCCTCCTCACAACCCACAACTGCATTCAGCTTTGTATCATTAGCAAACTTGGTACACTATACTAGCTCCCCAGTGAACAATCGCACCGCAGCTTTATCCCTGTGGCACCCCACTAGTCACAGTTTCATAGCATTATGGAAACAGGCCCTTCAGCCCAACTTATCCATGCTGACCAAGGTGTCTTCCTGAGGCTGTCATATTTGCCTGCATTGGGTCCATATCCCTCTAAACCTTTCCTATCTGTGAACCTGTCCAAATCTTTTAAACGTTATAATTGTACCCATCTGTACCACTTCCTCTGGCAGCTTGTTCCATATACCCACCACCCTCTTTGTGAGCACTTGCCTCTTAGGACACCTTTAAATCTTCCCCTCTCACCTTAAGTGTATGCCCTCTACCCTGGCAAAAAGACTGTGACCATTCACTTTACTATGCCCCTTCTCTGCACCCTCTCTAGCTTAATCACAGTGTGGTGATCTGAACTACACACAATATTCCAGGTGCAGTCCCACCAATGTCTTGTACAGCTGTAACATGATGTCTCAACTCTTGTACTCATTGCCCTGTCCAATGAAGGCAAGTGTGCCAAGTGCCTTCTTCACCACCTTGTCTACCCGTGTTGCCAATTTCAGGGAACTATGTACTTGTACCTCCCAATCCAACACTACTCATTTATTCTTATTCTCCATTGTCTCCATTAACCACTCCTGCACATCACCCTCAATCCCATCAGCTCAGTTTTGTTCAGTAATCCCTTGTGCAGCTCCTTAGCAAAAGCCTTCGGAAAAATCTAAACACACTGCTTCCCCCTTTTCCATTCTGCTAGTCACAACCTCAGAGAACAGATTTGTCAGGCATGATTTTCCTTTCACAATTCCATGCTGACTCCACCTAATCCTATTATTATCTTCCAAATGCTCTTCCACCATTTCCTTAGTAATCAATTCTAGCAATTTCCATACTACTGATCTCAGACCAACTGATCTGTAGTTCCCCATTTTCTCTCTGCCTTCTTCCATAAACAGTGGGGTTATGGTTGCTACTTTCAATTCAGTGGGGACCATTCCAGAATCCATGAAATTTTGGAGGATGCTGACCAGTGTATCCACTATTCCTACTGTCACGTTGTTTAGAACCCTAGGATGCAGGTCAGCAGGTCCTGAGGGCTTATCAGCGATTGGTCCCATTAATTTCCAATACAAATGCAGATTTCCTTCAGCTCTTCATTCACTCTTGACCTCTTGTTCTCCATCATATCCATAAAGACAGACACAAAATGTGTTTAATTTCTCTGTGCTTTCCTTATTCTTTTGTCTCAGTCTGTAAGCAATCCACATTAACTTTTATCTATCTTTTCCTTTTTACATACCTCTAGTTTTGCAATCTGCATTGAGATTCCTGGCTGGCCTGCTCTCATATTTTAATTTCCTTTTCCTTATGAGCATCTTGGTCTTCTTTGCTGAATTCTGAACATTTCCCAATCCTCAGACTGACTGCTCTTTACGGTAAAGTTATAAGGCTTTTCTTTCAATCTAATACCTGTTAGCTTCTCCTGTTAGCCACGCTTGACCATTTTACGTGCTAAAAATGCAATAAATTGCAAAATTTAAAAAAAATTAAGTAAGAATTGAACCATCCCACCACTACTTGCACAAACACTACACACTATATTCCTCCAGCATCATAGTGTTTTTCATCTAGATCCCAGCATCTGCAAACCTTTGTTTCACTACACACTATAGTTATACAAATTGCTATAAATTTCAAATATTTACATAACTAAGTGAATTTACAGTATGCAAACATTATTAGTTGTTCGATTTTTTTTCTTTTTATTATATCATTCAGCACAATATTGCTTCAGTCCCAACACAGATTTGGAATAAGTAAACAGCAAAGAATTAACAGCACCAAATATTTAAAATCTGATTTTATGGAACTACACAATTAAACATGATCTTCTTTCACTTGCAGACCGCTCATTGTGAATAATTGTCTCGTTCCCACAAGAGGTTTGCTGCAGGAGTTTCCCAGGTCCCAGAAAGCATTGAGACTCAGTTTAGGTCAACATCAGGTAACTTAAGTATCTGAAGGAGTTTTAACTGAATTGGTAGAGAACAGTGTGTCTTTTCAATAATGTACAGATCTACCTCTTTACAAATTTGATCTCTAAAAAATCAAAGGCTTAGGCTTTACAAGAAGAGAAAATAAATACTATATTGTAATTGAAAATCTACTGTAGCTCTCCTTAAGGCTGCACAGAACCTTTAGAATTTAACTTTGCTTTTGCTGGTTTTTATTTTTTTAAAAAATTTCTAACATTTCATCAAAAGAACAAAAAACAAATTAATACAGTCTCAGCAATATAAAAGCTCATACCATGAACAATTATATAAATTCTGGGAATTTGCAGGCAACAGTCACCATTTACAAAATACAAATGTCCATTCTCTGTAAAATCACCCAGTTCCGGGTACCTTCATAATTTTCCATACTATAAACAGAAAATGGTAGAAAAACTCAGCAGGTCAGACAGCATCTGTGAAAAGAGAAACTGAGTTAACTTTTCAGGTTAAATCCTCTTAATCAGAATCCCAATCTCATGATTCCATTTCAGCTCTGATGAAGAGTCTTTGACCTGATGAAGTTAGCCCTGTTTCATTTTCCACTCTTGCCTGACCTGCTGAGTATTTCCAGCATTTTCTGTTTTTGATCAGATATCCAGCATCTGCAGTTTTTTCATTTTTATTTTCTGATAATTTACCATTCTGAAACAGGGCTGTGTTTTGGCTCAGAATTTGACTTGTGCAGTTAAAAACATGTTGAAAGTTTGTTGCAACAGAAACCAACAAACATTCAGTCAGGAGCTGATGTGGCAAAATTTCAAGCCCTTGGGAGCCCCGATTGCCTTTTGTACACTTTTTGTGTGAACTATAGAGCACCAAAAGAAAAATACAGCTAGTCCAAGACCAAGTCTGGTGGGGATGTTGGGTTCAAGGGTCAAGGAGGGTAGAGAGGGTTGGCAATCAAGGGACCATAATAATAGTCGGGGGGCAATGTAGTAACAGAGGTCAGGGACTTAGTGTGGGGGGTGTGCTCAAAAGTGGGCCCGAAGTTGGTGGTAAGATGGAGTCCTGAGATTGGGGTTCTGGGTTTGTTGGGAGGTTATGGGATGAAGGTGTGTAGAAGGACTGAGTTAAACAGGGCAAGAAAACTGAAGGGATTCAGTTGAGCCAGGTTTCACTAGTGTGTTGGGACCTGCTCCCGGAGTCCCCGTATAAATGAAAACATGTTGGTCCAGGAGTGACCAATAATCCCAGTGCTCCTTGGAAAAATGTGATCTATCTCCAAATGAGTATTCAACAGGGACTGATGTCACTCCATGGGTGACTGATATAGAAACTATCAACACCGCAAAGATCAAACATGACTGGAAGTGCCTGGTCAAATTTCCAGGATGGTGAAGTTTGACTTGAAAATGTTTGCAATCATGTTCCATTCTGAATGTAAGCTAAAAAAAACAATGTTCTATGTATCTAAATTTCCAATATTTTCATCCTTACAATATTTTAACTGATAATGTGTATTTAATTGTAAATTTAAAAGTTTTTGCTATTACATCCTTTATAAAACTATTCTGACTAAGACCCCTTGTTATACATTTATAGGCCATTTAAAAACATAAGAGAACAAATCTATTATTGTCTATTACTGTCAATGTGTGGAAGCCCTTAAAGTAAATACACAAAGGTTTGTAAAATTGAATGTAAGTTACCACTCCCACATACTTCAGAACTTTCCTGTAGCAAAGCAAAATTCAAGAACAATCCCACAACAATTGCATGACACACATTATTACTCCAATACAGAGAAGTTGAAAATAGTTATTCTTTTCTATCGATTAGGAAGAATCCTTAATTTTTGTAAGTCAGCCTTGGTTCAGTTTGGAGCACTCACCTCTTAGTCATTAGGTTACAACTTCAAGACCCACTCTGGATATGTAAGCATAAAATATCCAGGTTAACACTCTGGTGCATTACTGCAGTCTTTTGGATGAGATGTTAAACCAAGGCCCCATCTGCTTTTAAAAGGTCAAATGGTATTATGCCAAAGAGCATGGGAGTCATCGCTGCTGCCCTGATCAGGATTTATCATAACAACAGATTATGTGAGCATTATCATATTTTTCTTGTAGGAGCTCACTGGGTATAAACTTGACTCAATATTTCTTATATTACAACAGTGACTGTAGTTCAAAAGTGGCTTTAACATAGTTTGGGGATATCCAAAGATCTTAAGTAAATGGAAGTTCTTTTTTCTCTGTTACATAATTAGTTACATTAACCAAATCAATTCTGGCCAGGTTCTGGTCATTAACCTGGATGAAATTCTCCCAATCAAGTCTACATTAAGTAGAAGGACTTCATATGAGGTTACCATGCAGGCAACAGCATCAGGTGCACATTTAACATCGTGTCTACTGCACATCTATCAACATTTGTGCCCTCATGCAGTTTTTAAAAGCTGAAAGGCTTTTACATGGAATGGGAATTCTTGAATGCTCCACATGGGTGAACAGCTGCTGCTAGGATGTTGAAGAACTCCCAGACTCTGGCGCATGTTCACCTCGTGATGACTGACCTCTCATCCTCAGCATTTCTCTTTCAGAGACACGACCAGAGAACCATGGCTTCTGATCCCAATCCTATTTGTTCTCACTGTACAGCCCCCAGATACGATTTTCAGAATGAGCACGCAACAGAATCAGAGGAAATTTTGCACACAGGAGGAAGCCATTTGATCCATCACATCCATACTAGTCGATAAAGAGCTACCCAGCCTGATCATGCCATCCAGCACCGTCCATAGCCCTGCAAGTCACAACTCTTCAAGTACATATCCGAGTGCCTTTTAAGTGTGATGAGAATTTCTTCCATTACAACGCTTTCAGGTAGTGAGTTCCAGATCTCTAGTCTCTACCTCTACTCAGGTAGTGGGTTCCTCCATAATCTTCCACGCATCTCAGTATTTGGTTCCTTATTGTTGAGGAACATACTGGTGATTTAGATTTAAATGTGGGGGCATGATAGAGAAGTTTGCAGATGATACGTAAATTGGTCATGTGATTGACAGTGAGAAGGAAAGCTTTAGACTGCAGGAAGATTCAGATGGTTTGGTCAGTTGAGCAGAAAAATAGCAAATGTAGTTTAATCCAGAGAAGTGTGATATAATGTACTTAATGAGGTCCACATGGCATGGGAATACATAATAACCAAAAAGATAGTGAGAGGTTTATCCACTGTTAAAGATGATACACTGATCAATACCTCCTCTTTTACCGTTTCTATCCCAACCAATATTTCACACTCTTCATCCAGAACAATTGACATTGTTCCCCTCTTTTATGAAGAAGGCCATGAAATATTCCTTCACAACTGCTACCCATTTAGTTCCTCATGGGCCCTACTCTTTCCTTAGTTATGACCAGCTTTTTATGTAATTATAAAGCCATGGATTTTCTTTGCTTTTACTTGCTAGCTTTCTTTTCATTGCTCTCCTTGTTTTCTAATTTCCCTTTTCTTTTCTCCCCTATATTTTCTGTGCTTTTCATTGCTTTCTCAAGTACTCAGTGATGTCTGGCATAAGCATCCTTTTCCCTGTATCTAGCACACCATGCACCATGTTATTCTAGATCTGAAATCCCACCCATACGTTCTGTGGGAACATGTTTACCTTGAATCCCCTGATTCTCCTTGAATACCTTGTGTTGCTCTCAGACTGATTTAGTTTCAATTATCTGTTTCCAGTTCATTTTTGCTAAAAGATTTGGAGGAGTAGTTGGAAGAACAGTTCTGTTTTGAGATGAGGACATGATATGAGGCTGAATACCTAAAGAAACCTCCATATTAAAAAACTCCAAGACAACCTCAGACTTTATTTTTGCCCTTGTATTATAAAGGTTTTTAAAATATATATCTAGAAGGAATAAGATACACATGCATATACTTCACAACAGATTTGCAACAATGGCATCAATGTGAAATATTAAAGAAATTAAGACAAGCATAAAAGAAGATTACATGGAGGATTTCTAAGAAGGCAATCAGCCATCCATATGCTGCTCCCAGGTCACAGTACCTATGGTTTACAACGTTGCACCAGATAATTGCAGAATCATAATCGCTTTGCATATAATCTAAGAATCATTTCAAGTTGCTCCAGGTACAAAAGGGCTTAGGTAAATAGTAATAACAGGAAGGATATGATCGTGATTGCAGTTAAAGTACTCAAAATTCAAATGAATTAAACTTACTGAGCTGAATACATTTCACCTGAAGTACTGTTTTTCACTGATGACCCACAATTTGAGGAATATCAAATATCTAAAACTAAACTCTCTGAAAACTGACTTGATTACAGTGCGTTCTGTGCAAAACTCTCTTTTAATCTAACGTGAATTTGTTATCAAGGACCTTTATCTGCTTCCAAATTAAATGCTGTGAAGTTAGCATTAATCAGACAGGCAGTTAAAAGCCCTTCCCTTCCATTCTTGTTGCCTGATTCCAGCCCTGATATCAAACTGTTCCCTCTATGTTGCAAGTAGGACATCTACTTGCAAATATAGAGGAAACAGATTGCAGATGACTGTTGTTTTACGTAACCAGACCAGGGTCTGATGATAACACAGACATTCTCATGGTTATCAATAGCAGGAATAAACTACCAGGTTAAAGCATGAAACCAGGATATCTGAGGGGCAGGCAGAAGCAAGAAAGTTGATCTAGGTCCCAGAAGAAAACCTTGGTCCTTCCATGGTTTCCTTTCCATCTGACTATCTGATCTCCTTTCCCCGCACAACTTTCCAGAGTGCAATCTCTTGGGGATTCTAGGCAGCATCCTCCACCAGCTTGAAATCTCACTCATGTTCATCAGCCTTCTGTGCTTCCCGCCAGTTTCAGGAATGTGATTGACAGATAACATGTAGATACGAAGTAAGAGTCAAAATTGCACTTTCCATTAAAATTGCCCTGTAGTTATTTGTTCAATTCGCAAAAGGAGAACATAAACAAAATGAATTTAAATAACAAATTTAACTGAAGAAAGATATTCAAAAGGAGAACTCAAAAATATCAAACTGCAACATTGGGAACACAATGCAATGATTTTGTTCAGTACAATGAACATTTAGTCAGCACAATGGGAGCAGTGAAACAAACCCAATAGTAATTAAAGCTGAATTCCGGTGTGTGCCATAATCAAATCTGAAAGGAGCAAAGATCACAAAGAGTGTTTAGAATTTACTACTCCCTTAGAAGAAGCCAGTCCTTCCAGTGACCTTGGTTTGATCATGTTTTCTTTTTAGGCTATGTACAATACATTCTTGAATACAATGCCTGTGGTTTGCAATATTTTTCAATGCACTTCTTTCCTCAGTTAGCTGTGACTTCCTTGGGCGTGGAATGTAACAAACAAATGAAATTGCTGATAATATCAGTTCAAGGGATTTTGACTGTCCTGCAAAGCATGGGGTCAAATCTAATTAATTTGCTTCATCTGTTCATGATGGCAGGAAAAACATAGTACTACTGGGAATACTTTTTATTACTTGAAATGACCATTTGTAATCACCTAATACTTCAGGTCAGACCTTGCTGAAGTGGAATCCTGACATAATGGACTTTATGCCTGTCTTTCAGCTCTGGCTAAGTTTACATGGTATTTCATAATAATTACAGTTATGAAACAGTCCATTCAATCCAAGTAGTCCACATGAGCTTCCTCCCATCTAACCTCATCGACAACCCTGTTGCTCCTTTTTCCCACCTATAAACACCCTTTTGATAAGAAGTTCCACACTCTAACCATTCTCAGAGTTAGGAAGCTTGTTCTGAATTCCCTAGTGGTTACACTGGTGACTTATATAGCCTCCTTGTCCTGATCTTTCCCATAAGTGGAGCCATTTTTTCCATATTTACCTCATCAAACACTTGGTGTGGGGCCATTTGCTTTTGATCATTTTGGATAGGTTCCAAGCAAATTCTCACCTCTGAATGAGGACCCATCTGGGAAAAGGAAAATCAACCATGTGTAACAGCAGCCTCTGGAGCCACCCATAGTTTAACAATGTTTGACTAGCACCTACCTGCCCTTGCAGATCAATTGCAAAGATTAACATGACCACTTAACTTTCAAAAGTGACACATTCCTTCTCTGTTGCAATCTTGGATGCTAGGATGTCCAAACAATTCTATGCCATAACTTCCTAGATTGCAAATTAGGGGCAATTCATTGAATTCCAGTTATTGGCATAAAATTAGAATATCCCTCTGCATTAGGATGTATGTTTTCTATGCCATCATTCCAAATGGAAGTCCAGTGGATCTGCTCTAGAAGAACTTCCCACCCAGCTCCACTCTTGTTATGTTGCAGTAACTTCATCAGTGAAACCCTCCTTACGCTTATATACATTACTTTCATTTAGCTGGTTAATTAACACTTCACCCCCATTTAAAGTATACAGCTCATTCAGAGGCAGAGGAATGTCATACAAATACATTGAGCCCATTTTGTTGAAAGAGTTATAATAGAGACAAAATTATTCAATAAAACTGCTGATAACTGCAGGATTTCCCCCAGTCATTGTTCCACTTGAAATTCCTGAAGTTACTGCCAGTGATTCAGCGCAACTGTAATGAGCTATGTTATTTGTAGTCTTCACCACCCCAACCAAGGGAAATCATACAAATTAACAGAAATTTACTCATGACCCCCATTGTAAAGTATCCTGAAAATCTTTGTTATACATAGGTCTATGTGAAATTTTAATGGTATTCTATCTCATAATTACTGTTTATAAGATATCTTTATTAGTCACATGTACATCGAAACACAGTGAAATGCAGCTTTTGTGTAGAGTGTTCTGGGGGCAGCCCGCAAGTGTTGCCACACTTCCGGCACCAATATAGCATGCCCACAACTTCCTAACCCGTATGTCTTTGGAATGTGGGAGGAAGCCGGAGCGCCCGGAGGAAACCCACGGAGACACGGGGAGAACGTACAAACCCCTTACAGACAGTGGCTGGAATTGAACCTGGGTCGCTGGCGCTGTAATAGCATTACGTTAATAGTTGCACTACTGTGCCTGTGTGATCCTAGGTGTGCATTATACTTCCCTTCAATATTTCAAAATAAAGGATATTAAATTATGGAATCATAGAATCATACAGAGATACAGCACAGAAACAGGCCCTTTGACCTACTGAGTCCACACCACCATCAACCAACCCATTTACACTAATCCTACTCTAATTCCATTCTCCCTACATTCTACCAATTCCCTGTAGATTCTACCAATCACCTACACACTGGGGGCAATTTAGAATGGCCAATTAACCTACCAGCATGCACATCTTTGGGATGTGAGAGGAAACCAGACCCCCTGCAGGAAGACCACATGGTCCCAGTGAACTTGCAAACTCCACATATACAACACCCGAGGTCAGGACTGAGCCCAGGTCTCTGGTGCTGTGAGGTAGCAGCTCTACCAGCTGTGTCATTGTACTGCCTTTAAATATTATATTTAATGTTTATAGATGATGTTTTAGCTTCTACCTTAATTCTGTGTTTTTTCCTAGTCTTTATTTAGCTTTTGTTATGATGTTTTTAAGGAGTTAATTAATAACTGTGCTTTATGCTTCTTGGTATGCTGTCAGTGGAAATTCCTTAATGGGGGTTGCTTGCTCAGCCAGCTTGATGATAACAGGGATCCACTTAAGCTGACCCCAGACAGCAGCGGACATCAGAGAAAAGGTTACTCAATCTTTGTAGGGAGCATTCTTTGGGTTGTGCCAATCCATGACCACTGACAACCCATGACCACGGGGTTAGTAAATGTTTCTCCATTCATGTCAGAAGCTATAACTTCTACACTGGTAAGCTGCAAGCCCCTCATGATTGAAGTTTGCACGTGGAGAATTACATAAGCGAAAAAGCCCGAGAATGCCCCCATTGTTCAATGAGGAATACTACCATACAGTGAGCCACACATCTTAGGAGAGGCCCAGATTCTATGTCCTATTCATATTACCTGTTATTAACGTGCAAATCATGTGGTTGTTATCAAAAAATGGGCAGAAGTTCACCCCTTCCTGAAAAATAACCTCTTTGTGTCCTGATGTGTATTCCAAATTGTGGAAGTGCCTGCATTGGAAGTGTTCATTTCAAGCTGGTGCATTCTTCCTTTTCATATCAATTAGTAGGTGTGACACCAGAAACATAGAATGCCCACTTGAATGAGTTTCCAGGGTTGCAGGCTCTGGGAACTAAACTGAAGATCATGGTATGGACACAATAATATTAAATGTTTGAATAATTCCTTTATCTATTTTTCTTGCTGAACTTTATGTTCTTACATGTCATTTGGCTAGGGCTGCTGCCTCACAGCTCCAGATATCCAAGTTTGAACCTCATCTTGGGTGCTGTCTGTGTGGAGTCTGCATGTCCTCCCTGTGACCACGTGAATTTCCCCTGGCTGTTCCAATTTCCTCCTACATCCCAAAGACGTCCTGGATAGAAGGTTAATTGGGTACTCTAAGTTGCCAGCAGTGGAAGTGGGTGGCAGGTGAAGCAGGGAGAGCAGGGGTATTGATGGTGATATGAGAGAGAAAATGGAATTAGTATGAATGGGTGCTTGACGGTCAATGCAAACGTAATGGGCTGAAGAGCCTGCTTCTGTGTACTGTGAGTCTATGGCTCCACCACTCTGTTATGAATTTCCCAAAAGGAACAGACTTTTCAGATCTGCTTAATGGAGGAGGAGGATTAGTGGATGGAAGAAAAAAACATCAAGCCACTAAAGAGCTGTCCTGTGCCTATCTATATGAACCAGTGGACCTGCGTCAGCAGATAAAAGTTCACCCTAATAGAAGATTAATGATGATTGAAGCTCTTCATTACAAAGTACATGGGAACAGCAGGCCTAGTAAGAGTACTAAGATATATGCATGTCTGACTAACTGCATTGCTGGGCACTTCTTCAGACTCAAAGTCAGTTATGCTTTTAGCGATACAGCATGGAAAATACTTGCCAAAGAGATCAAGAGCCAATGTTGTTGGTTTGGCCAAGATCCTATTCACCATTTCTGCAGGCTCTGATATGCCTACCTGGTAATGAAACAAAAGAACCTCATGTTCATCTCTGGGTTAGTGAAACAGCAAATTTGGTGCTGCTCCAATGTCACTGGCAGCTGCCACTGCGTGTAGGTCAGGAGGAGCCACCCATTGTAATAACCAGGAATAGCCTCACACCTAGCTCCATTTACTGGCAAGTGACCTTGCACAGAGAAAGCCCAATTGGACTTCAACAACGTGTAATCATTAAGTTATACAATGCTCAAACTGTGGTCTAACTTGTCCTGTATACATTTGCAACATAACCTCCCCGGTCTTGCACAGTGAGCCTCAGCTAGTAAAGGAAAACACCTCGTATGTCATTTTATTCGCATTATTGACCTGTTCTGACACATTCAAGGATCTGTGGGCACACACACACCAAGATCCCTTTGTTTCTCCACACCTCTCCGTATCCTGCATTTTATTACATATTTCCTTGCGTCCAGATTGAATTTCATTTGCTACCTTTGATCAGACCATCCATTTCTTTCTGCAGTCCTCACCCCCAAACACACAAATGACTTTGGTAGCATCTGCAAATGTCTTTATCTTGCACCCTACATTTAAGTCTCAATCATTAATACATATTACAAACAGAAAGATACATGACTGATGGCTATAAAACCTCATTAGAAACACCCTCCCAGTTGCAAAAAAAGCAGTCAATCATTATCCTTTGCTTTCTGCCACTGAGCCAGTTTTGGATCCATTTTGTCACTTTCCTTGGATCCCAAGGACTTTTGTTTAACCAGTCCACTACCTAGGATCTTGTCAAAAGCCTTGCTAAGATCCATTTAGACTAACAACTTACCCTCATCGACCCTCCTTATTACTCGATCACAAAATCGAATCATCAATTAGACATGATCTTACCCTAATAAATACATGTTCTTGATTAATCTGTGCCTTTCTAAATGAAGGTTTATTCTGTCCCACAGAATTGATTCCAATAATTTGCCCATCTTTGAAGTGAAACTAACTGGCCTGTAATTAAACAATAGCACAAAGTTAGCAGTCATCTAACCCTTTGTCACCACTCCTGTACCCAGGGAAGAATGGTCATTTATTGCACAATTTTTTAATCGAAACTCTCAGAATAGAATTTGGTTGTACTTCAAATCACAGGAATAATGCTGAATTTGTAGAGTTAAAAATAAATCAAATGATACAGATTTGACTTATTTTTTATTAGAGTGACAAGAACTGTTCTCTTAATAAATGACTGAACATAAATCAATGATTCTGCTCAATATGCCAAAATATCTTCTGCTTGCGTTTCACACCACCACAACTTTAGTTTCAAGTATAAACACAGCTCCCAAGTTAAACTGCAGACCTTCTTTGATCTGCATTGTCTCCAAGCAACAGAGGTCTCCTGTGCTACAACTTGACGTCACCTCGTACCATCTGTCCTTACACCTGAGTGGCTGAATTCTTATTATAATTCAAGGTCCGCACTGAGCTGAGCATTCCATCATTACTCCATGGATACATGCAAGTGAGGCTATCGCAACCATATACCTATCCATGACCTAGGACAGAACATTAATAATTGAGAGCTTAAGAAGATCTATTACCTGTTGAAACACCAAACACTCGTAATTACTTTCAACATAATTTGTTCTTAGTCATGATATTGCTATGAAGAGTACATTTTGATGTTATAAATAAATGAAATTCCACATTCAATATTTTAAGTTTAATTAAATGATACTGAAATTCATTTTACATGGGCCAGCTTTACCACTTTCATCCATTTTTGGATAACACATGTAACATCTTTTTTATTTTTTGCCAAATCCATGCCTTGCTTCCCACACCACCCCCCCCCCCCCCCCATCACACCCCACTTCTCTTTAAGTGACTGACTCATCCTTGGATAGAACAGCATGGATGTGGGATATCCTTCTGCTACTTCTCCCACAGGGGTCTTCTTCCATACAGAGCTTAGTCAGTGAGTGCTGACATTCAGAGAATCAGTTTAGATGACCTTCCTGAGGTCGGATACCTGACGTAATTGAAACAGAAATGGAATTTCCTGGAACTGGAGAGAAAGATGACGTACGTACATTATCAGACAACCATCAAGCATAATCAAGCAAAATAATAGCACATGATCTATTTTTGAACTTCATATTCTATTTTTTGCTACATTCTACTATGGTTTTTAAATCATTGGTGCACATTAAAAATGCTCAGCTTGCTTTGCCTCATAGCCCAGTCCTCAAACGCACACACAAGAGGAATGAGTCATACATCATGTCGTGTTGCAGAGAATGATGAGCTGCAGAATTAAAAGCAAGGACAGTTCTACACACATTTTAACCATTTCCAGTTCTGCACTGGTGTCATTGCAAAAAAACTATAATCTAGGGATGATCTAATTATAATATTCCATTGTTTTCAACAAAAGTGATTAAGTAATTAGATACATTAAATCAGACTATAGTCATCAATTAAAATGCAAAAAGAAAGCATATGAAAAGGAAAGATAGGAAACAATGCAGTGAGAGAGCGGATTTATAAGATTAATGCAGATGTCTCATCAATGGTTGAAACTCAATGGATTGTGAGGCCTCTGTCAATATTCTAAAACACTTGGAGAAATTTAACTCTTAGTGATGAACATGTCATTGGTATCTGAGTAGATTAAAATATCAAGGAAACATAACTCCAAATTGTCTCCACAGGCTCACTTCAGATGTTAATAGAGGTGTTTCTTTTTACATGGCCTAGTATTCAGACCTCACATAAACTACATTGAGGAAGATACATTGCTTCAGTTTTAATTGCAATTCAAAATCAGCATTGCTACAAACAGGAAGCAGTTTGAATACCACTTCCATAGCAACGAAAAAAATGAGCAGTGGTAGTATGAATAAATGTTCACAGATTCTTTCTCAATTACCTGGCAAATACTTTGCTGAGGCTCCTGTTATTGACAACCAAACTTATAGCGTTTAGAGGCCTTGGGATATGAAGGGCTGTGCCTGCTTTAACTCGGACATTGCATTTGCTGTCCATTGCTGTTGTAGCAGCTTCAGGTGGACCAGAGACAGGTGGATTATGGAAAGATGGATATGTGGGAGGTGGGCGCAAGGTGGGTAATGGAATGATGGATATGTGAGAGGTGGGTGAAAGGTGGGTAATAGAATGATGGATATGTGGGAGGTGGGCTATAGGTGGATAATGGAATAAAGGACATCTAGGAGGAGGGCAACAGATTGATCAGTAGAGGGGCATGTTTGCATGAGGCACTACCTAGTTTACAGGGTGTACAGACAGAGACTCAGCTTCTTGATATCTCAAAAGCCCAGTGCTCTGCATTCTCAAATCAGCATATCATGTGACACAGACATCAGGGGTCCCCTCACTGAAGAACTACTTGCTGCTGGATTGGTGACCATGCATTTCAAAAAAAAGATGTGTACAGTAACAGGCACTCTCCTGCAAAGCTCCTTAGGACATTTTGCTAGATTAGATGCACTATATAAATGCAACTTGTTAAAGACCTCGCATTTGATCTATAAACATGCCATCCCTTTGTGTGAACCCTTCCTCAACCAAATGACTTGTATTCCATTTTACCTTTAAATAGCTGAGTTGTGATAATGGCTGCATTTTGCTTTGGAGGCACAACATCTAGGAGTAAAATTTTAAGAGGGTACCTGATTTGAAGTTGGATACTCTGATGTGTCATTCCTTTATCCGGGATTCACAACTGCCATTGCAATGTCCCCTGCATATTGTCAATTAAAGATTTATTATTGCAACTAAATTGAGAAAAATGCACAAAATCAGAGAACAATACTGAGGATTTCCTGCCCAAGTTAAGAAGTGATAACCTTCAGTGAAACATGATTTCATTTGGCAACAAAAGAAGTTTGCAAAGGTATACATCAATTCATCACCATGACATCATGGACTCTTGACCTCATTATGACCTTGCACCTTATTGTCTACCTGTAATGTACTTCCCTTTAGCTGTGACACTTTACTCTGTATTCTGTTATTGTTTTTACCTTGTACTACCTCAATGCACTGTGTAATGAATTGATCTGTATGAACGGTATGCAAGACAAGTTTTTCACTGTACCTCGGTACATGTGACAATAATAAACCAATACCAATGCCAATACCAATACCAATGCGCAACCAATTGATGCCTTTCCAGTTATGTCATTGCATCAAACAACAATGTTGCTGAATGTTATTTCTAAGAAATCTTGTGTATGTTTAGTCTTCCATTGACTCTTCAAATGCTGCCCAAACTTTTGTTATTGGAACTAACCCATCAAAATTTCGTCTTGGGTTCATATTTTGTCGTGCAGAGTCCATATGTAGAATATTTCCTAATTCTGATAGGGTTGTATTGGCATGGTGGTAATTACTTAGGGATAAAAGATAAGAAAAATATTTAGAGAGATTAGCTATGCCGACTTAACCCCATGTAAATGAAGGGTCATTGAATTCTAGTTGAGTCTTAAAGGCAACTGGTTATATATTGGTGAGGTAATTTTGGTGATTTTTTTTCAAATGGGAGGCACACTCTACACCATACTGGCTCTCTGTTACTCCATTTACCGTACCAAATGGAGCCCTGGCAAAACAGATCAATGAGCGTCAAGGAAAAACACTCCAATTCCTGGAGTCATCAGGGTTAGCGTAATGCTATTACAGCACTAGTGACCTGGTTTCAATTCCTGCTGCTGCCTGTAAGGAGTTTGTATGTTCTCCCCGTGTCTGCGTGGGTTTCCTCCAGGTGCTCCGGTTTCCTCCCACGTTCCAAAAGACGTACAGGTTAGGAGTTGTGGGCATGCTATGTTGGCGCTGGAAGAGTGGCGACACTTGTGGGCTGTCCCCAGCACATTCTCAGTAACGCAAAAAGAGACATTTCACTGTGTGTTTCGATGTACATGTGACTAATAAATAAATACCTTATATCTCACATAAAGGAAGTTGGGTGTGGTTGTCGGAAGTCAATGACATCACTGCAGTAGTTCCTTAAGGCAATACCCTAGGTCCAACCATTATCAGCTGCTTCGACATGGACTTTCCTTCCATCATAAGGTCAGGAGTGGGAATGTTCACTGTTGATGACACAATGTTTAATTCCATTTGCAACTCTGCTGCAAATGAAGCAGCCTATTTTTATGAGCAGAAGAATCTAAACAATGTTGAGGCATGAACAAAAAAGCAAGTAATATTCACCCCACAAATAGCCAGACAATGACCACCTCCAACAAAAGAGAGTTCAATTACCCAACCTTGATATTCAATAACATTACCATCATCGAGACCATCACCATCAACATCCCAGAGGGTCACTTTTTACAAGAAGCTCATCTGGACCAGTCACATAAATAGTGTGGCTGCATGAGTAAGTCAGAGGCTGGGCATCCTGTGTTGTGTGACCTCCCACCTGAGCCCCAAAGCCATCTTTTACACAATCTACAGGGCAAAAATCAGGAGTTCAATGGAATGACAGTCATTTGGGTTCAAATCTGGGAACTCCTTACCCAACAGATATATGAGAATACCTTCTACAGAAGGACTACACCCTCCGACCCCTACAACCACACCTAAGTGCTCTCTCCCTGTTCAAAAAGTACCAGCAGTGCCTAGATTCAAAAAAAATTATAAAAAATTCACTGGAAAACAAGTGGTAGTTCTGAAGAATGCTTAGCTCCATTTAAGCACCTTTACATTGCAGCAAGTTCATTTACAAAACCTGGTGCAGTTCAACCTTCAGTGCAATAATACAGACTGTTCTTTGATGTCAAGAATTGAAACCTTGAACCTTTGAAACATGCCTAAAGGATACAATAGCCTCCTCCCACCTTTTAAATCAAGGCAGCAAAACAAAATATTATGGCTTTTTTGTTAGTTGTGGATCGTGTGTTCTGCACAATAACATGATTGTTAAGTGCAATGGACCCAACCATATTCATTTGGTTTTTTTCTGCATTCTGTTTCACTTGAGGAGCTTGAAAATGTTACCTTGTAGCTATATCACAATTTCATGTACATCAATAACTAAAAAGGTGGTTCAAGAATTTACAAAGCCACAATCTAGACTAGCTGGTTTGATGACAGTCGGTCTGCAGTATGGTTTGTGCCTGGAGGTTTATGGTGCTAATAACCCAGCACTGGAATGTAAAGAAAAAACATCTACAAAAGAACTGATATTAGTTTTAATCAAATCATACCAACAACAAGAAAATACCTTTAGTCTGATCTCAATCCTGTATATAAATCAACAATCACTATAACAGAATTATTAGGAAATATTTTCATATGGAAATTACATATTTTCATGTAATTACAATTAGTTTACAAAAAGTAATTAATCTCTGAAGACACGCTCCAAATGATTCACAACGTTCTGTTGTTCTAAATAAATAAAGATCCACAGATGATTTCCATGATATTTAAAATGAAAATAATTAGTGACAGCACAGCTTATCATTTGCTGTCAAAATAAATTCTTGGTTATTTCTTCAAAATAAAAAAAAACTGTTTAGTTTTTCTACACCCCAATCTAAGGCAATTCTTCATAATCCTGGGCAAGGAAGGGCAGCAAAAGAGTGAAGGGTGAAGAGAATTCTGGCAGGAGTAATCACCGTCATCTCAGCTGCCAGGACAAGACTGCACTTTCCATGTCCTTGCTGAGATTGTCAAAATCAGGCACCTTCACCTATATGACAGAGACACAAGAGATTGCAGGTGCTGAAATCTGGAGCAAAAAAGCAAAAAAAAACAAGCTGCTGGAGGAAATCAATGGGTCAGGCAGCATCTTGTAGACGGGAATAGACAGTAAACATTTCAGGTCAAGAACCTCCATCTGGACTGAAACAGTGCTGATAGCCAGGAGCCTCTATTGCTATCTCCACCCTTCCCTCCCCCATCTGACTCCACCTGCCAATCAACCCCTCCTCACTTGGATCCACCTACCGATTGCCACCTCTTTTATACTGGCTATCTCACCTCTTTTAGTCTAGAGGAAGGGTCTTGACCCAAAACGTCGACGGTCCATTTCCCTCTACAGATGCTGCCTGACCCGTTGAGTCCCTCCAGCAGCTTGTTTTCTACCTTTACTTGTATGGCTGTGCACCATGCAGTGGATTATCATGATGCTTTCAGCTGAACTGGATGTACAGCAGTCTGCTTCAGACTTGTCTAAACACTACGGGTACTGTTTCATCATGTGAATTATATGTCATCTACTTTGGTGGAAATAATTTCCATTTTCCACTGGTGCACATGGTTAGTTGCTTCTGTGGGTCAAATATTCGTCACATAATGTTTTTTCTTAAAACAAAGGGATTGTGACAACTCTCTAGGAGTTGCATCATTATGATGGCTAGAAATGAAATAAACAACCAGTATTAAATCTTTTATGATTCATGAAGAGGGTAGCATGGTGCAATGGAATATATGCTGCTACACACGTAATCTATAACCTCCTGGACTTCAGGAAATCCTGACACTCGATAAGATTCCACAGAGGAAAGAAAATGAAATAACCTGCTTAAACAAGTGAGACATCTATCAGTTCTGATGTCAGAGGTGGATCTATGAGTGGAAGGGTTTGCTGAAAATTATTTACCAGCATGTGGTGCAGCTCTGTCAAAACCTGTAACTGTAGTCTGTAGAAACATTGCTCCTGATAATCACTGCAACATGATCATTTACTGCATGAAGTTGCCTAATAAAGGCAATCTGAACAAGGGCAAGGAGTGTGAGGTTTTGGCCAGACAGCTGAGATGATGCATGCATGATTACACTACATACATGGGTTTAGAGAACTCCTTATGCTCTGATATGATTCTCAGGAACTTTCCAAGACTAATATGTCTTTCCCCAAGATGATTGATATTAAAGTGCATCAGGTAAGGTCTAGTCAAGAACACGTGCAACTGAAGTATCAATTCTTCACTTTTTTATTTCAATCCTCCTGAATTCTCATTTAGTGATGTGCACACAAACAGAAATCCATTAGCTCCTAACTTCTCAAAATTGAGAGAATATTCTCATCTATCTTTCATAGATTGGAGATGGATTATCTCATATTTCCTCACAATTAGTACAATCTGCAACAGTTTTACACATTCACTTACTATTGCCATATTTTCTCACAACATATTAATCCCATTTACATAGCTTTCTTCTTCCTAATTTAGCTTCAAATGTAAACTTCAATATATAACCCTCATATAGGTTATTAATATATATGGTAAGAATTGGAGGTCACCATACAGATAAGTTTTTTGAGACCCAGATTAAACTGTGATGTGACCCTCCGCATGATTACCACAGTTTGCCAATGAGCACCTAGCACAGAGACTGGAAAGAGGTACTGTACATCTGACAGCCTTAATACAACAGTACCCCAATATTAATTACATCTGCTATTAAGAAGAAAAAAAATTACGGTAAAAGAAAAGTTGAAAAGTCATTTATCAAATGATTTCTACTTTGTTTCCCAGGATGTTTTATTCGGATGTTTATCCAAAAGAGTGTTTTAAAGTTATTTTCTGCTATGCGTTAAGATATTCATTATGTCATACTTTAAAACAGCTGAGAGTGAAGCAGCAGATTCTAAGCTGGAATAGGACTCAGGAGCGAAAGGGTGAAAAGATGAAGTTGGATTAACTGAAGGTCAACCTTCCAAACCTTCCACACATGGAATAATACTGAAACTGTTAACAATATTCATTTTTATAACACAGATTTGATGTTCACAAATCAATTTGTTTCAGCATTTTTAAAAGAAAATACCTTTGTTTACAGAAATATAAATTTTAAAACTTCAATGATGAACAGCTTTCGGACAAGATGCCACTTAGAAGTAGATTGGTTTTTATTAATAGAAACTGCAGCTGGTCACAAGATACACAGCTGCATTGCAGATGGCATTGGTCAGGTGTGGAATGCTTGCAGGATTCAAACCATAGACATGGAGGAGGCAAGGGGAATGTGCTTGAGGCCCAGGGAATGCAGCATGGCACTCTGAAGGAACTTGAACCGTTAATAAGAAATTTATTGTTCATATGTTTAGTCACATCTAAATAATGCCAATGTTTATTACTAAATTTATACCAATAGAATTTATGTAGTTAGTGGTGAAAGTCAATCTAGAACAAATTATAAAACTGGTCTCCTTAAATCTCACTTTCAACTTTCATTGGCTGGCACTTCAAGCTGTAGACATATGTCATTCCCTGCATATTAATATGTTATTTTCATGTGCTTATACTTCAGAACTATAAGTACGAGAGGACATGGCTTTAGGGTGAAAGGGGAAAGGTTTAAGGGGATCATTAGAGGGAACTTCTTCACTCAAAGAGTGGTGGGAGTGTGGAATGGGCTGCCATCTGATGTGGTAAATGTGGGCTCGCTCTTAACTTTTAAGAGTAAATTGGATAGATACATGGACGAGAGAGGTCTGGAGGGGTATGGGCTGGGGGCAGGTAAATGGGACTAGCCAAATAATGTTTGGGCACAGACTAGAAGGGCTGAATGGCCTGTTTTCTGTGCTGTAGTTTTTCTGTGGTTTCTATGGTTTCTATTGACTGAAGTTACGGCACAATCAAGATGCCGATCATAGCAAATATTTTTGAACATTATATCACAAGGCAGTAACCCAAATGAACCAAACTCCACATATTTTTCAGAAATTTCTCCCAATATTTTAATAATCCCAAAAATGAACTGATGCCATCTTTTCCTTGAAAATTTTCTTTGGAAATTCATTATATATTACTGTTTTACAAAAAAGAAATCTGAAATAAAACTAAGTTCTGAAAATTCTCAGGTCAGGCAGCATCAGTGGAGAGAGAAGCGGAATTAATGGCCTTATGCCAGAAGAGGGAAAAGTTGGAGACGAAACAAATATTGAGGTTCAGAGAAAGGGAAGAGTGGAAGGGAAAAAAGGGAAGAGAACACAAAGGAAGGGGGCAGCAGAGACTGAACAACAACAGGGATAATGGAGCAGGGTGAAAGAGGGTGGAAAGGGGATTAGTGGTTAGGAGGATGTGTTTTTGAGCTTTGGTGATCGCTATATAATTCATTCAGAATGGATGAGGTATATTTTCTACCACATTCACACACAACTGTATAAGAGCAATATAAAAACAATAATTCAGTCTAATTCTTAGACAAGGAAAATATCTGTTAACTTTTACTCTGGGGCTGGGTAAATGCTCTTTACCCTCTTGTATTATTCAGATTATGGATTTAGATAATTATTTGAATCCTTGACAGTGTTTTTTTTCCTACTTTTAGCTCTCTCTATATTGAAAAAAACGTTCTGACATTACTCAAGAGGTCAGTTTGGATACAATATTAACCCGAAACATTGGC
Organism: Pristis pectinata; assembly: GCF_009764475.1. NCBI lineage: Eukaryota > Metazoa > Chordata > Chondrichthyes > Rhinopristiformes > Pristidae > Pristis > Pristis pectinata. Next base: position 89,713,618 of record NC_067408.1, on the reverse strand, counting down.
CCCAAAATTAACAGCAAGTAAATTCGGAGCATATTTGCAGAAGTGGTAGGAGGGGAACTTGGAAATCCAGAACACACAGAGGCCTTCCCTAAATTAATGGCAGGATCTCCATTGTTTTTTTCTGTTTCTCACCCAGTAGTGCGATATCAGCAGGGAAGTCTGTTGGACAATCCCCAAAGATCTGGGGTATGTGTGATGCCAGTAGGTTTTGAGGCAGATCGGGTGTGGCCAATAACAGCAGGTGATTTTCCTGAGACTGGAAGAGCACTTCTGCATCTTTTGGCTCATACACAGTGTGAAGTAGAAAGTTACCTGCTTAAGTCATTTACTTTGATTGCCATGGGACTGTCTAGTTTCCTAATCCCTGAAAACCCTGGCCAGCTAATGATACATTTAAATTGGGCTCCTGACTGCACTATTGGAAAGGGATATACATTTAATATGTTCTTCCTCCCAAGGGAGAACACACACATTCCTCACAACCCACTAACTTAAAAGTGGTGGCACTCAGGTACACAGCAGGTTGGAGTTGTGTGATTTTTTTTATTTACAACCCCTCCAACCTTCTCCATATTTCATGGGGGGAAGGCAATTAAATTTCATCTAATTAACTTTATTATTGTCTGCTTAGATGTTCTCTTATTTGCTTAGTGTTCCTTGTAGTTCCTGTTTTATAATCAGTGTAAATGCCCTCTTCCAACATGAACACACTAAGATCTAATAATAACAATCTCTTGCCTTCCCAGAAAAAGCAATGATTGCCATGGAAAGGTAATAGATCGTTCATAATCCTATTGAATGACGGAGCAGGCTGGAGGTGTTGAATAACCTGCCACTAACACTATTTCTTAAGTTCTTAGGCTCTCATGTTCAATAATATCATAAATGACCTTCTACCTCAGCACCACCTTCCTGTATCAATCTTATATCTCTTGAAATCCAGAAATCTCTCAATATTGGTTTCAAAAATGCTCAACAAATGTGCATCTGAAGCCTTATATCATATTATGATCACTCTTCCTTAAGGCTCTTTAACTACCAGATTATTAATTAATCCTTTGTCATTCCACAACACAAGACCTAAAATGACCTGTTCCCTTATTGGTTCCTCAACATATAGATCTGGAAAACCACCTCCTATGCACTCCATGAGTTTGTCCTCCAATCCAGTACTGCTAATTTGGTTTGCCCAAACTCTACGTTAATTGAAAGCATCCATGATCATTACAGTACTCTTTTACATGTGCCTCTAATTTCCTAATTTATGCTATCTATGCCCAACATTACCACCACAGTTTGAGATTGTATAGACAACTCTCACTAATGTATTCTGCCACCTGAAGTTTCATCCCTCTGACACAAATTTACTATTTTCTGACTGCCTTTCTCCATTCTGTATTATCAGAGCTACCCCTCCTTTTTCATCTTACCTATAAGTTAAGATTCCTGAAACATTTAAATCCCGACCTTGGTCACTTTGCATCTGTTTTTCTGTAATGGATATTAGATGCTATTTATTTCTCTTTGTGCCATTAATTCACCTATCTTGTTACATATACTGCATGCATTCAGATAAAAAGCCTTCACTTTTGCCCTTCTACCATTTTTCTTTGCTCTAATTTCAACTGGGGATGTACTCTTGTGTTTGCATGTTCTGTCCACTCCTGACAGGCTTTGGTTAGCATTAACCATTTCGCTACTCGTTCTTTTCCCTTTCCCACGTAGCCAAGTATTTCTTCACTCCACCACTACAGAATAGACATCCTCTGTTTCCCAGACAAGTTTCCTCCTCTCACTCCATCAATCAAAATGCTACTTAACTCTCTAAAGGCGGATATTCACTAAATATAAGCTGTGTGTATAGGGGTGAGTTATTGACACTGAGCTTACCCAGATTGTATGAACTTCTTTGTTTGTAACTTTGCCCATTTTATTTTTGCTTTAAAGTAGGGAAGTATTTATTTTTGGTAATATGATTGGGTAGTATTTTGTTGGTGGAATAAAATTAGAAAGCTGAAATGGGAAGAATATTTTTTGCAATATAATTGATGAATAACACAATTTTCAAATGTCCTCTCTTTAATTGGCCCTGTTGGTTAAACAAATGGATAATTACTAATGAAAAAGTGAATTAATATATTCTGTTGGATATAAGAATTCACATCACATTTTTGTAATTTTTGTACAACTTAATTGAAGATAAAATCTGTTCATCCTTTGCTTGTCAACACTCAGATGAACACAGTTAATAGTTACACCTAAAATTGTTGGCAAGTATGCTTTGGGCCTCATGAATCTGGAAACAAATCAGAGGGCTAATAGAGAAGACATAAAGGAGATAGGAATGTGGCTGATGTCTGCCAAGAACCATCTAGCAAGAACGAAAACTGTCTTGTTGAAGTATGGGTAGGGACCTGTACAAAGATGAAAAAATTCTGTTTGTCACTTCATGTAATAGAAACATATTCTGTCACACAGATAGATCTAGCCTATATCACTGTGATGAAGACAATTATATTTTTTTAAAACTGAGCATTCTCTGCATAGATAGACTTGTCACATAAAAAAAATTGGTAGAAGGGATATATTTTTCACAGTATTACTTGAATTATAGAATTAAATGTAACCAGCAAATAGTTTTCAAGGGACAAGGTTCTTTAAGAAAAATTGCTATTGTGTATCCTTCATGTTTGGGGACATGTTGCATCGTCATGACACGGGAACAATTTGTTGTTTCAACACAATTTATATTGCTATGTCTTGTGCTTATAAAGAAAGAATAGAATGTTTGCCTCTGAATTCATCAGATTGTAAAGTAGTTCAAACTCGAAGGTCACTCAGATTGCATAATTTGCAGTTATCACCATTAGATGTAAGTAGAGAGAATGGACCCAGGCAGCCAAGGGTCTCACCCAGATCCCAGGAATGAGGTCTGATGACATTTTCAGACTCGAATATTATTTTACAATTGGCTTCCTGCCTTGCACTCGGTATGAGAATGACCTTGAAAGATTGCACTAGAAAGTTTCAGTGCTCAGAGAGGCCCAGAAAAATGAACATCTTTAAATTTTTGAAGTTGTCATAGCCAGATGGAAAACTCTTCTAGGTCCCACAAAGAATCTTTGGACCTCTCCCAGACTTCTCCCATGCATGCCACCCAATCCCCTCCCCCTCCTCCATCCACCCCACCTTCATTGCCATGACCTCAATCAGTTCAAATCGCCATCCCTTTTGGTAACCTTGTGCCAAGGAGCATTCTTTTGTCCCTGGAGGAATGCAGAGGAGTGCAGCCATGCGGTTTCCTGTCACCAAGTACCAGGCTCCATAGCATTCCCATGAAGCTTGATAGATTTGGTCCTGATCTGGAGACCTTGTGTTGATGAGTCAGGGCAAACTTGTCACTAACTCAGCCATTCACATTGAACATGCATCCAGAGTTTGGGCTAACATCCTCTGCAGTTACTTAACTGTTATAGATGGCAAAAGATGTTAAAAAGTAATACTTTCATAGGGAACTAACTAATATATGACTATTACTCTAACTGTTTTAACTGTTAGACTTGCAAGAAGGAGGACATGGCTGAAGGAAGTGCTGAAATCCAGTGCATATGGAGGACTGATTGTTTTGCAGAGAGGAACCTGGAAGCTACATTAAGTGCATGGAACAACGCAAAGGTACAATTCCTGTCAACAGCCTTGTTACAGTACTGAAGATGTGAGTTCTTTAATTAGCTGTGTGCTGATCAAGTTGGACAAGTATAGCTTAAACACTGGCATCCGCCCAATGATGTGCAAAGTTCCCTTGTTAGCAACTGATGCAGACAAAAAGCTGAGCGATTCTGACCCCACCATTATTGATTTATCAACCCAACCCACTTCATCAGCAAAGCAACAGTGCAATCAAGTGGCTCTGACTCACTAATTACACGTTCATTGATGCTGTTTGGATTCCACCAAAACTACTCAACTCTGAACATCATTACAACCCTGGCCCAAACCACCGCTGAACTCCAGAATTGACTAGGAGTGACTGCCCTCAACATCAAGGCACATGGACTGAGTTTGGCATTGAGAAGCCTAGTCAGTGTGGATGGCAGGAACTCCCTCCAGTAACTGGACTCTTACAAGGCATGAGATTATCTTTGTCCCCAAATACCCTGCCTCCCCTGTAATTGACCTACATATTATTGATTAAGTTAAATGTGCACCTTTTCTCAGGTTAATAACTCATAACCCATCAACTGTCGATAAGATTAATAACTCGATACTAACAAATGAGCCCAGCATGGGATCCCTTTCTAATGTATGAAGCAACTGCTACCACAATTGAGGAAAAACTGCCTTCCATCTTCTGTTCTTAGCTAAATAATACAACTCTGTCCCCTGACTCTCCTTGGCATTCAACCATAAAACACTTCTTCAGGTATTATAATCAGAATATTTACAGGGCGGATGAAAACAGCTGAGGAACCCGGGAAGGGAGCTCACATGCAAAAATCCTGCCCAATTAAAGAACAAGTGTGCATTTTTTTGAATATATGTTTGATTTTCCAACCCGCACAACAATTGGTGAGCGGGGGTCCAGGCTCCAGTGGGACAGAGAGCAGTGGGGGAGAAGTTGGAACTGGGGATGAAAGAGGCTCATTTGGCTGGAGGTTTCCTTGTGAGGTGTGGGGAGAGCAATTTTACTCTTCCAGCTCTGCAAGGCTTGCAGCCTCTCTTGCCACTGGGCTCCCGCTCCCTTTTGGTGCCAGATTCACTGACTCCCCCACTGTAGCACTTAGCTTCGGCTCCTCACCACACAGTGAGCGCCCTAACTCTCAGCACCACCCTGACTTTTCACTTTAACCCCTTCCCTCTTTTCAGAAGGAGGGGGGAGTTTTAATAAGAACACCCTTGGGACTAATGATGTTATTGGCTACTGCTAATTAAATTGTTGACACTAATCTAGTCTGTTTATGGTAGGATCAGGACACATGGAATTGTTTCCCCAATCATCAACACTTTCGGGTGGATTATGAATAAAAATTCTAGTGGTGTGCCACAGGGGTTGGTGCTGGGACCTTTGTAATTTATTATAAAGGATTTGGATGTGAATGTACAAGGCATGCTTGGTAAGTTTGCGGAAGATAATAAAATAGGTCGTGTTGTAGGTAGTGTAGAAGGTTATGTAAAATTATAGGAGGATCTAGATCAGCTAGGTATGTGGTCTAGAGATTGGCAACTGGCTTTCAATCCAGGTAAATGTGAAGTCTCGCATTTTGGGAGATCAAATCAGGGTAGGATTTGAATCGTGTACAGTGAATGGTAGGGCCCTGGGGAGTGTCACGGAACAGAGGGACCTAGGAGTGCAAGTGCATTGTTCACTGAAAGCAGCGTCACAGGTAGATAGGGTGGTGAAGAAGTCATTTAGCATGCTGGCCTTCATCAGTCCGGGCACTGAATATAGGAGTTGGGAAGTTATGATGTAGTTACATAAGACGTTGGTGAGGCTGCACGTGGGGTATTGTGTACAGTTTTGGTCACCCTATTATAGGAAATATGTTATTAAGCTGGAAAGAGTGCAGAAAAGATTTACCAGGATGTTGCCTGGACTTCGGGGCCTGAGTTACAAGGAGAGGTTGCGTAGACTAGGACTTTATTCCCTGGAACATAGGAGATTGAGGGGTGACCTGATATAAGATCATCAGGGGCATAGACAGGGTGAAAGCACATAGTTTTTTTCCCAAGGAGAGGGTGCCAAAAACAAGAGGGCGTAGGTTTAAGATCAGAGGAGAGAGATTTAAAAGGGATATCGGGGCAGCTTCTTCACGCAAAGGGTGGTGCGTATTCGGAATGAGCTGCCAGAAATAATGGTTGAGGCGGGCATATTAGCAACATTTAAAAGCCTTCTAGGTAAATGCATGAATAGGAGGGGTTTATAGGGCTATGGGCCAAATTCAGCTGGATGGGATTAGCTTGCTGGGCAACACGGTTGGCATAGACGAGTTGAACCGAAGAGACTTTTTCCATGCTGTATGGCTGCATGACTCTACAAGGAAACAAAACAAAAGCTTGTTCCTATGGGTTCGCACATCCGTTCTACCACACGGAAATCCATAGAAACAATTTCCACTAACATGCCTGATCTGTCTGTTACAAATGGAGTTCAGAAGGTGTAGCTCATCCTCATCTACATTTCAGAGGGCACAGGTTTAAGATTAGGTAGGATATTTAGTGGGGATTTGAGGAAGAGTTTTTTTCACCCAGAGGGCAAGTTGGAATCAGGGAAGCACTGCCTGAGGGCGGTGAAGGCAGGTACTCTCACATATTTGTTTAGGTAAGCACATGAAACACGATGGCATTAAAGGCCATGAGCCAAGTGCTGGAAAATGGGATTACTATAAATAAACACCTGATGACCAGCATGGGGACAGTGGGGTGAAGGGCCTGCTCCTCTCCTGTGACTCTAATTACCACCACGAAATACGTAATGACAAGAAATGGTGAAAGGTATATCTAAAGAGGGTACAACACCCAAAAAGTCAAGTTGCATTGGGTAACTGAAGACTGCTGTTATTTTGGCTACACGTTATGATTTTTAATACTTTGGAGGTTCCAGTTACACTTGGTTTCACTCCACTCTGCTCAAACTGCTGCTTTGCTTTGATTGCCCATTACAATCTCTCTATTCTTTTGCTGTGAAGGAAGGGAATGTCTCAGTTTTAAGATATATTGCCCTTGTTTACAAATTGTTCAATAGTCTTGCCCTTTCCTTGCTCTCTAAGTTCCCCTGCCTTGTAAAAAAATCCTTTGAAATATCTGCGCTCCTTTAATTCTTTACTCATCCAATTGCTCCACTATTGGCTTCCCTTCAACTATTCGGTTCTTGAACCAACCAGCAAAACCCGAATCACTGCAGTTTAGCAACACTACGACCACTTTGATCACTTTGCACTAAAATGGACTTTGTGTTTTTTGCCCTAATTGTGTTCTTTCTTGTGAGAATTGTGTATAATTTATGTTTAATTTATGTTTTTCTTGTGAATGCTGCTTATATGATGCCATGTGCCTGTGATCCTGCTGCAAGTAAGTTTTTCACTGCACCTGTGCATACACGTACTTGTGCATGTGACAATAAACTCGACTTTGACTTTGCCTTCCTGCTGTCAAGCCATTCATCTCTGGGGTTCTCTCTGAATCTCTCTCCTCTTCTCCATCCTACCTTCCACCCTTAAGATTTCTCCTTAATACCTAGCCTTGCATAATATTGTCAACTTTTTGTTTGATAACACTGTTTTGAAGCATTTATGCTGCATTATATTTTACTGCATATGTATGTTGTTGAGGATTAGGACATGGATAAGGTCAGATCAGAGTCTCTTTGAATTGGGCAACACAGAATATGTGTCTTTCCTGTCCTCATCCTCTACTCAGTGGGGTCCAGCATATCATTCTTACTTTTCAGACAGTCACTATCTCAGAAGGCTGTCCTTGCATGGCCAGCTGTTGAAGAAATGTGTCAACCACTGACTGAAGATTTGCCGCCAATATCTAACAGAGGGGTGGCTTGTCACTGACTGTTAACCACTGTCTTTTATATATGCCTGGATCATCGCAGGCAGACTCGGATCATTTTTGCGTCATTAGCCACACTCAAGACTACAAGCCAGCTGCTCAACAGTCCATCAAGGAGGAGAGTAACTACTATCCAGTCGGTTCCAGTGGAAGCAGATTAAGAAAGAGCAACAGAGAGGGAGAGATAAAGAGATCAATCCACTCCACAAACTGACAGGATTTGCACAGATATAGAAAGGATGTGGAGGCTTTGGAGAGGGTACAGAAAAGATTCACCAGGATGTTGCCTGGGTTGGAGTGTATTAGCTATAAGAGGAGGTTGGACAAACTTGGATTGTTTTCTTGGGAGTGTCAGAGGCTGAGGGGCAATCAGATAGAAGTATATAAAATTATGAGAGAGAGGCCCGGAAAGGTTAGATAGTCTTTCTCCCAGAGTGGAAATGTCAAATACCAGAAGGCATAGCTTTAAGGTGAGAAGGGGAAAGTTTAAAGGAGATGTGCGAGGTAAGTCTTTTACACAGACGGTGATAGGTGCCTGGAACGCGCTGCCAGGGGAGGTGGTAAAAGCAGATACAATAACAATATCTAAGAGGCATTTAGGTAGACACATGAACAAGCAGGGAATAGAGGGATCTGGACCATGTGCAGGCAGATGGGATTAGTTAGATTGGCATCATGGTTGGCACAGACTAAGGACCTGTTCCTGTGCTGTACTGTTCTATGTTTGCTCTACGTTTTCTATCTAATGAACAATGGAAAGATAATATGCAGTGCCCAGGCAATAGGCAACACTCTCAATTTTCTGAGCATTAATTTTATTAATGACCAGATAGTATGCAAAACCAATCGCCTTATTCTGATACCCTGGAACCTAACATGATTTGTTTCCCTCCTTATCAGTAGCAGTAATATATCAGGAGCAAAGGTACTGTACAAAGTTTGCCTGCCATATCAAATACAGTATGGAACCTAAGTTACAAAGCATTGCAAACCTAAGCATTGCAAAACAAAAACCTAATGCTGGGAATCTGGAATTATATTTATAAAAACCAGAAAAACAGTATCTGTAGAGAGAAAATGTACCTGATGAAAACCTGACTTGAAATGCTCTCTCCACGGATGCTGCCTGACCTGCAGAATAGTTCCAGCATTCACTGTTTTGACAGACGATTGTGTTGGTTCAGCAGTGGAGTTATATCACCGGATCGCCTTCCTGCACTGACTCTAATCTGCCAACGGGAGAGAAATCAAGACTGTAGGCAGCTTCAAGCCAGCCCTGATTGAACTACCCCTATGGCTCAAAAATGAAACTCCTTGTACACTACAGTCTCTCAGGAGTAGAAGGGACTCTGAACATAGAGATCAATAATTGCACAGATGAAACTGTAATTTATTAGTTGGTGAGAGATTGAAAACATTTTAAAATACTTAATTGTAGAATCATACACAGCTTTGGCCAGCTAACTTTGTAATTTTAGTTTAAGTTAACAGAGAGAATTTGAAAGTATTGATTGTCTTTTCGTGACATTGACGTTTTTTTCTTCAATTGAGTTGTTAAAGTGCAGGTTATCTGCTTGCTCTTGGTTCCTTTTCCAATGCAGGAGGTGACATTGCAGATTTAGCTCAAAAATCAGCAAGTTAATGCGTCAGAGCACTCTCTAGTGTCAGGAAACTGCAACCCAATCTGTTACGTTTCCTACAGATAGGGTCCCTTGATGAAGGATTACTGGAGGTGACTGACATGCATCATGGCTGGTGTCACTGGCTCATTAAATTTGGCATTCATCCCCTCATAATCAACAAAGCCTGGTCTGTGGGCTGAGAGGTTCAAATGTGATTTACAACGCAGCTGCTTTTCACATTAATCTGTCAGCACAAATGATTCATTTATTCAATAAGTAATTGTCACGAAGAAGGACCCTTCCACCTACAGGAATCCAAAGTAAATATTTTTGCAATAAAAGGTTAAAGTTCATGAAGATGTGCTCTTGAAATCTCAGGAAATTTTTACTCCCAAATAAGAAGGACATATGATGGTGCTCTATCTCACTGTTATTTTTACTCTGTCTGCTTTTCCAGCAATAGTATTATTTCTTCAGAATGCCTGATTTTCTCAAACACAATTGGCAGATCTTGATTTTAAAAGAAAATCAAAATTAATCGGATCAAAAACAGAAATTAGACTATTAATTATTTTCAAAAGAATCACAAATCTCTTATGTTCACAGAAATAGAGGGCTTATTGGTTCAGGAGCTGAGAAAGTAAGTTTGTTGGTTATTTTTAGATTGAAGCATCAGGAAACCCTATAGTGGGAGTTTGCCAAAGTGAACATCATTGCATTTCCATGATGCCATCATGTTTATTTATTACAGGCTGAGACCAGAAATCTGTCATTTGGATGTAATGTCTGTTCTATTTCAGCATGTTGAACAGAGGACTGGAAACCACTGTCTTTGGTCAGATTATATTGTCACTATAGTTGGGTGTGGGATCAGCCAGTAGTGAGAGGCATATAAATGCTGCTACCAACACTTAGCATTTTGCTGCTGCTGTCGACTGTAATAGTATTTATCGTACTTTGCCCAGACAGGAATATCTTTAAGGAATTAGCACCACCTAATGCTGAAATTATGTATTACAACTTGAATTATAGATTGCTCTTTATTTTGCACTTACACCTATCAATGGGCTGCAGTATTTCGTGGGGCTGGATGGACTGCAAATATTAAGGGAATAAAGTCTAGTAGCTGTTGTGAAGGGGCTGCACATGGTGATTTTAAGGGCAGCTCAGAATGCTCACCCTCTGGCACAGATGGACAGAACATTCAAAGCTCATCTTCTGTCCATTTGTATTTCAATTTTCTAATTAGGGTGTTGCTAAAAAGGCACAGGAACATGAACTGCATATTGGAGCAGCCCGTTTCAGGCAGGTGTGCTGTTTGCCCATTTATTCACCTATAAAATTGTATTAAGCAAGCCTTGTGCTGTGAAGGTGAGGAAGGGACAACCAACTGTCGAACATCATTCCCTTTGCTTCTTTATTTTAAACATGTTATGCTGCTCCTCTTCCTTAATCTACAGGCACACAGATACAAACACAAGTCATGCACAACACAAGTGCTCGCACCATTACCAATCTATAGGCAGACACAAATAAACAAACCAAAAGCAACATCAGATTAGTTCATTAACTACTTATGACACCACAATTAGATCAAATGCCGGCCTTGCTTGTAGGCTTATTCCATAAATCACTCCCTTTCTGTTCACCCATAATACAAATATTTGAATTTTTTCAAGTGACAAGCTTTTCAACATCTAACATGCTGGTAAGTAAAAAATAATAGCTCAGAATGGTGCCTTTTGTTAACTTTATTTTGTTCTGCCTTTCATTATTTACAATTATGAAGTCCTTATTGTGCTAACAGAAATACATTAGTGTATTATCTTAATGTGAGGTATATGGGTGTAACAATGACTGCAATTATCTACCTTCCTACCTACTGTTGGTAAAGGGAACCTGGATTTAATTAGAAACAAAGTTACTGCACTCCCATTTACTCAGGTGAATGATGATCAAATTAGGGAATTTCATAGTTAAAGATGTTATACCTTAAATATATATACATAAAAGAGAGCTGATTTTTTTTTAGGGAAAGTATGTCACCAAAAGTGAAATTTCACTCATGACATTTTCTTCTCCTGAACATTGCCATGTCCAAATTAAGGATCCAAAAAGGATTTCATGTTTCATAACAATAATTAAATTATTCTTTAAAAATTTTTACTTTTGGTTTCTCTTGAATGCTTCAGCCTCTTCCAATAAATGTCTTGAATTAATGGCACCATATCATACTATAACTTCAGCCAATGGTGCATTCTTAGGGAAATGCTATAAGCAGTTTAAATCAGCCATTTTAGCAGTTTCTCATGAGATATCTGGAGCCATTATCTTTTTCCAGAGCTGTGGCTGTGAACTGAGTTACATTGTGCAGTCTGATCATGCACAGTATGGCTGGAATTCTGAGAAGCATCAATACTATTTAGTTGAATGGAGTGATAGAATAGACCTTGTGCACTTCCAGCACTTTCTGTTCGGTAGTTCCTCTTCAAATCTTTTCAAAAAACAACAGGTACAATTTTGAAAAGCTTTAATGAGATAAAATGTATATTGAATGGTTTCTTTTCCAGAGAGGTTGGATGTGTGAAAGAATCAGTTATTGATCTTCTTTTGTGTCCTAAAATTTTTTTTAATAGATGCATTCTAAACTAAATCAAGTAGGAAAGCTCTTTCAGGGTGGTTGGAGAATTAAAAAACAGGGACAAGGCTCCTAATCATTTTATATTACTTCCTTAAAAGAAGTGTGAATTTTGAAGCCAACTAATTATGGGGGATGCCAAGCCTAATAATGGGCAGCATGGTAGTATAACAGTCAGCGTAATACTATTACAGCGCCAGTGACCCGGGTTCAATTCCGGCCGCTGTATGTAAGGAGTTTGTATGTTCTCCCTGTGTCTGCATGGGTTTCCTCCGGGTGCTCCGGTTTCCTCCCACATTCCAAAGATGTACGGGTTAGGAAGTTGTGGGCATGCTATGTTGGCACCGGAAGCATGGCGACACTTGCGGGCTGTTCCCAGAACACTCTATGCAAAAGGTGTATTTCACTGTGTGTTTCGATGTACATGTGACTAATAAAGAAATCTTATCTTATATAATTTACCCGATTCCTGAGCTTGAGAGCAAGGAAGAGAAACAGACACAAATGGAGAGATTGTCACCTCATTCTGAGATGTACGTCCCCATAGCTTCTCCGTTGCTTTTTGGCAGAAGACCTGTTGTACAGATATGTTGGGTTCTTCGGAACCTCTGTCAATGTTATGTTGATGGAGTGAAAGAACCTTCAAGGAAATTCATCTCTTCAGCTGGATTTTTCAAAGTTGGATATTGAAAAGAAAAAGCTCTTTGAGTGAAACAAGTAGGAAAGAGGGTTGAAAGTGTAGCAAAGCAAGAAAATGGCTGAAGATACAGCAGGACAGGTACTATTTAAGACTGGCTTTGAGTAGGGAACTGTAGGAAATGAAAGGATTAATTGAATGGTGGTGGAGCAATGCATAAGTTACAAGGATTTATTCAGTAATTGCAAGGGAAAGCAGGATAGAGATGCATCTGAGTGGTGTCAGGAAGAGGAATGGGAAATAAGGAAGTGAATGGGTAAAGGGTGTGCTCTGAAGTGGTGAGACAGGCAAGTGAGTGGGCAGAGGATCTGAATGGCAACAAGCTCTTTTTAGTACCCAGCCTAAATTCAAACTGCATCTCTTCCCCCATCGTTCAGTGTAATTCTAGACATTGCTTTTGTCTTGGAGTCTGTATTACAACAAAACAAACCGTAGCCTTTGTGTGATAGGAAAGACCTGTCAGAGTTTACACTTACAAACAAAATAGAGAACATGGCAACTCCCTGAAGATATCACCACCAAGTACACTGAGATTAGGTGTAGAGATGCAAAGTGGTGTGCTGCCTGTTGTTGAAAACCAGCTGTTTTCAGGGAATGAAATCTCTTTTGATTAATAATGATGTCTGGCTGGTGATGGGGAACATAAAAGCAATGGAGATACAATCAGTGAACCTCAGAGAAGCCTGTCATATGTGCAAAACCTGAGCGTTGTTGTTCTACTTTGCTCTGGCAATGGGAAGGGCAAGGTACAGTAAGCAGCCCAGAGTCCGTACCAGGACATGCTGCCTCCAGGGAGTGGGAACTTGGGGGCTTTGGAGAGTTATAGATCTTGGTGCAATGAGGGGAAGAAGTACTGTTGTGGTTCTGCTCAGTGAACAGGACACTTCTGACCTGCAGAATGCATGTCCTTTGTCATGTGGGAACTCGGGATGATTCCCATGTCCTGGACAACCACAGCTGCTGGAAGGATTGCCAGCCGGAAAAGCTCAAGCTCTGAGTTTTGGAACTTGAGCAACAGCTGTGGTCCATCTTTTTAGCCAAATGAGCTCAGAAGAGTACAGCCAGTGAGGGAATGGGTGACTGCCAGACAGACAAGAGTAGTCAGGTATTTCAGGAGATCACTGAGAGCATCCTGCTCTCCAAACGTCATTCAGTTCTGAATACTGATGGTGGAGATTGCAATCAGACCCAAGGCAAAGTTTCCTGTTGGGAATATTTAAACAAACTTGGGAGGGGAAGGGAAGCTGAGCATAGACTCAGAGGGAGAAAAGCAGAACTGGGAACAGAACATAGAAAATTAGTGGAAGAATTTGAAAGGCAGAGAAATCAAAGGTTAGAAAATCTACCATAATGGATTCTGGCTATGCGTATGAGTAGACATCTAAATGTAGGGAGTTTATAGAATGGCTGGTGAGTCGAGGGTATAGATATAACCTTTTAGTAGAGGAGTGATCTAACAATGTGTACTGGCAACAACTATGAAGGTAAGGAGCAAGGAGAGGCACTCAAGAAGAAGATTCCAGTGGTTCAGGGTAAACATGTTTCACAAGGAAAAGCAATAGAATTAGAGGCCTCCTGGATGGCAAGGTACTAGGTGGATAAGTCAAAAGAAAGGAAGTTTATTTTAGACACCACCTACTATTGAATAAAACCAAGAAGAGCAGAGGAAGTGTAGGATTGTAGTTAAAGGGGAAATAGGAAAGTAGAGAGCATGGAAAAAAATTGTTAACTAACATCAAAGAAAACTTGCTTTAGAAGTATACAAAGAGGAAGAAGATAACTAAGAAAAGATTCTATTCCCTGGTTTCTATTCAGTTGTATGTCCTGGCATTGAACAGTACATCAGTGCATTGGGTTGTGGAATCAAGGGATCATTACAGAAAGAGATTGTTCAGCCCATTGAAAATCTCTGTATGAGAACTCTAGTCAATGCCATTCACCAGCAATTTGACTGCTACTTTTATCCCTCAAATATCTATCCAAATCCCTTCTGAGAGCCACAATTGACAATCTTCCCATCACCCATTCAGACAGTGAACTGTAGATAATGGATGATCCTTGTATAAAAAAAGTTTCCTCATATCCTGGTCTTTTCCCAGTCCGCTAGTTCCTGGCCATCGTGTTAATGGGACCCATTTCTCTTTCTGCACTTGTCCGGATACTTCATGACTTGAACACTTCTTTCAAATCCCCTCTCAGTCATCTCCACATTCAAGAGAATATCCAGTTTATATATGTAACTGAAGTCATCCAGCACTGAAGTAACTCTGCTGAATCTTTTCTGGATTCTCAGATGCTTCCTACATTCTGATGGCCTGAATAAAATACAATACTCCATGGGGGCCACACCAGTGTTTATGGAGTTTCAATGTAATCTCTTTGCTCTTATTCCCGATCCCTCGCTTTACAAAGACGCAGATTCTGCAAGGTTTCATTTAATAACTTTCTTAACCTATCATGCCATTTCAAAGATTTATGCATAGATAACACTTCTTTGTTCCTGCAACAATTTAGACTTGTTACCTTTGCTCATTCACCATAGGCACAGCTATTCCACCAGACTGATTATATCTTTTTGGAGTATTGTGGTCCTACTCACAATTTCATACGCTTAAGTTTTGTGTCATCTGCAAATTTTGAAACAATCCCCTGTAGACTCAGTCTCATGTTATGAACACTTTATCAAGAAAAATCTGTGTTCTTAGTTTTAGTTCTTGGGAAATACCCCTGGGTACTTTCTTCCATCCTAAAAAACTAAATCTTTATCACAACCCTCTGTTTGGCATCACTAAGCCAATGCATACCCATGTTCAACCCGCCCCTTTTAATCCGTGGGCTTCAATTTTGCTGATAAGGTTACCTGGCAACTCTTTTATCAAATGCTTTTTGAAAGTTCTCACGGACACCATCTATTGCCCTTTTCAAACCTCTGTGAACTTGAGTTGTCACCTGCAGCAGTGTGAATGAACCCTGTGCATAAAATTTGAGGGGTACAGTAACTTCAACAGATCAGCTTTGAGACTGCAGCAGATGGCATACTTCACTGAAGATTCTCCTTGGTGCAGCAAAGTTGGCTACTATAGAGTTCCCAAGTAGACCTGGTGCTGGAAAAATATTTACCGAATGGCCACTGTGTTCTTGTATGGCTCCCTTCCTGTTCTTCCTTCATTTGGCAGCTGTTCCTGCTCTGTCTTATCCTCCTTATTCAACCCTGGAGCCTGCTCCTGCACCCAACTTCCTGTAGCGACGAAACCATAGGCAACAACCAGACCTCCCTGGAGGTCGATGCAATGAACATTCCAAAATGATACAATATGCCAGTAATAAATTAGCATTCTGAAATGATACCATCACCTTATCTGTAAACACAGCATGACCCCTTTAGCTGGGAGGAGGTCTTTCAGCTGGTTGCCCCCATGCCGTGTGATGTACACACAGCAGACGACAAGTGAAACAGATAGAACATTTTTTCTCTCTTTTCTTACCTTTGACCCATCCCCCGGTGGATCTGCTCTCCTCTCCTCCCCTGCACCTGCCTGTCACATCTCTTACCTACAGCTACCTATCACCACCCTGTGCTCACCCTGCCTCCCATCTTTTGTTCACCTATCACTGCTCTGCTTTTCCCTCCTATATATTGGGTTTCCCCCTTTTCCTATCTTCAGTCCTGAATCAAAACATTGACCACCTGCTTTTCTCCATAGATGTTGCCTGGCCTGCTGAATTCCTCCAGCATCATGGTGTTTTTCATCTAGATTCTAGCATCTGCAATCCTTTGTTTTTCAAGTGAAACAGAACGTTTGTAAACCTGTAATGCATCTTGAAGGAAGTGCAAGGCCCTAGTTTACGAGTATTCTTGACTTCAATATTGCTGGCTTGCTCTCCTGCTGTCAGTAAAATCTCTTTTCCATTTTGCCTGAGTGGCCAGAAATGGGGCCTTGCTTCCCAGTCACCACTGTGGGGGCTTGGTCAGCTGATTAACATCTGCAAAACAAGCATCATGCTGCACAATTTGTAGAGCCACAAGTCAGATGCTAAATGGAAACTTTACCCAGCAGCAAACAGCACTGGGATCTGGAACTACCTTTGTGTACTTCTGTGTAGTGCACAGCAGTAGCAAGTTGAAAAGCTGACAGCAGTCAGTAATGCTGCAAACATAAAATAGGATCATTTTTATAACTGCTGTGCCCACTGAGCATGAGTACAGTTCTATTTTAGTTATCATTAGAAATGCCCTTTCTGATGACATGTTGTTCATTCCCAGCACTTACTCTTTTTTTATTGCACACCCATTAATTTTGACTTAGCTCATTCTTTGCTTCTAAATCTTTTTAAAATCATTATTTTGTTTTGCAGATCATTTGTAAAAAGCAGCAAACTTCAAATGTTAATGATCAAAGCATTTAAATTAAAATGTGGAAGTATTTTTCATTCATACTACTTCTTACCTGCTGGTTATGATTCAGTTTAAGAAACATAAGAGCTGTGTTACACCCAAGCTCTGTTACTTATAAAAATGAATGAATAATATGTTAAGGATCAACAGAAGAAAGCAATATCACTATGTTACTTTGTTGGATTCTTGAGCCAAATTGCTTTCAAATGGAGTCTGTAAATGCCAATATTTAAGTACCTTTAAGTACCAAATTAGGTTTTAAGTACCAGCTGACAAAATGTATCAAAATAGAACATCTGAAGCCAACTAATGTGGCACAAAGGCAAGTACAATAATAAAAGGAATATATTTTTTATTCTTGTGGGAGAAGAATAAATATTCTGTTGTTTGTCTTCTGGCAATTGGGGATCTACTCTGTAACTAAATGATGAATTAATTGAAAAGTTTTATTCTGAAAAAAAATGCTACAAGGTACAATGTCTGAGATTCTTTTCAAAAACAACCTTGTGTGCCAACCTTCCCTTCTGTCTCTCTTTAAGCAGCTCTGCACACTTTCATGGGTCTCCAGTGCCAAGAAAATACCTCTGTGGTGCACCTCTGATACCTTACCCTTCAAATTCCTTCTGGACTTCACAATTCTCGCTGCCAACTCTGCTTTTTATATTAACTTTATTCCTTTATGAGGACCTCTGGTTTTAGGTCTGGACTTCATTTCCCTACCTCTTTTCCATTGTCTGTTCACTTCTGGGATAGGTGTAGCCTAATACTTTCTACATGAGCTGACCTTGGAACAAGTTCTTGTTGCATTTTCATGTGACTATTTAGTTGTCTCTGGATCGAGACCATAATTTCTGCTTTCATTTTTATCCCCTTTTCATTTTATGCCCCCTTCCCTTTTCCTGTTAGGCTTTCCATCGTTTCTCCACATTCAAGTACCATCTTCTCTCAGATCCCTAATTCTCCTTTCCAGTCCTTCTCAACTTCTCTATTCTCATGCAGCATTGCTGCCTGGGTCTCTCCTGGATAAGCCTACAGTTTTTATTTTTTTCTCTCTTCTTATCCTCCTGAGAGGCATGTTGCCACCTCCTTTAATCAGCAATCCCAGAAGACCCTTCCTGGACCTATGGCCACCTTCCTATGCAGGTGGGCGCTGATCTGCCAATCTCCCTTTTATCCAACGCATCCCAGTCAGCTCAGACCCTGCAGACTGTTCCAGTGGATCAACTATCACCTCCCTCTCCATAAGTCCAATTTATCATTTGCCCCTTTGCAGTCTGACCTACGTGGGCTCCCAGCTAAGCAACACCTATATTTTAAAATTCCTTTATTTTAAAATTCCTCAATTCTCCCTTGCCCAAGTAATACTATGGCTTCCAATTCTGGCCTTTTAATCATCTTCAAATATAATTGTTCCTCAAATGGTGGCTGTGTGTTCAACTGCTAAGACACTAAACTTCCTTTCCTTACCTCTCTCCCACTCTTTAAAATTCTCCTTAAAACTGATCTTTGACACTCCTTAGTTGGCCCAATGCCAAATTTTGTTCAATAATGCAGCCATGAAATGCCCTGGAATGTTTTGCTGGTTTTTCAGATGCTATATAAACACTGTAGATGATCTGTTTCATGAGCAGGAGTCACATCCGGCAGCATCATAGAAGGCAGCTACAGAGGGTCGCGGCAGAGGCTTCCACCAGACCAGTTCCACTGCTTATGTTCATGCAGGAATCAATGACTTTCTCTTTACTCAAGGAGACATCTCTTCCTAACTCGTGTCATACCTGCAGTTGAAAGGTTATAAAGAGGAGGCAAAAATTTGCTTCTGGCCTACTGTTAAAGTTTCCTCTTAGCTGCTGTTGAAGAATAGATGAAAAAGCTGATGCAATTCTGCTTCACTTTGCTCAATATCTCCTGAAAGCAATGTAGTTGAGACCAGCAGCCCTTGGGAAATTAAACTAATGTTCTCCCTCCTCTTTTCGCCGTGCCATTGCCCATTTTAGTGTTCAAAATGTTACAAATGGTGCCATAGCATGATGCTAATTTTAACAACTTTTACTTTCTATTGTCATTTTTGCGGCATTGTGAGATTTTTAAAATGCTATTTCAAAATGAAGTGGTATAAGCCAATGACTGAAGACTGCATTTCAATTCTGTTTTAATCCATATAGCTGTGGGGTGTTTACAAGAAAATAGTTACACAATTAGGCAGGGTAATCGGTAGGTTAATTGACCACTGTAAATTGATCATAGTGTGTAGTGTGTGGTCGAACCTGTGGGGCAAATAAAATGGGAATAGTGTAGGATTGGTCTAAATGGGTGCATGGACTCAGTGGGCTGAAGGGCCTGTGTCTGTGCTGTATGATTCAATGACATAGATCTTTGGTCAGTCTTGATTCAAGTGCCTCTTGGATGTGTTCTGCTCTGACCCAGTTTGTCAGTCACACTCCCTTGGCTGCATCCTAACTGCATGCTCTCTTCCCTCATTGCTTTAACTTTGTCTCACTTCACACATTTTAATATTTATCTTCTTCAATCCTCATTGTATCCCGATTTATCGACTCTGTTCCCTTGGAATGCTGGAACTATTTCGCATTAGGCAGCATCTGTGAAAAGAGAAACAATTAACATTTCAGGTCAATGACCTTTCAGTTCTAATGAAAAGTCATCAACTGAAACATTAACTCCACATCTCTCTCCAGAGATGTTGTCTGATCTGCTGAGTATCTGCTGCAGCATTTTCTGATTGTATTTTGAATAACCAACTTCTGTAATTTTTTTTCTCTCTCAGTGCTCTCTTTCGGCTGCATCCTTGTTTGCCTAAACTCATTATTCTGTATTCAAGCGTAAGCCGCTGATTGAAAAATATCACACTGATGGTACCAAGAGATTCTGCTCAAAGAGTGCAAGCAATAACAAACTAAGAAATGAAAATACACAAAAGGAAACAATAATATCAAAACAAAGGAAACAAAGACTCCAAAACAAAATATTGTAGATAGTCATGCAGCACAGAAACAGGCCCTTCAGCCCATCATGTCCTTGCTGACCATCAAGTGCCTATCTGTAACAATCTATACTAATCCCATTCACTTGGTCCATAGCCTTCTATGCCTCGGCAATTCAAATGTTCATCTAGATGAACACAGAACACTACAGCACAGTACCTGCCCTTCGGCCCACAATGTTCTGCCGACATTTTATTGTGCTCTAAGATTTATCTAACCCTTCTCTCCCACATAGCCCCCTATTTTTCTATCATTCATGTGTCTATCTAAGAGTCTCTTAAATGTCCCTAATGTATCTGCCCCCACAACATCTGCTGGCAGTGCATTCCACTCACCCACCACTCTCTGTGTAAAAAAACGTACCCCTGACATCCCCCTTATATCTTCCTCCAATCACCTTAAAATTCTGTCCCCTCGTGTTAGCCATTGTCGCACTGGGAAAAAGTCCCTGATTGTCCACTCGATCTATGCTTCTTATCATCTTGTACACCTCTATCAAGCCACTTCTCGTCCTCCTTCTCCCCAAAGAGGAAAGCCCTAGCTCACTCAACCTATCCTCATAAGACATGCTCTCCAATCCAGGCAACATCCTGGTAAATCTCCTCTGCACCCTCTCTAAAGCTTCCACATCCTTCCTATAATGAGGCGACCAGAACTGAACACAAAACTCCAAGTGTGGTCTGACCAGAGTTCTATAGAGCTGCAACATCATCTTGCGGCTCTTGAACTCAATACCCCAACTAATGAAGGCCAACACTCCATGTGCCTTCTTAACGATGCTTCTTGTATGCTGTGGGAGTACCTGCCCCTTCCTTCCACTCAGACAGTGTATTCCAGATTTTAGTCGTCCTCTGGATGAAAAAGTTTTTCCTCTGATCCCTTCTAAACAGCTTACTCCTTACCCTCAAGTTTTAGACAGCTTTGCTTGGGAAAATGTTTCTTATTATCTATCCTACCTATGCCTCTATCTGGTTCTGCCCTCAGCTCCTCTGCTCCAAGTAAAACAAACCCAGCCCATCCACCCTCTCTTCGTAACTGAAACACTCCATCCCAGGTGACACGCTGGTGAATCTCTTCTGCGCCAGCTCCAGTGAAACAAGTCCTTCCAATAATGCAGTATCAGAACTGTACACAATGTACTCCAGCTGTGGCCTGCTAATCTTTTCAAAAGTTGTACCATAACCTCCCTGCTCTTACACTCTACGACCCAGTTAATGAAAGCAAATATGCCCTCTTCACCACTTTATCACAGTGCTGCCATCTTCAGGGGTCCTTGGACTTGTACATCATGGTCTTGCTGTTCTTCCATATTCTCTAAGGCCCGACTATTATTGTGAATACCCTATCCTTACTAGTCCTCCCAAAGTACATCACTTTGCACTTATCAGGATTAAACTCCATCTCCCATTGTTCTCTCATCTTACTGACTCATCTTGTAGTCTGACGATCCTTCTCACTGTTAACAACAGCACCAATTTTTGTCTTATCTGTGAATGTATTAATCATACCTCTTACATGAAGAATATGAATACATATGACAAATAGTTAGGATCCCAGCACTGATCCCTGTGGTACACCACTTGTAAAAAGGCTTTCAAACACAAAAGCAACCCTCCACCATCATCGTCTGCCTCCTATCACCAATCTTGGATCCAATTTGCAAACTTGCCTTGGGTCCCCTGGCATCAAAGGTTTTGGACCAGTCTTCCATGTGGAATCTTGTCAAAGGCCTGACTGAAATCCATGTAGAATACATTAACCATACTGCCCTCATCAATACATTTTGTTTCTCTTTTGAAGAATTACATATAGGTTCCATTATCTCTTGCTGACTGTTAGAAGGCCTGTGATTGCCACCTTTTTGTTCCTAACTTCTATCCACAAAGCCTCATTTTCAGAGCCTACTAGGAAATTGTCCATCATTACCACTCTAATGGATTCCTCAACCAGAGTTGCAATGTCATCTTCTCTTTTACAACCCCCTCCCTCATCTTTTCCTTGAGATGTTGAGTTGCCATTCCTGCTCTTCTTTCAACCATGTCTCTGTGATAGCAAGGTCATCATATTCCCATGAGCTGATCGATGCTGTAAATTCACCTGCCTTACTAGTCAGAATCATTGCGTTAAAATAGATGCTGTTTAGCCTTGCATTCCTCCAATGATCCTCAACACACCTACTGGACTGATTTAGTTTCCTTTCTATATTTGATGGTACCTTTTTCCCAAACGTACAATTACTCTCTGTCCCATTCCCCTACCAAATTAGTTTACCCTCCCCAACAGCAGCAGGAAACCTCCCAACATGGATGTTGGATCTATTCGGTTTGGATGCAACCCATTCAGTTTACACAGCTCCCTCCTTCCCCAGAAGCTGTCCCAGTGATCCAGAAATCTAAAGCCCAGCCTCTGACACCATCCCCTTAGCCACACATTCTCCTGAACCTTCCTCCTTTTCCTAAACTCACTAACACAAGGCACTGGAAATAATCTAGAGATTACAGTTTAGAGCTCTTGCTCTTTAATCCGTTACCTAGCTCCCTAAATTTGTATTGCAGGACCTCATCCTCTTCTTGCCAAGTCATTGGGTATATATTTAAAGCAGAGGTTGATAGGTTCCTGTTTAGTAAGGGCATCAAAGGTTACGGGGAGAAGGCAGGAGAATGGGGCTGAGGGAAAAATAAATCAGACATGATCAAATGGCAGAGTAAACTCGATGGGCCGAATGGCCTAATTCTGCTCCTATGTCTTATGGTCCACCTATGTCATGGCACCAAGGTGACCTACAGATCTCTGTCTGTTTACCCTCGCTATTTAGCTGTTCTGTGACATCTCTGACCCAAAGTTGCACTCTCATTGTCACTAATAGCGATAAAGGCCAGAGTAGATTTGGGAAAGAATGTCCTGGGAAAAGCTGCACAACACACACTACCATCTACGAGAAACTGTCCCTAAGTTTACAATATTACTACCACAAATAGAACAACTTCCTTACCTCCCAGACAGAGACAAAATATTTTGCCAGGGGTGCTGGAGTTGCTGAGAGTGCATTTCCCTTGTATTGTTGTCCTTTTGCGCTGGTGCCTCTGGCACTTTAAAGATTTTGATTTAATCTGTGATGACTATGTCCCAGACACCCTCACATTTAGCAATGGATTAGATGAGATTAACATTTTGGCATAAGGGTATGTATTTGTGTAACTTTAATGGGAAAGTTGTTTCTCGTCCATATTTCTGATTTCTTTTTAAAAAGGCATAGGGCCAATTTTCCCCTCCTGTTGTTTTTTACTGCCAGTAATTAAGCACTGGTGCTAATAATAGAGGAAGATTTTGCTCTTTAGCATCTGTGTATAAAGTGCAACATTGTCAAATATTCCACCTTGTTATTCCAGATTCCCTGACTACAGTACATCCATAAAACAATTGGAAGCAGAGGTACAAGTGGAGAAAAGTTGATGGAAGGGGACTGCACGCCTACAATGCAGCCAGTCTGATCTTTCAGCCATTTGTTTGAGAGGATGCAACATTGGAACACTTCCACTGGTTGCAAATTGCAACTCTTTCCACTTGCAGTATCTCTAAAGAATGTTTTCTTCCTCTAGGTCAAAGCTATAAAATGTGCCAATCACAGTGTCTTTTTTTTGGTCAGTATTTTTATGGGATGGGGCAAATATAAGTGATAGACTGATGCAAAATTTAACTGCTTGAATGGTTCATAATGTATTTTGACCAGTGATGGGCTATTTTAACTCCTAAGAAATTTTTCCCAGGGTTAGTAGTTAAGGCACAAGCTGTTGTCCTTTCAAAATTAGATTGGACAGAGAAACATGTACAGAAATATACTGGGTAAGTGCTATCAGAACTGTTTATTAGTGTGTAGGGTATGGAGAGACATGGGCTGGTTGAGTTGGGAACATCAAATTTTATGTTGCAGTTACTGAGTGTGTGTGCTGCACCTGACAGCATCTTCCAAACTCAAGACCTCTTACCCCACAAATGACAAGGGCAACAGGCCCAAGGGAAGACCACCAACCTGACTTGGAAATATGTCACCATTCCTTCATTGTCTCAGGGTCTAAATCCTTACACAATTTTACAGTGGAAGGGCAAGTTGGGATGAACAATATTGACTTTGTCAGCAATACCCTCATTTCCTAAATAATTAACCTGGATTCCTTTGAATTTAGGAGATTGGTGGTGGGGGGTGGCAGGGGGTGAACGTGCTTTAATTGAGTTGTTTAGAAGAAACGAGCATTTGGTAAGAGGTGAAAGATATTTTTATGCTGAGAGAATCCAGAATATAAGGCATAGTCTTAAAATAAGAGTCAAGCCATCCAGAAAGAAACATTAAAAGCAGCTTTTCACATAAGTTAGTGGAATTCTGTAACTCACTCCCCCAAAAAGCTGTAGGAGCTGAGACATCTGCAGTTTGCAGGACTGAGATCAGTAGCATTGTGCTGAAGGATATTCATGGGGCATGGGCAGCACAGTGATACACCTAATGCAGCTGCTGCCTCGGACCTCCAACAACCTGGGTTCAATCCTGCCCTCTGGTGCTGTCTGTGTGGAGATTGCACAATCTCCCTATGACAACATGGGGTTTCCTCCGGGGGCTCTGGTTTCCTCCCTCACGCAGTTTGGTTGGTTAATTGGTCATTTTAAGTTGGCGCATAAAGCAAAGGTGAGAGGTAGAATCTGAGAATGTAGGGAGAATAAAATGGGGATTAGCATACGTTTAATTTAAATGGATGCTTGATGGTCAGCACAAACTTGGGTGGCCTGAACAGCCTGCCCATGCTATATGACTTTATGACTAACTTTATCACCAGGTAAATGGAGTTGACCTACAGATTACCTGAATCTAACCAAATAGCAGAGCCAGCCCAAAGGGTTCAAAGTACTCCCACTATGATGCTGGATAGGATGTTGCAGGATTTAGACTCCACTACAATGAAGGTCCAGTAATGTATTTCCAAGTCAAGATAATATGTGGCTCAGAGGGGAACCTGCAGCTGGTGTTCCCAAATGTCTACAACCCTTGTCCTTTATGGGGATAGAGCTTGCGAATTTGGGAAGTGCTTTACTTCCTGTCTCTATATTTGTAGGAGGCATTATAGTACTCTCAGCAGGCCAGGCAGCATCCGTGGAGAAAAACAGGCGGTCCACGTTGACCACCTGCTTTTCTCCACGGATGCTGCCTGGCCTGCTGAGTTCCTCCAGCATCATGGTGTTTTTCATCTAGATTGCAGCATTTGCAGTCCTTTATTTTTTTTTTATTTTATTTTTATTTTACAGCGTGGTAACTTTCTATAGTACTCTCAGCTTATTGTCCACACAAGCAGTCTTTCAAAACACAGATCACTAAGTGAGCTTCGGGTGCAGGAATGGTGCCTATTTTTTCCCCAGAGTGAGTATATGGAAACAATCCTACTTCCATTCTGGAGGGGATCTGTTAAATTAGCATAAACTGGTGATCCTCATGAGAATTTTCTGTTCTATATTCCTAGCTATTTATTTGAAAATATGTCAACAAGCAAAGTGTTGCAGTTATTTCTCAGTACTTGTTTGATAAAATAGGGCAATAATTATATGCCACATTTTTTGTTATGAATGATAGCTTACTGGTAAAATACAAAGCAACTTAAAAAAACAAAATGAAAGTTAATAACTATTCAAAGTAATTTTAAATTGATAGTGCTCATTCTTAAGTTCATAAATTAGGTTGATCACAAGCAACTCCAGCAGTTGTAGTCCACCTTTACTGAAGGGCTGTGGGTTAGAATTCCCAGTTGTCATCAACCATCGCCAGAAACCTCTTAGCTGCTGTAGCCTTAACTGAAGCTTAAGAGAAACCTTGTTTGGAGTGTTAATGTGCAGATTTCCACAATTCTTCCACTGGAGTTCAGAACAATGAGAGGAGCAGCTTGAGAAAAAATAAAATTGAACACCCAATAAAGTGATGCAAGAAATAATCAACAATCAGCTCCATGTTAGTGCACCACCTCCTCTCACTCACACAGCAAACCCTCATTATTTCATATTTTGGCAGCCAGACACTCAGCATATTATCTGAAAAGAAGATTACAAATTTGTTTCAGCCTTGCAAAGACGGTGCCAACTAAATCTTTCTCCAGTTGCCCATCTCTGTGAGGCTTAAAAATCTGAAGTTTACTTTTTATTTTTCCTTGCAAAACCTTCCAAGGAGCTGTTCACTTATCCCTCCACAACAAATGCATTTCAGAGGAGAGTGCATACTGCAGATCATTCTTCAGAAATCACATTTTGTAGCTGCTTCAAAATAATCAGAGCTTAAAACCTGTAAACACTGGACAACCCTCCTCATATTGACTTTGCAGTTTGGAAGTACCTAAAATTACATAAATAATTAAACTTGGCACAGTAGCCTCAATTAGACAAACCACATTGGCAAACGCCATAAATATCATGGTATCATTACTAGTCCAAAGTGCTTTGCAGTAAACTCCTCATCATTGTGAGCACATATACTGTAGTGTCATGTTCAGATGGACATCGAGTAAAGGTAGTTAGCAGCAGCCAACTACTTCTCCAGAGGGTAATCACGGAAACAGGAGGCCGATCTCCCTTAATTTGTTCTGGTAAACATATATCAGCTGCAATTACAATAACATCTTGTTTGTACGACACCTTAGAAAAACGTCTCAAAGCATAAGCTCAAGGAAAAGAAAGAATGTCAGGCCAAAGGATACATTATTGGGAAGACCAATCCAAGCCTTGATCAAAGTGGTGGTGTTTCAGAAGACTATTAGAGGAGGAAAAGAAAATGCGATGCAGAGGGATTCAAGAGGGGAATTCCAATGTAATGGAGGAAAATGAAGCTGCAGCCTTTGGTGTTGCGGGGAAAATCAAACTGGTGCACTGGGATACACACAAGAATACACACAAGGAAGCAGGTGCAGAAGTAGGCCACCTGAGCCCTCAGGCCTGCCCCAGACCTCAGCTCCTCTTCCAAGACATTTCCACATAGCCCTTAGTTCCTTGATCTTTCAAAAAAATTATCTAGCTCTTTTTTAAATGCCTCCAATCATCTAGCCTTCACAACACTCTGGGATAGAGAATTCCGAAGATTCACTACCCTCTGAGAAGAAATTCCAAAGCACCTCAGGTTTAAATGACTGCCCTCTTTCTTGTAACCATATCCCCTTGTTCAAGACTCTCCTACTAGTAGAGACTTTACAATATCTACCTTGTCATCCTCCCTTTGGATCTTAGATATATCAATAAATTTACCCCTCACTTTTCTAAATTCCAAAGGATAAAGGTTTATCTTTCTTTAGTCATTTGTGATAAACATGGCTACTACTGCCTCACAAGAACAACCCTCTCATCCCGGAAAATAACCTTCTGAATCCCTTGTGTTTTGCCTCCAATGCTCGTATGTCCTCTTTAAATGAGGGGACCAAAATTGTATATGGTGCTCCAGGTGGGGCCTCACCGACACCCTGAACAATACTTCTCTATTTTTAATCTCTAATCCCTGAGCAATAAAGGCCAATAAACCATTTGCTTTCTTAATTTCTAGCTGGACCTACATGCTAGGTTAAGAGAGGGAGGGATCCAAGCAGTAGGATAGACATTCTTAATCTGAGCCTTGCGGAGAACCAATAGGGAGATGATTAGCTTGACAGAGAACACTGGGCAGCTCCAAACACTTACCCTGTCAACAATTATTTTAAAAATTGTATAATATTGAGATTAAAATAAATATAAGGTTAGATTGGATCTTTATTTCTATTTTTGATAGAATGTCATGACTGATAGAATACAAGCTTGGAGTCATATACAATTTGCACTTAATCCACAGAAAACAATCTTGATCCAGTAAATAACAAAGCTCAAGGATTTTTGCTGAAAAGAATATGTGTAGAGGGTATGCTCAGACATTCCTGAATCATTAAACACTCTACATAAGTGGTATTCTGCTGTACAAGTTCCCCATTTCATCTCTGCATATTCAAGTCTCGCAGTTCCTAAAAAAACAATAGTATTCCACAGTTTGAATAGGACATAAGTTCTCTTTGTTTTCCCCCTCTGGTTTTGTAAGGTTCTCAACATTCATCAATCCTTGGCAGAAAAGACTGATTTACTTCTCAGTTTCTGCTGATTATGGCATGCAGTCAGTGGCTGAGACATTGCACAATGGTACCAGATGGTACATCCTCCTGACTGACTGTCATCCTCTGGGGTTAGCAGCCCTGCCAGTTTGGTACATTCCACAATGATTCTGTTGAAATCAGTGACTCATTTTGATGGCAGACAACACTGCACATAGAAAATCATCAGGAGAAGCTCCTTCTCACTACACAAAAAATCTACACAAATCACCAAGGCAAACTACAGAGAATCATCAAATGTTTGTAATTAACATGCTGATATACTAGATTCCTATCTTTATGTATTATGATGTTATCTTTTGTAGTTTAGAGATAGAGCAGAAACCTACAGATATTAACATATTCAACGTTTTCTTAGCTTAAGCTAATAAAAATGTTAAATTAACTTGACCCTGAAGCAGAGGTCTCGTATCAGCCAATGAAACTGCTGTTTTGATTCTCCGGTTTCCCACTGGCACCTTACTGTGACAGACAACCTTTCCTTGTGACAATCCACAGTCTGAACATGTCATGATGTGGCGTTATCAACGAGACCACGAAGCTATGTTGTATGTATTCATGCGACTGGCAAGAGGTTACATGTTATTGCCCTAGCTGTGAATTGATGTGTGGGATTTAGAGAGAGGAAGAACCACAACAGAGGTTCACTTTTGTAAACCGCTGCATTTTGAGCAAATGAAGTGTTGATGCTTTGAGTGTTGAAGAGCATGAAGCATGCATTATCACTTGGGGAGCCATGAATGAGCAACAATGTTGCAGACACCAGCTGAACTCCGCATTTCCTCTACTTTTCCTCATCACTATGATTATGAAAGCTTTCTAATGGAAGAAATTTTAGCGCTTGATTTTGCTGTCAAAATAATGACTAACGCTTCTTGCCATTACCTCAGATGAGGGGCAACTAAATGGGGCTGTCCAAAAGGCACTGTCTTTGTTGCACTGCTCCATCACCAGATTCATAAGAAATGACACCACTCTCTGTCTTGCTATTGAATATCTTAAAGAATCCATGCTTGTGTAGCAGACACAAACCAAATAGTTGCTTAGTGCTGGTAACTACAAGCATGAATACCCTTTTAATGGTGATAAATGTTAATGACTGTCAGTTCTTCGCTCCGACTCTAAGCAGTTATATGACAAGTCTGGAGTCTTATTCTTTCAAGTTGAGAAATATTTCACGAGATTTAAATAAATGTGATATCCTTACCATTCCGGATATGTTCCATGACCCTCCCTGCACTTTTAATAGCTCACAATATCAGCTGTTCTGGAGGCAAAACATTCCTGAAGCAGGGCCATACTCGAAGGTAAGGGCAAGGAACGTCATAGGCCCCCATTAATCTAAGAACACCTGAAGTAATAGTTGAATGGCACGGGCAGTGTGGCATAACACTATTACAATGCCAGTGACCTAGGTTCAATTCCCACTGCTGTCTGTAAGGAGTTTGTATGTTCTCCCTGTGTCTGCGTGGGTTTCTTTCGGGTGCTCCAGTTTCCTCCCACATTTCAAAGACGTACAGGTTAGGAGCTGTGGGTATGCTATGTTGGTGCCGGAAGAGTGGCGACACTTGCGGGCTGCCCCCAGCACATTCTCAGTAGTGCAAAAAGAAGCATTTCACTGTGTGTTTCGATGTGCATGTGATTAATAAATAAATACCCTATCTTATCTTATGAGAGCCTTGGTTAGACTGCACCTTGTGTATTGTGTAGTTTTGTCTCCTTATCTAAGAAAGGATAACTTGCCCGAGAGGGAATGCAGTGAAGATTC
Source organism: Pristis pectinata (assembly GCF_009764475.1). Taxonomy (NCBI): domain Eukaryota; kingdom Metazoa; phylum Chordata; class Chondrichthyes; order Rhinopristiformes; family Pristidae; genus Pristis; species Pristis pectinata. Next base: position 89,683,788 of record NC_067408.1, on the reverse strand, counting down.
ACTTGACTGGTTGCAGGGATGGTCATTTGTTGCATGAAGGAGGGATTAAGTAGACAGGGGCTGTATTCTCGAGATCTCAGGAGAATGGGAGGAGATCTCATCAAAAAATACAAAATTTTTAAAGGACTTGTCAGAATAGATGCAGGAAAGATGTTTACCTTGCCTGAGTGGTCTAGAACTAGGAGGAACAGTTTCAGAATACAGGACGATGTTTTCCCTGGCTGAGGAGTCTAGAACTAAGGGTCAAAATATAGGATAGACTGCTTAAGAGTAAAATGAGGAGAAATTTCTTCCCTACCCTGGAGAGTGTTTGATTTCTGGATATTGGAGAAAACAAAGGATGTGACAAGAAAATGAGTTGAGATGGATGATCAACCATGATCTTATTGAATGGTAGAGCAGGCTCAAGGGGACAAATCATCTACCCCTACTCCTCCTAATTATGTTCTTGTTCTTATTCTTAAGACTGCCTACACTTAAAATTTAAAAGAGTTAAACTCCACGTTTGCAATAGTTAATGTTTAGCGCTTAAAAGATTGGTAACAACTAATATTTCCCTGATTACATGGTGATTAAATGACAAGACTCAACTTGCTAAGGCAAATTTAGTTTGTTTCCACAGCACAAATTCAGCAACTCCACTCAATGCATTTCAAATATGAAACAGAGGGAGAGATGACATTTTCATAAAATTGCTTTGGGACAATTTGGATAACATTTGGATTTTATAGCTTAACCAAGTATCTGTCCCTCACCTGATGTTGCTGGAATACTTCAGTAAAATAACCCTTGCCATTAGCCTCTCTTAGAACCTGAACATGTGTTTCACAACCATTTGACATGGAAAGGGATCCACTGGAAACTACCATCTCGTTGTAGGTACAAGGAATGAAGAAGGAAACATTTGCAAATCCCATTGTTGGCTGAGCTGTGAAAAGAAAAAATGGAAGAGAAAAGGGGAACTAAAATTCAAAATGAGGAAACAAGAATATTTTAATATTCCTTGGTCATCCCTGTGGTTAGAATGATGAACTTGGCTCCATGCTTTAAATTACTTTTTATTGATCTTTAGTACACATGCAATGAATATGATTGTAAATTCCACAGCTGGAATTTGAGCAGTGTTGATAACTCCTTTATATATTCATTCACAAGATGTGGATGCCACAGGAAATGGCAACGTTTATTGCTCGTCCCTCATTACTCTGGAACTGAGGAGGCTGTCAACCACATTAGTGAGGTTGGAGTCAATCATAGACTAGATTGGAGAAGGATGGCAGATTTCCTTCCCTGAAACACATTAGTGAACCAGGTGGATGTTGACAAGAATGATGGCTACCATTATATAGCTTTTATATTAGATTTTTTGTTATTACTTTAATGTAAATTCCTGTTATGGTGGGATTCAAATTCCTGTCTCTGGATCAATGGTGCAAAACTCTGGTTGCTAACCTCTCATCTACTGTATCCCTTATCTTTGTCACACTTATATTTCCTTCCTTCTCTTGGGAGGAAGCTCTGAGCACCATGTCAAAACATTGAGAATTGTGTTATTTGGTCATTGTTCAGAGTACAAAATATTCACTGTGGACTTCCTATGGGTTCTAACTGAGGTAAATGCTGCCTTCTAGTGGTCAACTGCATACTTGTATGACACTGACAAAAGCTATTCTGCAGGCAGTTCCCCTGTCAAATGATTTTTACTGGCATTAACACAGCAATAACAATTAGTTAAACCTGTAAATAAAATATATAGTTAATTTCAAGTAAATATATTCAGCTCAGATTATGTAGGTTCACTGAAATGTTGACCTTCTTTCCTCTTCAGAGATACTGATGGACCTTCCTTTTAATTTCAGCAATAAAAACAGAAAATGCTGGAAAGTGTCAGCAGAGTTTGTGGTCAGAGAAAGAGAGTTAATGTCTCAGGGTGATAACCTTTCATTAGAATCAGTTCACTTCTCCTCGCACGGAGACTAGAAAAATTACAAAATAAATAACAAAGGCACTTATGTTACAGCGGCATTGACTGTTTGATTAAATTGAAATCAGTGTATGAGATTGCTCCAGATTGATGAGATGAATGTAGGATCAGACTCCTGAAATAGTTGACAAGTTAGCTGTATTTGTTAACCATGGTTATAGTTAGCAATGTTTCTGAACCTTTGCGATCTTATCCTTGGGTGCTGGTGTGGATGAATTAAGATTTCTCTTTTTTCAGGGATGATGCTACCATTCGTTTGAGACATCCCTAGAGCTGCAATTTATTTCTCCTGGATCTTTTACTGTTAGCTGAAGTCATATTCAGACTAAGTGTCTCAAATCTTATCACAGTTAAGTCTGTACTTTTGTTTGAAATTTATATCTACCTGAGCTGGTAGAGTCTTAACTTCTGTACCTTCTCTCCTTCTTGAGAAAATACACTATTTAAATTTTCTGTAGATAGTCTGCCAATTGTATTAGGCCCAGAGGTCTTCCAACTTTACTACAAAGACCACTTTTGGAACACAAAAAGAATTAGAGCTAAAATAATATTTTTACAGTAACTTGAAATTCCTGCTCTAGGTACTACAGGTCTCAGAGACATATAGGAGGGCAGTGATAACTGCTGCCTGGTAGACCATGAGATTTCTGCCATGTCTGGGGTCTTGATCTTCAAATGCCCTTTTCCTCAATTATCCAAAGGTTGTGCTGTTGCAATGAAAGCAGTGCTGGATTTCATCATGACTATCTGCCCTCACTGAGAGATGGCTGCCAA